>NW_023493681.1:360875-721750 GCF_013265735.2 Oncorhynchus mykiss
TTCTATTGCCATGGAGAAATGGAATGTGTAGAACCTGTTTAATTGATTATGCTTCTATGTCTTTATTTCGTTAAACATTGAACTCTGTATTATGTCATAATGTGTATATGAGGACGTAGGAGCCCGTCCAGATTCATGACCCGATTATCCAGGTGCATGTTGCTTAGACCTACTAATCCATCCTTGGTTTACAAGTTTAATACATTGTTTATATATGCCTATACAAATCCATCGACCACATCCATTTAAAGCAATGATTGTCAATTGAAATTGTGGTTGTTCTGTTCTCCTGTTGTGCGCCTTGAGTGTTTGTCCCCTTAAGCACATTATTCCAATATTTTTCCGAGCTCTGAATTGACACAATGAACACTTTTGAAAAGATAGTCGGTTAAAAATAAGAGTATGACAAGACAATAAACGTATGACTTGGATTGTATGCGTAATAGTGTAGTAAACAGTATCGCTCAGCGCGGGAACTTTTGGTGTTAGGAAAGTTTCCGTTTTTAGCCTCCATGACACGTATCACTTCGTTGTCTTGTTGGTAATAGTAAAAATGCATGACAGTCGGCATTGTAATGGTCTAACAGGTGTTTTTCATTTTGCTTCTCACATTAAACAGACATTTGAGAACGGAATTGCTTACAGTTGTACCTATGATGCAGAGACACACTAAAGCTGTACAGTGTAGTTTGAATAATCAGTTTAAATTATTTGCAGATGAATTCCCTATTATTTACAAATCGAAAGATGTACCATTTGAAATGAATGTGGCAGAACAGTTTAGCATAGAGTTCTTGTGGGTGTCTTCTCCTTCAGTCTTTTTGCCTCCTAGGCCTTGTTTCTCATTACATGGGATTTCCCCAGTGCCAACTTCACACGAGATGGCCGCTGTCTACTGTCATGTGGTGCTGAATGACAGATATCGCTATGCCGATATTGCTGCTGTCCATGGACCTGAAATGTACAATGTACGACCGTCCAAACTTGACCCCACACACAAACACACACATTGATGCCAATCTCTCACACACTTTTGAACATTGCACAACCTGCAACAAAAAACTGAAAGAGCATTTTATTCCGTTTGTGTTTGAATAAAGACCCGAAGAATTCAATCAATGTGTGGATGTTGATTGGACAATGTATATGTGCTTTGCAGAAGTCATTTTTTAAATTCCCTGTAGCGTGAATTTTACTGGAGCATGATCAGATTGCTTTGTTTAAACCAGAATAAAGATTTGGTCTGAGAAACTATGCCGATTATAGCACGATAGCTTTATTTTTATTTTTAAATGAGGCAATGTATATATGACCCCCTTTCAAAGAGTCGCTCATTTATCACTTTCTTGCAGATATACAGTGCCTTCAGAAAGTGTTAATACCCCTTAACGTATTCCTCATGTTGTTTTCTTACAGCCTGAATTCCAAATGGATTAAATTATAGTTTTTTATCATCTCACCCATCTACAGACAACACCCCATAATGACAAAGTAAAAACATGTTTTAATTTTTTTTTCAAATGTATTGAAAAGGAAATACAGAAATATTCACAATACATGTTAGAATCACCTTTGGCAGCGATTAAAGCTGTGAGTCTTTCTGGGTAAGTCTCCAAAAGCTTTGCACCCTTGGATTGTACCATATTTGCAATATCACAATATATACAGTACCAGTCAAAAGTCTGGACACACCTACTCATTTAAGGGTTTTTCTTTATTTTACAATTTTTTACATTTTAGAAAAATAGTGAAGACATCAAAACTATGAAATAGCACAATTGGAATCATGTAGTAAGCATTAACTGTTAAACAAATCAAAATATATTTTACATTTGAGAATCTTTGAAGTAGCCATCCTTTTCCTTGACCACTTTGCACACTCTTGGCATTCTCTCAAACCTTTTCATGAGGTAGTCACCAGGAATGTTTTTCAATTAACAGGTGTACCTTCTTAAAAGTTCATTTGTGGAATTTATTTCCTTCTTAAAGCGTTTGAGCCAATAGGTTGTGTTGTGACAAGGTAGGGATGGTTTACAGAAGATATCCCTATTTGGTAAAAGACCAAGTCCATATTATGCCAAGAACAGCTCAAATAAGCAAAGAGAAACAAGTCCATCTTTACTTAAGACATGAATGTCAGTCAAAACGGAAAAATTCAAGAACTTTGAAAGTTTCTTCTAGTGTAGTCCCAAAAACCATGAAGCGTTTTGATGAAACTGGCTCTCATGAGGACTGCCACAGGAAAGGAAGACCCAAAGTTACCTCTGCTGCAGAGGATAGGTTCAGCAGAGTTCACTGCACCTCAGATTGGAGCCCAAATAAAAGCTTCACAGAGTTCAAGAAACACACACATCTCAACATGCACTGTTCATAGGAGACTGCGTGAATCAGGCCTTCATGGTTGAATTGTTCCATTGAAACCACTACTAAAGGACGGACGCCAATAATAAGAAGAGACTTGCATGGGACAAGAAACACGAGCAATGGACCTAAGTCTGGTGGAAATCTGTCCTTTGGTCTGATGAGTTCAAATTTGAGATTTTTTTCCCTTCAATGTGTGTGTGTAAAGAATCCAGGGTGTTTAGTTGGGTCTACTCTTCATTATAAAACAATTTGTTGAATGGTTTAAAATCCATCAGAAGCTGCTTTAATTCATGGTGGCTCTGAGTAAGTCTCGGGGACAGAGCTTGTTTTGCCAAGGAAAGTGAAAAGGACTGAGGGAAAGTAAACTGGAAAATACATGGAAAGGATCATGGAAGAACCTCAGAGAACATTGCATTTTCAAGATCATGTAACATCAAAATGCATTTTATATTCCTGCCCTGACAGAAAAACCACATGTAACCAACTTACATTTTATGTGAGCACAAATTACATTTTGGTACACAACGTGATCAGATTTTCACATTTGTAGTTCACATAAGATTACATTCAAATATGTTTTTGGAACACTTCCCGTGTTCACATGTGAAATTCATGTGGTTTTTGCCTAAACGCCCTGCAGTTCCACACTCAAGGTTCTTAATGATGCTTTAAATGCACATGTATGATTGTGCATGTGTAATGGGTTGAAAACAAAGTAACTAAAAACAGACACCCATTTATTATATCCCCCCCCATATTGTTTATGTATTTGTCTTAATGAATCTAAATGGTATTTTCAACATACTTTAGCGTCAGCAGTCCATAAGGCCAATAGATGGCGCTGTTGTACTGTTGTAGCAGGAGAAACATTAAGTTCAGGCCAAGCGCTCACCATTCTGCAGAATAAGGACCAGAACTTTACAGAGGTAAACTGTGTCTGTTCTTTTACTATTACAGGTATGTAACAGCACTTCAAACGTTCAACTACATACACAATATGTAATAACATGCTATTTAACAACGTTGTCCAGATATTATCACGTTAGGAAAGGTTTTGTTTTGGCTCTGTGTCGAACTGAGTGAGAGAAGAAGGTATTTACATTGAGTGAGAGTATATGTTAGCTTGATGCTAGCTGAGGTAAAAAAAAACATTTACGAGTTACAGAGACTATGTTTACTGAGTAGCTGACTTGTACTGGATTTAGTCTAGGAGATTTTTTATCAAGAATCCATTTGTTAGGGATTTCGGAGTTGGTTTTAGATGTTATTGGTTGTTTTGTGTAAAATTGTGCTCACTAGCTGGTAAACTGGCCGAGCACGCTCAGTCTGGTGGACTTTTAGTACATACAGTGAGAGAGAGAGGAGAGAGAGAGGAGAGAGAGAGGATTTTCTGGAGCTGAATGTATTGTTGTCACTTTTCTATAGAGGTAGCGGTATATAGAAAAACATTCAGTTATTTATGGTTTCATATATAGGTGTTTCTATTGTATGAATGTGAAATACATTGTGGTTTTCATGTGAAACCAAACATTTTTGAATTCTGTTTTAGGTAAAGTGCATTTATGTTGTGTAATTTAAAGTGTGCACTTGTTTGATGTGAATATTTTCAAAGTACTAACAAGAAAATAGACAATTGAACAAGAGAAAAAAAACATTCTTCAGAATAAAGAAAGCGCCAGAACTTGGCAGACGTAAACTTGTGTCCGTTCTTTTTACTATTGCAGGCCACCTCAGCTACACATGTACTCTGTCTGCACACGCATCCACGCATGCACATACACACGGACAAACACACACTAATGTTCTCTCTCTTGTGCTTGTCAGCAGTTCATCGTGGCCCTGTCGTTCGCCTCCTTCACCAAAGCTCTGTCAAGGACCTACATGAAGAGTGCCATCACTCAGACACTTTTTCCCTGTCCAGCTCTCTCATCGGACTCATAGACGGCAGCTTTGAGATGGGTATCAACAATAACATTGAGTTGCTTCAGAACTCATGTAGTAAAAACCAGATACAGACTACAGTGTGATTGATTTTTCTTGTGGTTCAATCAGAGTCTGCTCTCAATACTGTCCAGTTTTATAGTTGTTCCTATTAATTGATTGACTGGCTTTTGTCCATGACTCTACTGTCAAACCCCTAACATTGTTTTATTTGATGCTTTGTTGTTGCAGTCTAGTATCCAAACTGATATGCCATTTTTAGTAGAAAAAAAAATGTTTATAATTTGTGATTCCTGACTACTGTAGTGTTGTGGTTTCTTGCAGGTAACCTGCTGTTCCTGGCTGTGGTCAGCCATTTTGGGGCGAAGCTGCACCGGCCCAGGCTCATTGCTATGGGCTGTTTCCTCATGGCTGTAGGATCCTTCCTCACAGGCCTGCCACACTTCTTCATGGGATGGTAAAACAACTGAAATACTGGTTAAACTTGTAGTTGTAGAGATACTCCAATGCGGAGGAAAGTTTCACTTTAGAAATAAAGTAATGTATCCAGTTGTTGATTAATCTCAGTTAACTTCTAACTAAAGTCTTAAGTAATTGGTCAGCTGCTTGATTATGTTTTGGGGCCATACATGTTAAGAGAAGGGATTAACTTGTTATGGCTGCAATCAATGGATCCCGGAGGTCCTAGGTATAATCAACTTCACCAAGCCGCTGGAAATCGAACGCGCCCACAGAACATCAGCGCCGAAACCCCGGCCAGATGAGCCCCCACGAGCCGTATTGATCAGGTTCCTCCGTTTCCAAGACAGAGAGAAGATACTGCAACTCGCAAGAGCCAAAGGGGACATCACAATTGATGGAAAGAGGGTCAGCCTTTTCCCAGATATGAGCGTGGATCTCGCCAGACGTCGCAATCAGTTCAGACCTGCCGCCAAAGCACTGAAGGAGAAGAACATCACCGGCTACCTCATCCACCCTGCATGGATGAAAGTTCAGTACCAAGGCCGAAGCCATCTCTTCAACAAACCGGGAGAAGTGCACACTTTTCTCAAAAAACTGAGCAACGTCTGAGCCAGGACGGTCTCTCTGGGGGATAAAATGCAGTTTTTTCAACTCATTTCATTTTCAACTAACCGTATCTTCCCGGGGTGAGTTCTAATACATTTACAGGAGAGTATATTTTGGTTTAGTCCATATCTACTGGGCGAAGCAATAAGTGGGCTTAGGCTTAGGCTTTCCCCCTCATTTATGTTAATCTTTCGAAAAGAGACTCAAGCATCCCTTACCGTGGGCAGTAAATATTCAGCCATAAATATCTATTCACAACGTTTGTTTTCAATTTAGAGAGCTCGCAGGTTTTAGTTTACGCCAAGTTTTAGCTAGTAAGAGCAAGACGGAAAGCGAGCAGCAACGTATCTCTACAAGTGTATTCATGTTTGATTGTTGGGATTGTTGTTTTAGTCTGACAATCGGGGTGGGTGGGATTTTTATTATTTTTTTCTTCCTTTTTTCTATGTTTATTGTTTCCCTCCTAAAGAGACACACAGGTCACTTTTGTGCTCAAACCAAAGTTGAAACATTTCCTAATTATCTGCATATGATAGATTTCTATTCAGTTACATATTTGAAACCCAACCTATGCTTAATCCACTAAAATATGTCACATTCAACGCATAACCTGTCATTATGAAAATCACTGTATTCAAACCTGTGTAGATCAGTCAATTCTTAACTTAAAGACTTAAAACTCAGGATTCTGTAAGTGGCTATGTCAATCAAGACATGTGGTTACTTATAGCTTCCTGTGCCAACCGGAAGTGCCTTTAATTGGGTCACAGTGTTTCGAAGGGTTAAAAAAGTCACATCTCTCCAAAATGTCATATGTGTGACTAGGTAACCCTCCTGAACTGTAAATCAGTCATTTCTCCCAACAGATGTCAAAGAAAAGCTCTCTCTCACACACACACACACAGACACACACACACAGCAAGGATGGAGTGATAAAGTGCGGTGCTTAAAGACACAGAGAGCAGGCAATTGCATTACCATAATCCCTAGGCCGTGCGGAGTTCAACAAGACACCCCACTTGACTGTAGCTCACTTGGTCTGACCACAGTGACCATGCAAAAAAGTAGTCTCATGTAGCAGGCTTTGTCTGCGTAAAAAGTAATCTCATGTAGCTCACTCGGTCTGACCGGTGACCGCAGGGACCATGCAAAAAAAGTAGTATCATGTAGCTCACTCAGACCGGTCTGACCGCAGTGACCGTGCAAAAAAGTAATCTCATGTAGCTCACTTGGTCTGAGCATAGGGACCATTTAAAAAAAGTAGTCTCATCAATGTGATTGTTTTTAATGGAGAATTTGACTATGAGATGAGAGAATTTGACTATGAGATGACAATATAGTAGTTTGGGGAGTATTTTCTATAATAGAATGTATTTGACTACAAGCAGAGTAGGGGCCTCATCCTGAGCATTCTCAAATGGAAAAACACAGTTTGATCATGTGCTGACAGAGAGAGAGGGAGGAGTTTGGGGAGAGTTTAAAATGAGAAGAGTGATTTTTTTTCTAATAGGCTGCATTTCACTTTGAGCTAACAAGGAGATGAGCATTCTAGAGTGGTGAGGAGTGGTTTCATGTATATTTTTGAGTATCAATTAAGCAGCCAGAAGCACTGTACTTTCTTTATTGCTTAAGGGATTGTGTTAAGTTGTTTTATTTACTATTATTTCCCTTTTCAATAGAATAGAATAGAATAGTATAGAATTGTATAGATGGCTCCAGTGCGCTCATGTCCAATATGCTATAAGGTTGTGGTTGGCTTTAGTCAGCACCTTAGGTATGTACACCATGTGAGGAACAGTGAGGAGAGGGTACTCCTCTGTAAGTGGCAGTCAGGCCGTGTCAATGTCAGGCAGGAGCAGTGTCCAGTGTCAGGATGCTCCACACATCTTAGCAGACTGGACCGGCATATAGACTCCCACTCAGAGCTCAACAGAGCACAGAGGAGACAGGTTTTAGAGGACCTTAGGAGACGGCTGACGATGGAGAGGCTGGCGGTGTTGAGGGCATCGACCCCTGACATCCCTATGGCGACGGATTTAGACATTGTGGAGACTGTAAGGAGAGAAGAGGAGGAGGAGGAAATGTTATGTTCACCTACAGAAGCAGAGGAGGAAGTGGACTGCAAAGAGGATTCCTGCCACTGCCATGCACCAATCCTGAGACTGAAAAAAGCTGTAAAAGAGAGGGATGAGGCACTGCATTCAAGAAGTGAGACCAACAAATCCATTAAAGAGGACAACCTTAAGTTGATCTCTGATCTGCAAAGGTTGAGAAAGAAGTACCAGCTGCTGAAAAGGCAGATGGGGATTGGCATGGTGAAGGCCCTCAACTTTCAGGCAGAGTCAGACACAGACACAAATCAAGAGGAGCAGGACCAAGCTAGAGGTTCAGGGGACCAGAGAGAGGAGCCTACAGTGTCCGGGTCAAGCTGCAAACTCATCTTCCCGGGCTCTGCTATGAGTAAGTACTGTTTCTTCAAATAGTGACAAGAGTTTGTGTTTGAAAAGAATATGATAAACCACCTGACTGATTCATGTAGCCTCATGAGATTGTAATTCTAGTCTAAAATGTTATGTTTTTTTGATTAGGTGTGTTTATCGAGGGATTCAGGAAGACCTGTGAGGGCCCTAATCCAAATTATAAGCTGAGTGAAAATTGTGCCTCAAAGGTCAAGAGGGTGACGCAATTTTTAAACTACATGGCGAAGAATGAGACCTACCAGTCCTCTCTCATTTTCCTGACAGACCATGACAAAATAAGGAAGTAAGCAGAATAATTTTTTCTCTCTAGCCTCACAAGCATTAACCAACAATACAGTATTTGATTGTATGATTTGTGTGTGTGTGTGTGTGTGTGTGTGTGTGTGTTTTTAGATGGGTTCAATTCCTCCAGAAGAACAAGGCAATCACCACAGTCAACCACTACACCTTGACTATTGGTGCATTTCTTAAATATTCTGAGGAGACCCCTCCATCTGGCTGCCGGCTGACCGTGAACCAATGGAGGGGGATCAACCGGTTGATGAAGGGCATTAGCAAGTCCATGAGACGACCAGTTTCCCTTCACCAGATAAAGGTGAAGGACAACAAGGAAGGCAAGGTGGTGTCCAAAAAGAGCCTGCTGGAGTGCCAGTCTCTTGCCAAGGCCAAAATCCCTCAAGTGCTGAGTAAGTTTTTCTCAATCTGTGATGTCACTGTTTTTACACACTTATAGACGTCAGAGATGTATAGAATGCATTATGGAGTGGGATTATGAAGCTGCCTTTTTTTATTTTCATGTTCACAGAAACATTGGAAGAAACAAGGACACAGAGGAATCAGTACAGGTTTTATGGGTACCTGTGTGCCTACTTTACATCCATATACGGCCACAGACCAGGCCTATATAAAAACATGTTGGTGAAAGAGGTGGAGGAGGCAAAATGTGACCAGTCTGGGGTGTACCTGATCAATGTAAGTCTATGAAATACAGCTGGCTGTGTTTATTTGTTTGTTTGCTTGGTTGGTTATCTTTGGAAACAATTGCAGTCGCAGGAGCGTAATGTGTTTTTTTGTGTTTTTTCTCTGTTCAATTTCTATTAGGTGGGGGAACACAAAACAAATCGGGAGTACGGCATGGTCCAGATGTCGCTGACAAAGGAGGAGTACAGCTGGTTTTCCGACTTCCTCAAATTCAAGCACTGTCTCTTAGGGGGAAAGAAGGCCCAGCACTTCTTTTTCAATTCAACAAACACTCAGATGAAGAACCTGCCTGCCTACCTGAGGGAGGTGTGGAAGGAGATGGGTCTGCCCGAATGTCCTTCATTCACTGACCTGAGGACCTCCATTGTCACTCATGTAGGTCAGATTAGATAGGAATCTAATTAATGTAAGATCCTATTCTATTGTTGTCTGAAGTAATATCAATAATATCATATATTTGTGTGTGTGTGTGTGTGTCTTACAGGTAAAAAACATGCTCCCAAAGGTTGACAGGGAAAGGGTGGCCAACTTCATGTGCCACAACATCCAGACGGCAGACAAATATTATGCCATGAATTTAAATCCAACCCAAGCAAATGAAACCAGGGCACTCTTTGAGGCTGCACTGAAGGGGGAAGATAACACAGTCGCCGCAGAGAACCAGCCCTCCACCTCAGGAGAAAGAAAGCAGAAGGTGAGAGAGGATGCCTCCCTCTCCGACGGGAGCACCACCCCTGAAGAGACCAAGGTGATGTACCAGGAGTCTGGCACGTCCGCCGGTGACTCGGAAGAGGAGGAAGAGGATGAAGATGAGGAACAGATGGCCAGACAACTTCCAGTAAGATCAGCTATTCTGACAGGACACATTTGATTATCAAAATGTACTTGTAAACTATGTAACAGTCAAGTGTGAATTCTGAGATATATCTAATTTCTTGTGTTTGCTCTGTCAGGAGACACCTTCCAAGGTGACCAATCCTCAGGTGGAGATGGAACTTACCCCAAAGAGGAAGCGGAGCATCTGCACACGCCGCATGGAGGTCGCCATCAGCCCCATGCTAGTCTCACCCCTCAAAGTGAGGCTCAAGTCGCCCCCCCACCAGTCCCTCATTGTCACATTAAAAGGGATGCAACAACTAAACTCAAATAAAGTCAGACTAAAAAATGCCATTGCCTCAAGGAGGTTAAAGCTGCAGGAGAAGGTGCAAAAGAGAGGAGGGGACCCCTGATGCAGCTCGAAGGAAGGGGAGCCGACCAACAACAAGACTTCCTCTTCCAAATAGTCATGTAGATTGTTTTAGACTCTCACATTTATACTGTTCTGATTTTGTTTGGTTTGATTTTCAATTTTGGTGTGCTTGTTTACATTTTAGAAGTGTAAAATGTGTGTAATTTAGTCTAACTGTCTGTTCAATTTTCTATTTTGGTGTGATTCTTTATAATGTAAAGGTTTGTTCTGTTTTATTAAATAACTAGTTTAGTAATTATTTGTGTTGTGCTTTCTTTAAGGTTATATTCTAACTGTCTGTTCAATTTTCTATTTTGGTGTGATTCTTTATAATGTAAAGGTTTGTTCTGTTTTATTAAATAACTAGTTGAGTAATTATTTGTGTTGTGCTTTCTTTAAGGTTTATATTTAGTTTGTCACTTAATTTGTAAGTGTTAAACATTCACTGTCTTGTGTTGTTGTCTGTGAAGGTAGGAACAAATATTTAGGCATTATTGGCATGGGAATCATATGAAACTTACACAGACAGGCTGAAATAAACACTAAAAAATAACAAATGGCATCACCGTAATATCCCGCTTGACCGTAGCTCGCTCGGTCTGAGCGCAGCGACCATGAGAAAAGTAAGCCCAAAATGAAGCCAGCCCCACAACGTCATTTGCTTTTGGGTGACAGTGAGAGAACCGTTAGGTTTAGAAGGACAATTCAACCACAGGAATGTTCCTAACGTCCTTCCGATCCATGCAAGCCTTACCTTGACCGTGTGGCATCAACCCTTAAAAATAAAACAGGGTTTTTTGATCTCACAGATTACAATGACATCTCTCCCCATAGGAATACATTGACAGCTCCCCTAAATTCAACCTGGAGCCTATGTGGGTTAATAATGCCTTATGAACCTGTCTTCAATGCCAATCCATCAGGCCACTATGAGGTCTACCTGTGTCGATTCTAAGCTTCCTGGAGCAACCGGAAGTGGTTAAATTCACCCAAAATGTATTTTGATGTACATAACCTGCAAATGTGAAAATGACTGCATTCAACCCTGGGTAGATCAGTCAATTCTTAACATAAAGACTTTAAACTCAGGATTCTGTAAGAGAATACCCAAAGCAAAATATTTGTTTACCTATAGCTTCCTGTGCCAACCGGAAGTGCCTTTAATTGGTGTCTCAGGGGCTTCTCCTTAGGAGGGATGGGGACACCACCACGGGACAGACCCCACACTCATCGCTAGAGATCGAACTTCAGACTCCCTTCAAAACCACTGAACCCCTCAACACACCGAAAGAGATTACGGTGCACACCCTTAGAGGGAGCCGGAACAGGATAACTCCCTCCACCATCACAGAGACACAGAGGAGGAGGAACTATCCAACACCCAGGGAGAGAGAACAAGTGACGTCAGTCGAACACAGTCAGAAAGAGGAGGTGGAAGAGGCGTTAGATAGAGGAGGATATTACCCCAGAGGCCATTCCTCCTGTTCATGTGAGCAAGAAAGAGCAGAAGGCTTCTGATCAGCCAAATGGCAGGCAGAGGGAGAGGTCATAGTGATTCACACCCACAGAGAGAAAGACAACCCACACAACCTCTTGGTTGAGATGAACCACACAGGTAGAGGCAGAGGGCCTTCAGGGCTAGCCAGTCAGCCTGCCTGCTCTGATCCTCAAGTCAATTGTATATAAATTCATGTTCATTAAAGATTTTTATTCAAGAATTGACAAGTCCCATTTCGTTAAAGGGGTCACCCTTTTCCTGCTACAAACACAACTTGCATATCATCACAGACTAGGCCAAAACGTTAATCTTTTAACCTTGCCTGAATAAAACAATGCATTTTTTATAGTGAGCAAGAGTTGCTCCTTTTCCTTTTCTATGATGATTCAAATATTTGGTTGCACCTCAACTGAACGTTGGTTGAGGGCCCCTTTTTTTTAATTAAAAGCATTAAAATTGTGATGTTTCTCACTTATTTACATAACCTACTCCACACTTGCAAAGTGAAAGTTTATAGAAAAGTTCTGAAATTAAGTAGTAAACAGAAGAAAAGCAGAATTGAGTCCAATTATAATGCGAGTAATTGAATGGTCTATGGTTCAATCCCATTTCTGAAGGTCTGATAAATAATTAATATTGTTTCTCCTCTTCCTTGTGGCAGGGGCAGCAGCACACTGCCCTCCAAAGCCTGCAAAATAATAGCCGGACTGCCCCTTTCCTAGCTCTGTATGGAACTTCCAGTGCCACGTCCTTGGTGACGTGTGGGGTGACATCCGGGATGACCACAGCAACATCCTCTGGAAAGGGAAAAAAGAGGAACAGAATGTGAACAAATGCAAACCGTAGCTTCTAAACACTGGCCAGTTGAAAGGTTCTACTAAGATGTCATGACAAACGGCACCTGTCAGAGTGCTCTCTAAGTCTCTCTCTCTTGGGTGCTCTGAATGGCCTTCCTCTGGCTGAAGCCACAGGGCCAGGAGGAGCCTGGGCACCACCTCCACCACCACCTGAGATGGGCTGAGCAGGTTGCTACGGGGCTCATTGGACTGCTCGCCCAGAATGCTCCTCACAGCTCTTTCCACGGTGCTGTGGACCTTAGGATCGCTGAAATCAACAATAAGGAGAAAACAAAGCTAAACGATGTGCAATGTACTCACTTAGAACACTTTCTTAGTCTGTTTCTGCGTAGTTCCAGATGTGTAGATAAATGGATCAAGTCATATGCGGGGCAGTACATGGAACTCACATGTCAGCTGGCGAGGTGGGGTGCATGGAGCGGCGGAGCTTGCAGAAAGCCTTGTGCTCTATGTTCATCATTTTTAGGCAAGTGTTTACTTCCCAGGCCTGCAGTATGAAACAGGAAGTCCCATTAGTGTAATTTCACAACAGATCTATCCTGCTGCGCTAACTCGTTGTTGAAAGACTCTGGAGCAGCAGATAGTGGACCATGAGCTTCTTCTGCAAGATGAGGTAAGGTGTGAGACCGTGCCACGAAATACCATGTCATTTACTTTCAGAAGGGCCTCTCGCAACATTTCACAACTGCTCATGCCTCACAATTTGCAAGTGATATTAAGAACTCTTGTTTATGTTTTTGTATGGTGAATCTTACCTGTTTATTGTAATATGTTTCCTCCCAGCAGGCCTGCAGAGTCTGAAAATTAAGGCTGCTCCTACAGAATTCCTTTGAAGATCATGAAAATAATGATGCTTTGTTATGCACATTATGCACAGGCATTTACAGTATGCTAAAATTAATTTATCCTAAGATTACCTTTGTGGGACCATAAGTGAACTCCGGAATGCACCAAACCCTATCCATGGTAAGATGGGGAAGAAATGCAGCACTATAGATATACGGGATGCTCTAGAGATAACAGGAATGACTTACAGTCGCGAATGATCAATGGCTGTGGAGTCCTCCAATATGCTGCACTTAGAATTGAGTTGTAGGCGATGTTTGGCGCAAAATAGAATGTTTACATTCTATTGCCATGGAGAAATGGAATGTGTAGAACCTGTTTAATTGATTATGCTTCTATGTCTTTATTTCGTTAAACATTGAACTCTGTATTATGTCATAATGTGTATATGAGGACGTAGGAGCCCGTCCAGATTCATGACCCGATTATCCAGGTGCATGTTGCTTAGACCTACTAATCCATCCTTGGTTTACAAGTTTAATACATTGTTTATATATGCCTATACAAATCCATCGACCACATCCATTTAAAGCAATGATTGTCAATTGAAATTGTGGTTGTTCTGTTCTCCTGTTGTGCGCCTTGAGTGTTTGTCCCCTTAAGCACATTATTCCAATATTTTTCCGAGCTCTGAATTGACACAATGAACACTTTTGAAAAGATAGTCGGTTAAAAATAAGAGTATGACAAGACAATAAACGTATGACTTGGATTGTATGCGTAATAGTGTAGTAAACAGTATCGCTCAGCGCGGGAACTTTTGGTGTTAGGAAAGTTTCCGTTTTTAGCCTCCATGACACGTATCACTTCGTTGTCTTGTTGGTAATAGTAAAAATGCATGACAGTCGGCATTGTAATGGTCTAACAGGTGTTTTTCATTTTGCTTCTCACATTAAACAGACATTTGAGAACGGAATTGCTTACAGTTGTACCTATGATGCAGAGACACACTAAAGCTGTACAGTGTAGTTTGAATAATCAGTTTCAATTATTTGCAGATGAATTCCCTATTATTTACAAATCGAAAGATGTACCATTTGAAATGAATGTGGCAGAACAGTTTAGCATAGAGTTCTTGTGGGTGTCTTCTCCTTCAGTCTTTTTGCCTCCTAGGCCTTGTTTCTCATTACATGGGATTTCCCCAGTGCCAACTTCACACGAGATGGCCGCTGTCTACTGTCATGTGGTGCTGAATGACAGATATCGCTATGCCGATATTGCTGCTGTCCATGGACCTGAAATGTACAATGTACGACCGTCCAAACTTGACCCCACACACAAACACACACATTGATGCCAATCTCTCACACACTTTTGAACATTGCACAACCTGCAACAAAAAACTGAAAGAGCATTTTATTCCGTTTGTGTTTGAATAAAGACCCGAAGAATTCAATCAATGTGTGGATGTTGATTGGACAATGTATATGTGCTTTGCAGAAGTCATTTTTTAAATTCCCTGTAGCGTGAATTTTACTGGAGCATGATCAGATTGCTTTGTTTAAACCAGAATAAAGATTTGGTCTGAGAAACTATGCCGATTATAGCACGATAGCTTTATTTTTATTTTTAAATGAGGCAATGTATATATGACCCCCTTTCAAAGAGTCGCTCATTTATCACTTTCTTGCAGATATACAGTGCCTTCAGAAAGTGTTAATACCCCTTAACGTATTCCTCATGTTGTTTTCTTACAGCCTGAATTCCAAATGGATTAAATTATAGTTTTTTATCATCTCACCCAGCTACAGACAAAACCCCATAATGACAATGTAAAAACATGTTTTAATTTTTTTTTCAAATGTATTGAAAATGAAATACAGAAATATTCACAATACATGTTAGAATCACCTTTGGCAGCGATTAAAGCTGTGAGTCTTTCTGGGTAAGTCTCCAAAAGCTTTGCACCCTTGGATTGTACCATATTTGCAATATCACAATATATACAGTACCAGTCAAAAGTCTGGACACACCTACTCATTTAAGGGTTTTTCTTTATTTTACAATTTTTTACATTTTAGAAAAATAGTGAAGACATCAAAACTATGAAATAGCACAATTGGAATCATGTAGTAAGCATTAACTGTTAAACAAATCAAAATATATTTTACATTTGAGAATCTTTGAAGTAGCCATCCTTTTCCTTGACCACTTTGCACACTCTTGGCATTCTCTCAAACCTTTTCATGAGGTAGTCACCAGGAATGTTTTTCAATTAACAGGTGTACCTTCTTAAAAGTTCATTTGTGGAATTTCTTTCCTTCTTAAAGCGTTTGAGCCAATAGGTTGTGTTGTGACAAGGTAGGGATGGTTTACAGAAGATATCCCTATTTGGTAAAAGACCAAGTCCATATTATGCCAAGAACAGCTCAAATAAGCAAAGAGAAACAAGTCCATCTTTACTTAAGACATGAATGTCAGTCAATACGGAAAAGTTCAAGAACTTTGAAAGTTTCTTCTAGTGTAGTCCCAAAAACCATGAAGCGTTTTGATGAAACTGGCTCTCATGAGGACTGCCACAGGAAAGGAAGACCCAAAGTTACCTCTGCTGCAGAGGATAGGTTCAGCAGAGTTCACTGCACCTCAGATTGGAGCCCAAATAAAAGCTTCACAGAGTTCAAGAAACACACACATCTCAACATGCACTGTTCATAGGAGACTGCGTGAATCAGGCCTTCATGGTTGAATTGTTCCATTGAAACCACTACTAAAGGACGGACGCCAATAATAAGAAGAGACTTGCATGGGACAAGAAACACGAGCAATGGACCTAAGCCTGGTGGAAATCTGTCCTTTGGTCTGATGAGTTCAAATTTGAGATTTTTTTCCCTTCAATGTGTGTGTGTAAAGAATCCAGGGTGTTTAGTTGGGTCTACTCTTCATTATAAAACAATTTGTTGAATGGTTTAAAATCCATCAGAAGCTGCTTTAATTCATGGTGGCTCTGAGTAAGTCTCGGGGATAGAGCTTGTTTTGCCAAGGAAAGTGAAAAGGACTGAGGGAAAGTAAACTGGAAAATACATGGAAAGGATCATGGAAGAACCTCAGAGAACATTGCATTTTCAAGATCATGTAACATCAAAATGCATTTTATATTCCTGCCCTGACAGAAAAACCACATGTAACCAACTTACATTTTATGTGAGCACAAATTACATTTTGGTACACAACGTGATCAGATTTTCACATTTGTAGTTCACATAAGATTACATTCAAATATGTTTTTGGAACACTTCCCGTGTTCACATGTGAAATTCATGTGGTTTTTGCCTAAACGCCCTGCAGTTCCACACTCAAGGTTCTTAATGATGCTTTAAATGCACATGTATGATTGTGCATGTGTAATGGGTTGAAAACAAAGTAACTAAAAACAGACACCCATTTATTATATCCCCCCCATATTGTTTATGTATTTGTCTTAATGAATCTAAATGGTATTTTCAACATACTTTAGCGTCAGCAGTCCATAAGGCCAATAGATGGCGCTGTTGTACTGTTGTAGCAGGAGAAACATTAAGTTCAGGCCAAGCGCTCACCATTCTGCAGAATAAGGACCAGAACTTTACAGAGGTAAACTGTGTCTGTTCTTTTACTATTACAGGTATGTAACAGCACTTCAAACGTTCAACTACATACACAATATGTAATAACATGCTATTTAACAACGTTGTCCAGATATTATCACGTTAGGAAAGGTTTTGTTTTGGCTCTGTGTCGAACTGAGTGAGAGAAGAAGGTATTTACATTGAGTGAGAGTATATGTTAGCTTGATGCTAGCTGAGGTAAAAAAAAACATTTACGAGTTACAGAGACTATGTTTACTGAGTAGCTGACTTGTACTGGATTTAGTCTAGGAGATTTTTTATCAAGAATCCATTTGTTAGGGATTTCGGAGTTGGTTTTAGATGTTATTGGTTGTTTTGTGTAAAATTGTGCTCACTAGCTGGTAAACTGGCCGAGCACGCTCAGTCTGGTGGACTTTTAGTACATACAGTGAGAGAGAGAGGAGAGAGAGAGGAGAGAGAGAGGATTTTCTGGAGCTGAATGTATTGTTGTCACTTTTCTATAGAGGTAGCGGTATATAGAAAAACATTCAGTTATTTATGGTTTCATATATAGGTGTTTCTATTGTATGAATGTGAAATACATTGTGGTTTTCATGTGAAACCAAACATTTTTGAATTCTGTTTTAGGTAAAGTGCATTTATGTTGTGTAATTTAAAGTGTGCACTTGTTTGATGTGAATATTTTCAAAGTACTAACAAGAAAATAGACAATTGAACAAGAGAAAAAAAACATTCTTCAGAATAAAGAAAGCGCCAGAACTTGGCAGACGTAAACTTGTGTCCGTTCTTTTTACTATTGCAGGCCACCTCAGCTACACATGTACTCTGTCTGCACACGCATCCACGCATGCACATACACACGGACAAACACACACTAATGTTCTCTCTCTTGTGCTTGTCAGCAGTTCATCGTGGCCCTGTCGTTCGCCTCCTTCACCAAAGCTCTGTCAAGGACCTACATGAAGAGTGCCATCACTCAGACACTTTTTCCCTGTCCAGCTCTCTCATCGGACTCATAGACGGCAGCTTTGAGATGGGTATCAACAATAACATTGAGTTGCTTCAGAACTCATGTAGTAAAAACCAGATACAGACTACAGTGTGATTGATTTTTCTTGTGGTTCAATCAGAGTCTGCTCTCAATACTGTCCAGTTTTATAGTTGTTCCTATTAATTGATTGACTGGCTTTTGTCCATGACTCTACTGTCAAACCCCTAACATTGTTTTATTTGATGCTTTGTTGTTGCAGTCTAGTATCCAAACTGATATGCCATTTTTAGTAGAAAAAAAAATGTTTATAATTTGTGATTCCTGACTACTGTAGTGTTGTGGTTTCTTGCAGGTAACCTGCTGTTCCTGGCTGTGGTCAGCCATTTTGGGGCGAAGCTGCACCGGCCCAGGCTCATTGCTATGGGCTGTTTCCTCATGGCTGTAGGATCCTTCCTCACAGGCCTGCCACACTTCTTCATGGGATGGTAAAACAACTGAAATACTGGTTA
The DNA here is from genome assembly GCF_013265735.2 of Oncorhynchus mykiss. Classification (NCBI taxonomy): domain Eukaryota; kingdom Metazoa; phylum Chordata; class Actinopteri; order Salmoniformes; family Salmonidae; genus Oncorhynchus; species Oncorhynchus mykiss. The sequence goes on from NW_023493681.1 coordinate 379,205, forward strand.
AACTTGTAGTTGTAGAGATACTCCAATGCGGAGGAAAGTTTCACTTTAGAAATAAAGTAATGTATCCAGTTGTTGATTAATCTCAGTTAACTTCTAACTAAAGTCTTAAGTAATTGGTCAGCTGCTTGATTATGTTTTGGGGCCATACATGTTAAGAGAAGGGATTAACTTGTTATGGCTGCAATCAATGGATCCCGGAGGTCCTAGGTATAATCAACTTCACCAAGCCGCTGGAAATCGAACGCGCCCACAGAACATCAGCGCCGAAACCCCGGCCAGATGAGCCCCCACGAGCCGTATTGATCAGGTTCCTCCGTTTCCAAGACAGAGAGAAGATACTGCAACTCGCAAGAGCCAAAGGGGACATCACAATTGATGGAAAGAGGGTCAGCCTTTTCCCAGATATGAGCGTGGATCTCGCCAGACGTCGCAATCAGTTCAGACCTGCCGCCAAAGCACTGAAGGAGAAGAACATCACCGGCTACCTCATCCACCCTGCATGGATGAAAGTTCAGTACCAAGGCCGAAGCCATCTCTTCAACAAACCGGGAGAAGTGCACACTTTTCTCAAAAAACTGAGCAACGTCTGAGCCAGGACGGTCTCTCTGGGGGATAAAATGCAGTTTTTTCAACTCATTTCATTTTCAACTAACCGTATCTTCCCGGGGTGAGTTCTAATACATTTACAGGAGAGTATATTTTGGTTTAGTCCATATCTACTGGGCGAAGCAATAAGTGGGCTTAGGCTTAGGCTTTCCCCCTCATTTATGTTAATCTTTCGAAAAGAGACTCAAGCATCCCTTACCGTGGGCAGTAAATATTCAGCCATAAATATCTATTCACAACGTTTGTTTTCAATTTAGAGAGCTCGCAGGTTTTAGTTTACGCCAAGTTTTAGCTAGTAAGAGCAAGACGGAAAGCGAGCAGCAACGTATCTCTACAAGTGTATTCATGTTTGATTGTTGGGATTGTTGTTTTAGTCTGACAATCGGGGTGGGTGGGATTTTTATTATTTTTTTCTTCCTTTTTTCTATGTTTATTGTTTCCCTCCTAAAGAGACACACAGGTCACTTTTGTGCTCAAACCAAAGTTGAAACATTTCCTAATTATCTGCATATGATAGATTTCTATTCAGTTACATATTTGAAACCCAACCTATGCTTAATCCACTAAAATATGTCACATTCAACGCATAACCTGTCATTATGAAAATCACTGTATTCAAACCTGTGTAGATCAGTCAATTCTTAACTTAAAGACTTAAAACTCAGGATTCTGTAAGTGGCTATGTCAATCAAGACATGTGGTTACTTATAGCTTCCTGTGCCAACCGGAAGTGCCTTTAATTGGGTCACAGTGTTTCGAAGGGTTAAAAAAGTCACATCTCTCCAAAATGTCATATGTGTGACTAGGTAACCCTCCTGAACTGTAAATCAGTCATTTCTCCCAACAGATGTCAAAGAAAAGCTCTCTCTCACACACACACACACAGACACACACACACAGCAAGGATGGAGTGATAAAGTGCGGTGCTTAAAGACACAGAGAGCAGGCAATTGCATTACCATAATCCCTAGGCCGTGCGGAGTTCAACAAGACACCCCACTTGACTGTAGCTCACTTGGTCTGACCACAGTGACCATGCAAAAAAGTAGTCTCATGTAGCAGGCTTTGTCTGCGTAAAAAGTAATCTCATGTAGCTCACTCGGTCTGACCGGTGACCGCAGGGACCATGCAAAAAAAGTAGTATCATGTAGCTCACTCAGACCGGTCTGACCGCAGTGACCGTGCAAAAAAGTAATCTCATGTAGCTCACTTGGTCTGAGCATAGGGACCATTTAAAAAAAGTAGTCTCATCAATGTGATTGTTTTTAATGGAGAATTTGACTATGAGATGAGAGAATTTGACTATGAGATGACAATATAGTAGTTTGGGGAGTATTTTCTATAATAGAATGTATTTGACTACAAGCAGAGTAGGGGCCTCATCCTGAGCATTCTCAAATGGAAAAACACAGTTTGATCATGTGCTGACAGAGAGAGAGGGAGGAGTTTGGGGAGAGTTTAAAATGAGAAGAGTGATTTTTTCTAATAGGCTGCATTTCACTTTGAGCTAACAAGGAGATGAGCATTCTAGAGTGGTGAGGAGTGGTTTCATGTATATTTTTGAGTATCAATTAAGCAGCCAGAAGCACTGTACTTTCTTTATTGCTTAAGGGATTGTGTTAAGTTGTTTTATTTACTATTATTTCCCTTTTCAATAGAATAGAATAGAATAGTATAGAATTGTATAGATGGCTCCAGTGCGCTCATGTCCAATATGCTATAAGGTTGTGGTTGGCTTTAGTCAGCACCTTAGGTATGTACACCATGTGAGGAACAGTGAGGAGAGGGTACTCCTCTGTAAGTGGCAGTCAGGCCGTGTCAATGTCAGGCAGGAGCAGTGTCCAGTGTCAGGATGCTCCACACATCTTAGCAGACTGGACCGGCATATAGACTCCCACTCAGAGCTCAACAGAGCACAGAGGAGACAGGTTTTAGAGGACCTTAGGAGACGGCTGACGATGGAGAGGCTGGCGGTGTTGAGGGCATCGACCCCTGACATCCCTATGGCGACAGATTTAGACATTGTGGTAAGGAGAGAAGAGGAGGAGGAGGAAATGTTATGTTCACCTACAGAAGCAGAGGAGGAAGTGGACTGCAAAGAGGATTCCTGCCACTGCCATGCACCAATCCTGAGACTGAAAAAAGCTGTAAAAGAGAGGGATGAGGCACTGCATACAAGAAGTGAGACCAACAAATCCATTAAAGAGGACAACCTTAAGTTGATCTCTGATCTGCAAAGGTTGAGAAAGAAGTACCAGCTGCTGAAAAGGCAGATGGGGATTGGCATGGTGAAGGCCCTCAACTTTCAGGCAGAGTCAGACACAGACACAAATCAAGAGGAGCAGGACCAAGCTAGAGGTTCAGGGGACCAGAGAGAGAAGCCTACAGTGTCCGGGTCAAGCTGCAAACTCATCTTCCCGGGCTCTGCTATGAGTAAGTACTGTTTCTTCAAATAGTGACAAGAGTTTGTGTTTGAAAAGAATATGATAAACCACCTGACTGATTCATGTAGCCTCATGAGATTGTAATTCTAGTCTAAAATGTTATGTTTTTTTGATTAGGTGTGTTTATCGAGGGATTCAGGAAGACCTGTGAGGGCCCTAATCCAAATTATAAGCTGAGTGAAAATTGTGCCTCAAAGGTCAAGAGGGTGACGCAATTTTTAAACTACATGGCGAAGAATGAGACCTACCAGTCCTCTCTCATTTTCCTGACAGACCATGACAAAATAAGGAAGTAAGCAGAATTATTTTTTCTCTCTAGCCTCACAAGCATTTACCAACAATACAGTATTTGATTGTATGATTTGTGTGTGTGTGTGTGTGTGTGTGTGTGTGTGTGTGTGTGTGTGTGTGTGTGTGTGTGTGTGTGTGTGTGTGTGTGTGTGTGTTTTTAGATGGGTTCAATTCCTCCAGAAGAACAAGGCAATCACCACAGTCAACCACTACACCTTGACTATTGGTGCATTTCTTAAATATTCTGAGGAGACCCCTCCATCTGGCTGCCGGCTGACCGTGAACCAATGGAGGGGGATCAACCGGTTGATGAAGGGCATTAGCAAGTCCATGAGACGACCAGTTTCCCTTCACCAGATAAAGGTGAAGGACAACAAGGAAGGCAAGGTGGTGTCCAAAAAGAGCCTGCTGGAGTGCCAGTCTCTTGCCAAGGCCAAAATCCCTCAAGTGCTGAGTAAGTTTTTCTCAATCTGTGATGTCACTGTTTTTACACACTTATAGAGATGTATAGAATGCATTATGGAGTGGGATTATGAAGCTGCCTTTTTTTATTTTCATGTTCACAGAAACATTGGAAGAAACAAGGACACAGAGGAATCAGTACAGGTTTTATGGGTACCTGTGTGCCTACTTTACATCCATATACGGCCACAGACCAGGCCTATATAAAAACATGTTGGTGAAAGAGGTGGAGGAGGCAAAATGTGACCAGTCTGGGGTGTACCTGATCAATGTAAGTCTATGAAATACAGCTGGCTGTGTTTATTTGTTTGTTTGCTTGGTTGGTTATCTTTGGAAACAATTGCAGTCGCAGGAGCGTAATGTGTTTTTTTGTGTTTTTTCTCTGTTCAATTTCTATTAGGTGGGGGAACACAAAACAAATCGGGAGTACGGCATGGTCCAGATGTCGCTGACAAAGGAGGAGTACAGCTGGTTTTCCGACTTCCTCAAATTCAAGCACTGTCTCTTAGGGGGAAAGAAGGCCCAGCACTTCTTTTTCAATTCAACAAACACTCAGATGAAGAACCTGCCTGCCTACCTGAGGGAGGTGTGGAAGGAGATGGGTCTGCCCGAATGTCCTTCATTCACTGACCTGAGGACCTCCATTGTCACTCATGTAGGTCAGATTAGATAGGAATCTAATTAATGTAAGATCCTATTCTATTGTTGTCTGAAGTAATATCAATAATATCATATATTTGTGTGTGTGTGTGTGTGTGTGTGTGTGTCTTACAGGTAAAAAACATGCTCCCAAAGGTTGACAGGGAAAGGGTGGCCAACTTCATGTGCCACAACATCCAGACGGCAGACAAATATTATGCCATGAATTTAAATCCAACCCAAGCAAATGAAACCAGGGCACTCTTTGAGGCTGCACTGAAGGGGGAAGATAACACAGTCGCCGCAGAGAACCAGCCCTCCACCTCAGGAGAAAGAAAGCAGAAGGTGAGAGAGGATGCCTCCCTCTCCGACAGGAGCACCACCCCTGAAGAGACCAAGGTGATGTACCAGGAGTCTGGCACGTCCGCCGGTGACTCGGAAGAGGAGGAAGAGGATGAAGATGAGGAACAGATGGCCAGACAACTTCCAGTAAGATCAGCTATTCTGACAGGACACATTTGATTATCAAAATGTACTTGTAAACTATGTAACAGTCAAGTGTGAATTCTGAGATATATCTAATTTCTTGTGTTTGCTCTGTCAGGAGACACCTTCCAAGGTGACCAATCCTCAGGTGGAGATGGAACTTACCCCAAAGAGGAAGCGGAGCATCTGCACACGCCGCATGGAGGTCGCCATCAGCCCCATGCTAGTCTCACCCCTCAAAGTGAGGCTCAAGTCGCCCCCCCCACCAGTCCCTCATTGTCACATTAAAAGGGATGCAACAACTAAACTCAAATAAAGTCAGACTAAAAAATGCCATTGCCTCAAGGAGGTTAAAGCTGCAGGAGAAGGTGCAAAAGAGAGGAGGGGACCCCTGATGCAGCTCGAAGGAAGGGGAGCCGACCAACAACAAGACTTCCTCTTCCAAATAGTCATGTAGATTGTTTTAGACTCTCACATTTATACTGTTCTGATTTTGTTTGGTTTGATTTTCAATTTTGGTGTGCTTGTTTACATTTTAGAAGTGTAAAATGTGTGTAATTTAGTCTAACTGTCTGTTCAATTTTCTATTTTGGTGTGATTCTTTATAATGTAAAGGTTTGTTCTGTTTTATTAAATAACTAGTTTAGTAATTATTTGTGTTGTGCTTTCTTTAAGGTTATATTCTAACTGTCTGTTCAATTTTCTATTTTGGTGTGATTCTTTATAATGTAAAGGTTTGTTCTGTTTTATTAAATAACTAGTTTAGTAATTATTTGTGTTGTGCTTTCTTTAAGGTTTATATTTAGTTTGTCACTTAATTTGTAAGTGTTAAACATTCACTGTCTTGTGTTGTTGTCTGTGAAGGTAGGAACAAATATTTAGGCATTATTGGCATGGGAATCATATGTTTACATTGGCAAAGCAAATTAAGTAGATAATAAACAAAAGTGAAATAAACAATAAAGTCCTGCTGTAGACTGTACTACTGCTGTTCAGGAAGCACAATTTGAACTAGAAACTTACACAGACAGGCTGAAATAAACACTAAAAAATAACAAATGGCATCACCGTAATATCCCGCTTGACCGTAGCTCGCTCGAACTGAGCGCAGCGACCATGAGAAAAGTAAGCCCAAAATGAAGCCTGCCCCACAACGTCATTTGCTTTTGGGTGACAGTGAGAGAACCGTTAGGTTTAGAAGGACAATTCAACCACAGGAATGTTCCTAACGTCCTTCCAATCCATGCAAGCCTTACCTTGACCGTGTGGCATTAACCCTTAAAAATAAAACAGGGTTTTTTGATCTCACAGATTACAATGACATCTCTCCCCATAGGAATACATTGACAGCTCCCCTAAATTCAACCTGGAGCCTATGTGGGTTAATAATGCCTTATGAACCTGTCTTCAATGCCAATCCATCAGGCCACTATGAGGTCTACCTGTGTCGATTCTAAGCTTCCTGGAGCAACCGGAAGTGGTTAAATTCACCCAAAATGTATTTTGATGTACATAACCTGCAAATGTGAAAATGACTGCATTCAACCCTGGGTAGATCAGTCAATTCTTAACATAAAGACTTTAGGATTCTCAGGATTCTGTAAGAGAATACCCAAAGCAAGATATTTGTTTACCTATAGCTTCCTGTGCCAACCGGAAGTGCCTTTAATTGGTGTCTCAGGGGCTTCTCCTTAGGAGGGATGGGGACACCACCACGGGACAGACCCCACACTCATCGCTAGAGATCGAACTTCAGACTCCCTTCAAAACCACTGAACCCCTCAACACACCGAAAGAGATTACGGTGCACACCCTTAGAGGGAGCCGGAACAGGATAACTCCCTCCACCATCACAGAGACACAGAGGAGGAGGAACTATCCAACACCCAGGGAGAGAGAACAAGTGACGTCAGTCGAACACAGTCAGAAAGAGGAGGTGGAAGAGGCGTTAGATAGAGGAGGATATTACCCCAGAGGCCATTCCTCCTGTTCATGTGAGCAAGAAAGAGCAGAAGGCTTCTGATCAGCCAAATGGCAGGCAGAGGGAGAGGTCATAGTGATTCACACCCACAGAGAGAAAGACAAACCACACAACCTCTTGGTTGAGATGAACCACACAGGTAGAGGCAGAGGGCCTTCAGGGCTAGCCAGTCAGCCTGCCTGCTCTGATCCTCAAGTCAATTATATATAAATTCATGTTCATTAAAGATTTTTATTCAAGAATTGACAAGTCCCATTTCGTTAAAGGGGTCACCCTTTTCCTGCTACAAACACAACTTGCATATCATCACAGACTAGGCCAAAACGTTAATCTTTTAACCTTGCCTGAATAAAACAATGCATTTTTTATAGTGAGCAAGAGTTGCTCCTTTTCCTTTTCTATGATGATTCAAATATTTGGTTGCACCTCAACTGAACGTTGGTTGAGGGCCCCTTTTTTTTAATTAAAAGCATTAAAATTGTGATGTTTCTCACTTATTTACATAACCTACTCCACACTTGCAAAGTGAAAGTTTATAGAAATGTTCTGAAATTAAGTAGTAAACAGAAGAAAAGCAGAATTGAGTCCAATTATAATGCGAATAATTGAATGGTATACGGTTCAATCCCATTTCTGAAGGTCTGATGAATAATTAATATTGTTTCTCCTCTTCCTTGTGGCAGGGGCAGCAGCACACTGCCCTCCAAAGCCTGCAAAATAATAGCCGGACTGCCCCTTTCCTAGCTCTGCATGGAACTTCCAGTGCCACGTCCTTGGTGACGTGTGGGGTGACATCCGGGATGACCACAGCAACATCCTCTGGAAAGGGAAAAAAGAGGAACAGAATGTGAACAAATGCAAACCGTAGCTTCTAAACACTGGCCAGTTGAAAGGTTCTACTAAGATGTCATGACAAACGGCACCTGTCAGAGTGCTCTCTAAGTCTCTCTCTCTTGGGTGCTCTGAATGGCCTTCCTCTGGCTGAAGCCACAGGGCCAGGAGGAGCCTGGGCACCACCTCCACCACCACCTGAGATGGGCTGAGCAGGTTGCTACGGGGCTCATTGGACTGCTCGCCCAGAATGCTCCTCACAGCTCTTTCCACGGTGCTGTGGACCTTAGGATCGCTGAAATCAACAATAAGGAGAAAACAAAGCTAAACGATGTGCAATGTACTCACTTAGAACACTTTCTTAGTCTGTTTCTGCGTAGTTCCAGATGTGTAGATAAATGGATCAAGTCATATGCAGGGCAGTACATGGAACTCACATGTCAGCTGGCGAGGTGGGGTGCATGGAGCGGCGGAGCTTGCAGAAAGCCTTGTGCTCTATGTTCATCATTTTTAGGCAAGTGTTTACTTCCCAGGCCTGCAGTATGAAACAGGAAGTCCCATTAGTGTAATTTCACAACAGATCTATCCTGCTGTGCTAACTCGTTGTTGAAAGGCTGGTAAAGAGCTCACTAACTTGTAGCATGTCTCTAACTCTCATTCTCTTACCAGCCGAGCGAGGTCGTTTCCCTCCTCCAGGGTTTCCTTCCACACCCTTCAAATAAAACACAGAGCATTTCAACTTTCCTGGCTTCTGATTTTTCTGTTGTTTATTTTACCCACATCTCCTGGAGTGCTGCTGGTGGCAGGGAATGGCAGTGAAGGTGAGTGCTGACGTGGTACTCACCACTCCCTAAGGGATTTTTGCCCTGAGACACCAGCCAGTTGCTCATGTGCTCCGTGGTGACATGGGGAGGGACCTGGCCTTGACTCTGGAGCAGCAGATAGTGGACCATGAGCTTCTTCTGCAAGATGAGGTAAGGTGTGAGACCGTGCCACGAAATACCATGTCATTTACTTTCAGAAGGGCCTCTCGCAACATTTCACAACTGCTCATGCCTCACAATTTGCAAGTGATATTAAGAACTCTTGTTTATGTTTTTGTATGGTGAATCTTACCTGTTTATTGTAATATGTTTCCTCCCAGCAGGCCTGCAGAGTCTGAAAATTAAGGCTGCTCCTACAGAATTCCTTTGAAGATCATGAAAATAATGATGCTTTGTTATGCACATTATGCACAGGCATTTACAGTATGCTAAAATTAATTTATCCTAAGATTACCTTTGTGGGACCATAAGTGAACTCCGGAATGCACCAAACCCTATCCATGGTAAGATGGGGAAGAAATGCAGCACTATAGATATACGGGATGCTCTAGAGATAACAGGAATGACTTACAGTCGCGAATGATCAATGGCTGTGGAGTCCTCCAATATGCTGCACTTAGAATTTAGTTGTAGGCGATGTTTGGCGCAAAATAGAATGTTTACATTCTATTGCCATGGAGAAATGGAATGTGTAGAACCTGTTTAATTGATTATGCTTCTATGTCTTTATTTCGTTAAACATTGAACTCTGTATTATGTCATAATGTGTATATGTGTCATGTACTGTCATGTTGTGTCTTGTCTCTGTCCTTTCCCTTCACCCTGTCTCCCTCTGCTGTTCGTTGTTAGGTTACCTTTTCTCCCCCTCTTTCCCCCAGCTGTGCCTTGTCTCCTCCTAACCACCTCGTCACCCCTTTTCCCACCTGTTCCCTTTTTCCCTCTGATTAGGTCCCTATATCTCTCTCTGTATCTGCTCCTGTCTTTGTCGGATTCTTGTTTGTTGTGTTTCATGCCTGAACCAGACTGTCGTCATGTTTGCTGTAACCTTGTCTTGTCCTGTCGGAATCTGCCGGTCCGTCTGAGCCTACCTATGTTTGGTAATTAAAGAAGCTCTGTTTAAGTTAATTCGCTTTTGGGTCCTCATTCACGCACCGTAACAGAAGAATCCGACCAAGAATGGACCCAGCGACTTCGGATCCTCTCCACTCAGCCGTCGGGATCCAGGGAGCGATGCTAGGCAGACACGAGCAGGAAGTGTCTGCTGCTCGACATGCCGTTGAGACCCTGGCCACCCAAGTCTCCAACCTCACAGAACAGGTTCACCATCTCCGCCTCGATCCACCGGCCACTTCCAGGGCTTTCGAATCTCCGGAGCCCAGAATCAATAACCCGCCGTGTTACTCTGGGGAGCCCACTGAATGCCGCTCGTTCCTCACCCAGTGTGATATTGTGTTTTCTCTCCAGCCCAACACTTACTCCAGGAGCACTGCTCGTGTCGCCTACGTCATATCTCTCCTTATTGGACGGGCTCGTGAGTGGGGCACGGCAATCTGGGAGGCAAGGGCTGAGTGTACTAACCAGTATCAGGACTTTAAGGAGGAGATGATACGGGTTTTTGATCGATCTGTTTTTGGGGAGGTTCCTTCCAGCGTGGATTCCTTGATTGAACTCGCTATTCGCATTGAGCGACGGGTTGATCTTCGTCACCGAGCTCGTGGAAAGGAGCTCGCGTTCTCCGTTGCCCCCCTCTCCGCATCACTACCATCTTCCTCTGCCGGCTCGGGTGCTGAGCCCATGCAGCTGGGAGGTATCCGCATCTCGACTAAGGAGAGGGAACGGAGAATCACCAACCGCCTCTGTCTCTATTGCGGTTCCGCTGGTCATTTTGTCACTTCATGTCCAGTAAAAGGCCAGAGCTCGTCAGTAAGCGGAGGGCTACTGGTGAGCGCTACTACTCCTGTCTCTCCTTCAAGATCCTGCACTACCTTGTCGGTCCATCTACGCTGGACCGGTTCGTCAGCTTCCTGCAGTGCCTTAATAGACTCTGGGGCGGAGGGCTGTTTTATGGACGAGACCTGGGCTCGGGAACATGACATTCCTCTCAGACAGTTAAAGGAGCCCACGGCCTTGTTCGCCCTGGATGGTAGTCCTCTCCCCAGGATTCAGCGTGAGACGCTACCTTTAACCCTCACTGTTTCTGGTAATCATAGTGAAACCATTTCTTTTTTAATTTTTCGTTCACCTTTTACACCTGTTGTTTTGGGCCATCCCTGGCTAGTTTGTCATAATCCTTCCATTAATTGGTCTAGTAATTCTATCCTCTCCTGGAACGTCTCTTGTCATGTGAAATGTTTAATGTCTGCTATCCCTCCTGTTTCCTCTGTCTCTTCTTCACAGGAGGAGCCTGGTGATTTGACAGGGGTGCCGGAGGAATATCACGATCTGCGCACGGTGTTCAGTCGGTCCAGGGCCACCTCTCTTCCTCCACACCGGTCGTATGATTGTAGTATTGATCTCCTTCCGGGAACCACCCCCCCCCCGGGGTAGACTATACTCTCTGTCGGCTCCCGAACGTAAGGCTCTCGAAGATTATTTGTCTGTAGCTCTTGACGCCGGTACCATAGTCCCCTCCTCCTCTCCCGCCGGAGCGGGGTTTTTTTTTTGTCAAGAAGAAGGACGGGTCTCTGCGCCCCTGCATAGATTATCGAGGGCTGAATGACATAACAGTGAAGAATCGTTATCCGCTTCCTCTTATGTCTTCAGCCTTCGAGATCCTGCAGGGAGCCAGGTTTTTCACTAAGTTGGACCTTCGTAACGCTTACCATTTCGTGCGCATCAGGGAGGGGGACGAGTGGAAGACGGCGTTTAACACTCCGTTAGGGCACTTTGAATACCGGGTTCTTCCTTTCGGCCTCGCTAACGCTCCAGCTGTCTTTCAGGCATTAGTCAATGATGTCCTGAGAGACATGCTGAACATCTTTGTTTTCGTTTACCTTGACGATATCCTGATTTTTTCACCGTCACTCCAGATTCATGTTCAGCACGTTCGACGTGTCCTCCAGCGCCTTTTAGAGAATTGTCTTTTTGTGAAGGCTGAGAAGTGCACTTTTCATGCCTCCTCCGTCACATTTCTCGGTTCTGTTATTTCCGCTGAAGGCATTAAGATGGATCCCGCTAAGGTCCAAGCTGTCATTGATTGGCCCGTCCCTAAGTCACGCGTCGAGCTGCAGCGCTTTCTCGGCTTCGCGAACTTCTATCGTCGTTTCATCCGTAATTTCGGTCAGGTGGCAGCTCCTCTCACAGCCCTTACTTCTGTCAAGACGTGCTTTAAGTGGTCCGTTTCCGCCCAGGGAGCTTTTGATCTCCTCAAGAATCGTTTTACATCCGCTCCTATCCTTGTTACACCTGACGTCTCTAGACAGTTCGTTGTCGAGGTTGACGCGTCAGAGGTGGGCGTGGGAGCCATTCTTTCTCAGCGCTCCCTCTCTGACGACAAGGTCCACCCATGCACGTATTTTTCTCATCGCCTGTCGCCGTCGGAACGTAACTATGATGTGGGTAACCGCGAACTGCTCGCCATCCGGTTAGCCCTAGGCGAATGGCGACAGTGGTTGGAGGGGGCGACCGTTCCTTTTGTCGTTTGGACTGACCATAGGAACCTTGAGTACATCCGTTCTGCCAAACGACTTAATGCGCGTCAGGCGCGTTGGGCGCTGTTTTTCGCTCGTTTCGAGTTCGTGATTTCTTATCGTCCGGGCTCTAAGAACACCAAGCCTGATGCTTTGTCTCGTCTCTTCAGTTCTTCAGTAGCCTCCACTGACCCCGAGGGGATTCTCCCTGAGGGGCGTGTTGTCGGGTTGACTGTCTGGGGAATTGAGAGGCAGGTAAAGCAAGCGCTCACTCACACTCCGTCGCCGCGCGCTTGTCCTAGGAACCTTCTTTTCGTTCCCGTTCCTACTCGTCTGGCCGTTCTTCAGTGGGCTCACTCTGCCAAGTTAGCCGGCCACCCTGGCGTTCGGGGTACGCTTGCTTCCATTCGCCAGCGTTTTTGGTGGCCCACCCGGGAGCATGACACGCGTCGTTTCGTGGCTGCTTGTTCGGTCTGCGCGCAGACTAAGTCCGGTAACTCTCCTCCTGCCGGCCGTCTCAGGCCGCTTCCTATTCCCTCTCGACCGTGGTCTCACATCGCCTTAGATTTTGTCACCGGACTGCCTTCGTCAGCGGGTAAGACTGTTATTCTTACGGTTGTCGATAGGTTCTCTAAGGCGGCTCATTTCATTCCCCTTGCTAAGCTTCCTTCTGCTAAAGAGACGGCACAAATCATCATCGAGAATGTTTTCAGAATTCATGGCCTTCCGTCAGACGTCGTTTCGGACAGAGGTCCGCAATTCACGTCTCAATTTTGGAGGGAGTTTTGCCGTTTGATTGGGGCTTCCGTCAGTCTCTCTTCCGGCTTTCACCCCCAGTCTAACGGTCAAGCAGAACGGGCCAATCAGACTATTGGTCGCATCTTACGCAGTCTTTCTTTTCGCAACCCTGCGTCTTGGTCAGAACAGCTCCCCTGGGCAGAATACGCCCACAACTCGCTTCCTTCGTCTGCGACCGGGCTATCTCCTTTTCAGAGTAGCCTCGGGTACCAGCCTCCGCTGTTCTCATCTCAGTTCGCCGAGTCCAGCGTCCCCTCCGCTCAGGCTTTTGTCCAACGTTGCGAGCGCACCTGGAAGAGGGTCAGGTCTGCACTTTGCCGTTATAGGACGCAGACTGTGAGGGCTGCTAATAAGCGTAGAACTAAGAGTCCTAGATATTGTCGCGGTCAGAGAGTTTGGCTCTCCACTCAGAACCTTCCCCTTAAGACGGCTTCTCGCAAGTTGACCCCGCGGTTCATTGGTCCGTTCCGTATTTCTCGGGTCATTAATCCTGTCGCAGTTCGACTTCTTCTTCCGCGATACCTTCGTCGCGTCCACCCGGTCTTCCATGTCTCCTGCATCAAGCCCGTCCTTCGCGCCCCCGCTCGTCTCCCCCCCCCCCCCCCCCCCCATCCTTGTCGAGGGCGCACCCATCTACAGGGTCCGTAGAATTTTGGACATGCGTCCTCGGGGCCGTGGTCACCAGTACCTCGTAGATTGGGAGGGGTACGGTCCTGAGGAGAGGAGTTGGGTTCCCTCTCGGGACGTGCTGGACCGTGCGCTGATCGAGGATTTCCTCCGTTGCCGCCAGGTTTCCTCCTCGAGTGCGCCAGGAGGCGCTCGGTGAGTGGGGGGGTACTGTCATGTACTGTCATGTTGTGTCTTGTCTCTGTCCTTTCCCTTCACCCTGTCTCCCTCTGCTGGTCGTTGTTAGGTTACCTTTTCTCCCCCTCTTTCCCCCAGCTGTGCCTTGTCTCCTCCTAACCACCTCGTCACCCCTTTTCCCACCTGTTCCCTTTTTCCCTCTGATTAGGTCCCTATATCTCTCTCTGTTTCTGCTCCTGTCTTTGTCGGATTCTTGTTTGTTGTGTTTCATGCCTGAACCAGACTGTCGTCATGTTTGCTGTAACCTTGTCTTGTCCTGTCGGAATCTGCCGGTCCGTCTGAGCCTACCTATGTTTGGTAATTAAAGAAGCTCTGTTTAAGTTAATTCGCTTTTGGGTCCTCATTCACGCACCGTAACAATATGAGGACGTAGGAGCCCGTCCAGATTCATGACCCGATTATCCAGGTGCATGTTGCTTAGACCTACTAATCCATCCTTGGTTTACAAGTTAAATACATTGTTTATATATGCCTATACAAATCCATCGACCACATCCATTTAAAGCAATGATTGTCAATTGAAATTGTGGTTGTTCTGTTCTCCTGTTGTGCGCCTTGAGTGTTTGTCCCCTTAAGCACATTATTCCAATATTTTTCCGAGCTCTGAATTGACACAATGAACACTTTTGAAAAGATAGTCGGTTAAAAATAAGAGTATGAATGACAATAAACGTATGACTTGGATTGTATGCGTAATAGTGTAGTAAACAGTATCGCTCAGCGCGGGAACTTTTGGTGTTAGGAAAGTTTCCGTTTTTAGCCTCCATGACACGTATCACTTCGTTGTCTTGTTGGTAATAGTAAAAATGCATGACAGTCGGCATTGTAATGGTCTAACAGGTGTTTTTCATTTTGCTTCTCACATTAAACAGACATTTGAGAACGGAATTGCTTACAGTTGTACCTATGATGCAGAGACACACTAAAGCTGTACAGTGTAGTTTGAATAATCAGTTTCAATTATTTGCAGATGAATTCCCTATTATTTACAAATCGAAAGATGTACCATTTGAAATGAATGTGGCAGAACAGTTTAGCATAGAGTTCTTGTGGGTGTCTTCTCCTTCAGTCTTTTTGCCTCCTAGGCCTTGTTTCTCATTACATGGGATTTCCCCAGTGCCAACTTCACACGAGATGGCCGCTGTCTACTGTCATGTGGTGCTGAATGACAGATATCGCTATGCCGATATTGCTGCTGTCCATGGACCTGAAATGTACAATGTACGACCGTCCAAACTTGACCCCACACACAAACACACACATTGATGCCAATCTCTCACACACTTTTGAACATTGCACAACCTGCAACAAAAAACTGAAAGAGCATTTTATTCCGTTTGTGTTTGAATAAAGACCCGAAGAATTCAATCAATGTGTGGATGTTGATTGGACAATGTATATGTGCTTTGCAGAAGTCATTTTTTAAATTCCCTGTAGCGTGAATTTTACTGGAGCATGATCAGATTGCTTTGTTTAAACCAGAATAAAGATTTGGTCTGAGAAACTATGCCGATTATAGCACGATAGCTTTATTTTTATTTTTAAATGAGGCAATGTATATATGACCCCCTTTCAAAGAGTCGCTCATTTATCACTTTCTTGCAGATATACAGTGCCTTCAGAAAGTGTTAATACCCCTTAACGTATTCCTCATGTTGTTTTCTTACAGCCTGAATTCCAAATGGATTAAATTATAGTTTTTTATCATCTCACCCAGCTACAGACAACACCCCATAATGACAAAGTAAAAACATGTTTTAATTTTTTTTTCAAATGTATTGAAAATGAAATACAGAAATATTCACAATACATGTTAGAATCACCTTTGGCAGCGATTAAAGCTGTGAGTCTTTCTGGGTAAGTCTCCAAAAGCTTTGCACCCTTGGATTGTACCATATTTGCAATATCACAATATATACAGTACCAGTCAAAAGTCTGGACACACCTACTCATTTAAGGGTTTTTCTTTATTTTACAATTTTTTACATTTTAGAAAAATAGTGAAGACATCAAAACTATGAAATAGCACAATTGGAATCATGTAGTAAGCATTAACTGTTAAACAAATCAAAATATATTTTACATTTGAGAATCTTTGAAGTAGCCATCCTTTTCCTTGACCACTTTGCACACTCTTGGCATTCTCTCAAACCATTTCATGAGGTAGTCACCAGGAATGTTTTTCAATTAACAGGTGTACCTTCTTAAAAGTTCATTTGTGGAATTTCTTTCCTTCTTAAAGCGTTTGAGCCAATATGTTGTGTTGTGACAAGGTAGGGATGGTTTACAGAAGATATCCCTATTTGGTAAAAGACCAAGTCCATATTATGCCAAGAACAGCTCAAATAAGCAAAGAGAAACAAATCCATCTTTACTTAAGACATGAATGTCAGTCAAAACGGAAAAATTCAAGAACTTTGAAAGTTTCTTCTAGTGTAGTCCCAAAAACCATGAAGCGTTTTGATGAAACTGGCTCTCATGAGGACTGCCACAGGAAAGGAAGACCCAAAGTTACCTCTGCTGCAGAGGATAGGTTCAGCAGAGTTCACTGCACCTCAGATTGGAGCACAAATAAAAGCTTCACAGAGTTCAAGAAACACACACATCTCAACATGCACTGTTCATAGGAGACTGCGTGAATCAGGCCTTCATGGTTGAATTGTTCCATTGAAACCACTACTAAAGGACGGACGCCAATAATAAGAAGAGACTTGCATGGGACAAGAAACACGAGCAATGGACCTACAGTGCCTTGCAAAAGTATTCGGCCCCCTTGAACTTTGCGACCTTTTGCCACATTTCAGGCTTCAAACATAAAGATATAAAACTGTATTTTTTTGTGAAGAATCAACAACAAGTGGGACACAATCATGAAGTAGAAGGACATTTATTGGATATTTCAAACTTTTTTAACAAATAAGTTAATACTTTGTAGCGCCACCTTTTGCTGCGATTACAGCTGTAAGTCGCTTGGGGTATGTCTCTATCAGTTTTGCACATCGAGAGACTGACATTTTTTCCCATTCCTCCTTGCAAAACAGCTCCAGCTCAGTGAGGTTGGATGGAGAGCATTTGTGAACAGCAGTTTTCAGTTCTTTCCACAGATTCTTGATTGGATTCAGGTCTGGACTTTGACTTGGCCATTCTAACACCTGGATATGTTTATTTTTGAACCATTCCATTGTAGATTTTGCTTTATGTTTTGGATCATTGTCTTGTTGAAAGACAAATCTCCAGTCCCATCAGGTTTTCTTCCAGAATGGTCCTGTATTTGGCTCCATCCATCTTCCCATCAATTTTAACCATCTTCCCTGTCCCTGCTGAAGAAAAGCAGGCCCAAACCATGATGCTGCCACCACCATGTTTGACAGTGGGGATGGTGTGTTCAGTGTGATGAGCTGTGTTGCTTTTACGCCAAACATAATGTTTTGCATTGTTGCCAAAAAGTTCAATTTTGGTTTCATCTGACCAGAGCACCTTCTTCCACATGTTTGGTGTGTCTCCCAGGTGGCTTGTGGCAAACTTTAAACAACACTTTTTATGGATATCTTTAAGAAATGGCTTTCTTCTTGCCACTCTTCCATAAAGGCCAGATTTGTGCAATATACGACTGATTGTTGTCCTATGGACAGAGTCTCCCACCTCAGCTGTAGATCTCTGCAGTTCATCCAGAGTGATCATGGGACTCTTGGCTGCATCTCTGATCAGTCTTCTCCTTGTATGAGCTGAAAGTTTAGAGGGACGGCCAGGTCTTGGTAGATTTGCAGTGGTCTGATACTCCTTCCATTTCCATATTATCCTTGCTCCTTGGGATGTTTAAAGCTTGGGAAATCTTTTTGTATCCAAATCCGGCTTTAAACTTCTTCACAACAGTATCTCGGACCTGCCTGGTGTGTTCCTTGTTCTTCATGATGCTCTCTGCGCTTTTAACGGACCTCTGAGACTATCACAGTGCAGGTGCATTTATACGGAGACTTGATTACACACAGGTGGATTGTATTTATCATCATTAGTCATTTAGGTCAACATTGGATCATTCAGAGATCCTCACTGAACTTCTGGAGAGAGTTTGCTGCACTGAAAGTAAAGGGGCTGAATAATTTTGCACGCCCAATTTTTCAGTTTTTGATTTGTTAAAAAAGTTTGAAATATCCAATAAATGTTGTTCCACTTCATGACTGTGTCCCACTTGTTGTTGATTCTTCACAAAAATACAGTTTTATATCTTTATGTTTGAAGCCTGAAATGTGGCAAAAGGTTGCAAAGTTCAAGGGGGCCGAATACTTTCGCAAGGCACTGTAAGTCTGGTGGAAATCTGTCCTTTGGTCTGATGAGTTCAAATTTGAGATTTTTTTCCCTTCAATGTGTGTGTGTAAAGAATCCAGGGTGTTTAGTTGGGTCTACTCTTCATTATAAAACAATTTGTTGAATGGTTTAAAATCCATCAGAAGCTGCTTCAATTCATGGTGGCTCTGAGTAAGTCTCGGGGACAGAGCTTGTTTTGCCAAGGAAAGTGAAAAGGACTGAGGGAAAGTAAACTGGAAAATACATGGAAAGGATCATGGAAGAACCTCAGAGAACATTGCATTTTCAAGATCATGTAACATCAAAATGCATTTTATATTCCTGCCCTGACAGAAAAACCACATGTAACCAACTTACATTTTATGTGAGCACAAATTACATTTTGGTACACAACGTGATCACATTTTCACATTTGTAGTTCACATAAGATTACATTCAAATATGTTTTTGGAACACTTCCCGTGTTCACATGTGAAATTCATGTGGTTTTTGCCTAAACGCCCTGCAGTTCCACACTCAAGGTTCTTAATGATGCTTTAAATGCACATGTATGATTGTGCATGTGTAATGGGTTGAAAACAAAGTAACTAAAAACAGACACCCATTTATTATATCCCCCCCCATATTGTTTATGTATTTGTCTTAATGAATCTAAATGGTATTTTCAACATAGTTTAGCGTCAGCAGTCCATAAGGCCAATAGATGGCGCTGTTGTACTGTTGTAGCAGGAGAAACATTAAGTTCAGGCCAAGCGCTCACCATTCTGCAGAATAAGGACCAGAACTTTACAGAGGTAAACTGTGTCTGTTCTTTTACTATTACAGGTATGTAACAGCACTTCAAACGTTCAACTACATACACAATATGTAATAACATGCTATTTAACAACGTTGTCCAGATATTATCACGTTAGGAAAGGTTTTGTTTTGGCTCTGTGTCGAACTGAGTGAGAGAAGAAGGTATTTACATTGAGTGAGAGTATATGTTAGCTTGATGCTAGCTGAGGTAAAAAAAACATTTACGAGTTACAGAGACTATGTTTACTGAGTAGCTGACTTGTACTGGATTTAGTCTAGGAGATTTTTTATCAAGAATCCATTTGTTAGGGATTTCGGAGTTGGTTTTAGATGTTATTGGTTGTTTTGTGTAAAATTGTGCTCACTA
The DNA here is from genome assembly GCF_013265735.2 of Oncorhynchus mykiss. Lineage (NCBI taxonomy): Eukaryota > Metazoa > Chordata > Actinopteri > Salmoniformes > Salmonidae > Oncorhynchus > Oncorhynchus mykiss. The sequence goes on from NW_023493681.1 coordinate 398,530, forward strand.
GCTGGTAAACTGGCCGAGCACGCTCAGTCTGGTGGACTTTTAGTACATACAGTGAGAGAGAGAGGATTTTCTGGAGGTGCCACTATCTTAAAGCTGAATGTATTGTTGTCACTTTTCTATAGAGGTAGCGGTATATAGAAAAACATTCAGTTATTTATGGTTTCATATATAGGTGTTTCTATTGTATGAATGTGAAATACATTGTGGTTTTCATGTGAAACCAAAAATTTTTGAATTCTGTTTTAGGTAAAGTGCATTTATGTTGTGTAATTTAAAGTGTGCACTTGTTTGATGTGAATATTTTCAAAGTACTTACAAGAAAATAGACAATTGAACAAGAGAAAAAAAACATTCTTCAGAATAAAGAAAGCGCCAGAACTTGGCAGACGTAAACTTGTGTCCGTTCTTTTTACTATTGCAGGCCACCTCAGCTACACATGTACTCTGTCTGCACACGCATCCACGCATGCACATACACACGGACAAACACACACTAATGTTCTCTCTCTTGTGCTTGTCAGCAGTTCATCGTGGCCCTGTCGTTCGCCTCCTTCACCAAAGCTCTGTCAAGGACCTACATGAAGAGTGCCATCACTCAGACACTTTTTCCCTGTCCAGCTCTCTCATCGGACTCATAGACGGCAGCTTTGAGATGGGTATCAACAATAACATTGAGTTGCTTCAGAACTCATGTAGTAAAAACCAGATACAGACTACAGTATGATTGATTTTTCTTGTGGTTCAATCAGAGTCTGCTCTCAATACTGTCCAGTTTTATAGTTGTTCCTATTAATTGATTGACTGGCTTTTGTCCATGACTCTACTGTCAAACCCCTAACATTGTTTTATTTGATGCTTTGTTGTTGCAGTCTAGTATCCAAACTGATATGCCATTTTTAGTAGAAAAAAAAAATGTTTATAATTTGTGATTCCTGACTACTGTAGTGTTGTGGTTTCTTGCAGGTAACCTGCTGTTCCTGGCTGTGGTCAGCCATTTTGGGGCGAAGCTGCACCGGCCCAGGCTCATTGCTATGGGCTGTTTCCTCATGGCTGTAGGATCCTTCCTCACAGGCCTGCCACACTTCTTCATGGGATGGTAAAACAACTGAAATACTGGTTAAACTTGTAGTTGTAGAGATACTCCAATGCGGAGGAAAGTTTCACTTTAGAAATAAAGTAATGTATCCAGTTGTTGATTAATCTCAGTTAACTTCTAACTAAAGTCTTAAGTAATTGGTCAGCTGCTTGATTATGTTTTGGGGCCATACATGTTAAGAGAAGGGATTAACTTGTTATGGCTGCAATCAATGGATCCCGGAGGTCCTAGGCATAATCAACTTCACCAAGCCGCTGGAAATCGAACGCGCCCACAGAACATCAGCGCCGAAACCCCGGCCAGATGAGCCCCCACGAGCCGTATTGATCAGGTTCCTCCGTTTCCAAGACAGAGAGAAGATACTGCAACTCGCAAGAGCCAAAGGGGACATCACCATTGATGGAAAGAGGGTCAGCCTTTTCCCAGATATGAGCGTGGATCTCGCCAGACGTCGCAATCAGTTCAGACCTGCCGCCAAAGCACTGAAGGAGAAGAACATCACCGGCTACCTCATCCACCCTGCATGGATGAAAGTTCAGTACCAAGGCCGAAGCCATCTCTTCAACACACCGGGAGAAGTGCACACTTTTCTCAAAAAACTGAGCAACGTCTGAGCCAGGACGGTCTCTCTGGGGGATAAAATGCAGTTTTTTCAACTCATTTCATTTTCAACTAACCGTATCTTCCCGGGGTGAGTTCTAATACATTTACAGGAGAGTATATTTTGGTTTAGTCCATATCTACTGGGCGAAGCAATAAGTGGGCTTAGGCTTAGGCTTTCCCCCTCATTTATGTTAATCTTTCGAAAAGAGACTCAAGCATCCCTTACCGTGGGCAGTAAATATTCAGCCATAAATATCTATTCACAACGTTTGTTTTCAATTTAGAGAGCTCGCAGGTTTTAGTTTACGCCAAGTTTTAGCTAGTAAGAGCAAGACGGAAAGCGAGCAGCAACGTATCTCTACAAGTGTATTCATGTTTGATTGTTGGGATTGTTGTTTTAGTCTGACAATCGGGGTGGGTGGGATTTTTATTATTTTTTTCTTCCTTTTTTCTATGTTTATTGTTTCCCTCCTAAAGAGACACACAGGTCACTTTTGTGCTCAAACCAAAGTTGAAACATTTCCTAATTATCTGCATATGATAGATTTCTATTCAGTTACATATTTGAAACCCAACCTATGCTTAATCCACTAAAATATGTCACATTCAACGCATAACCTGTCATTATGAAAATCACTGTATTCAAACCTGTGTAGATCAGTCAATTCTTAACTTAAAGACTTAAAACTCAGGATTCTGTAAGTGGCTATGTCAATCAAGACATGTGGTTACTTATAGCTTCCTGTGCCAACCGGAAGTGCCTTTAATTGGGTCACAGTGTTTCGAAGGGTTAAAAAAGTCACATCTCTCCAAAATGTCATATGTGTGACTAGGTAACCCTCCTGAACTGTAAATCAGTCATTTCTCGCAACAGATGTCAAAGAAAAGCTCTCTCTCACACACACACACACAGACACACACACACAGCAAGGATAGAGTGATAAAGTGCGGTGCTTAAAGACACAGAGAGCAGGCAATTGCATTACCATAATCCCTAGGCCGTGCGGAGTTCAACAAGACACCCCACTTGACTGTAGCTCACTTGGTCTGACCACAGTGACCATGCAAAAAAGTAGTCTCATGTAGCAGGCTTTGTCTGCGTAAAAAGTAATCTCATGTAGCTCACTCGGTCTGACCGGTGACCGCAGGGACCATGCAAAAAAAGTAGTATCATGTAGCTCACTCAGACCGGTCTGACCGCAGTGACCGTGCAAAAAAGTAATCTCATGTAGCTCACTTGGTCTGAGCATAGGGACCATTTAAAAAAAGTAGTCTCATCAATGTGATTGTTTTTAATGGAGAATTTGACTATGAGATGAGAGAATTTGACTATGAGATGACAATATAGTAGTTTGGGGAGTATTTTCTATAATAGAATGTATTTGACTACAAGCAGAGTAGGGGCCTCATCCTGAGCATTCTCAAATGGAAAAACACAGTTTGATCATGTGCTGACAGAGAGAGAGGGAGGAGTTTGGGGAGAGTTTAAAATGAGAAGAGTGATTTTTTCTAATAGGCTGCATTTCACTTTGAGCTAACAAGGAGATGAGCATTCTAGAGTGGTGAGGAGTGGTTTCATGTATATTTTTGAGTATCAATTAAGCAGCCAGAAGCACTGTACTTTCTTTATTGCTTAAGGGATTGTGTTAAGTTGTTTTATTTACTATTATTTCCCTTTTCAATAGAATAGAATAGAATAGTATAGAATTGTATAGATGGCTCCAGTGCGCTCATGTCCAATATGCTATAAGGTTGTGGTTGGCTTTAGTCAGCACCTTAGGTATGTACACCATGTGAGGAACAGTGAGGAGAGGGTACTCCTCTGTAAGTGGCAGTCAGGCCGTGTCAATGTCAGGCAGGAGCAGTGTCCAGTGTCAGGATGCTCCACACATCTTAGCAGACTGGACCGGCATATAGACTCCCACTCAGAGCTCAACAGAGCACAGAGGAGACAGGTTTTAGAGGACCTTAGGAGACGGCTGACGATGGAGAGGCTGGCGGTGTTGAGGGCATCGACCCCTGACATCCCTATGGCGACAGATTTAGACATTGTGGAGACTGTAAGGAGAGAAGAGGAGGAGGAGGAAATGTTATGTTCACCTACAGAAGCAGAGGAGGAAGTGGACTGCAAAGAGGATTCCTGCCACTGCCATGCACCAATCCTGAGACTGAAAAAAGCTGTAAAAGAGAGGGATGAGGCACTGCATACAAGAAGTGAGACCAACAAATCCATTAAAGAGGACAACCTTAAGTTGATCTCTGATCTGCAAAGGTTGAGAAAGATGTACCAGCTGCTGAAAAGGCAGATGGGGATTGGCATGGTGAAGGCCCTCAACTTTCAGGCAGAGTCAGACACAGACACAAATCAAGAGGAGCAGGACCAAGCTAGAGGTTCAGGGGACCAGAGAGAGGAGCCTACAGTGTCCGGGTCAAGCTGCAAACTCATCTTCCCGGGCTCTGCTATGAGTAAGTACTGTTTCTTCAAATAGTGACAAGAGTTTGTGTTTGAAAAGAATATGATAAACCACCTGACTGATTCATGTAGCCTCATGAGATTGTAATTCTAGTCTAAAATGTTATGTTTTTTTGATTAGGTGTGTTTATCGAGGGATTCAGGAAGACCTGTGAGGGCCCTAATCCAAATTATAAGCTGAGTGAAAATTGTGCCTCAAAGGTCAAGAGGGTGACGCAATTTTTAAACTACATGGCGAAGAATGAGACCTACCAGTCCTCTCTCATTTTCCTGACAGACCATGACAAAATAAGGAAGTAAGCAGAATTATTTTTTCTCTCTAGCCTCACAAGCATTAACCAACAATACAGTATTTGATTGTATGATTTGTGTGTGTGTGTGTGTGTGTGTGTGTGTGTGTTTTTAGATGGGTTCAATTCCTCCAGAAGAACAAGGCAATCACCACAGTCAACCACTACACCTTGACTATTGGTGCATTTCTTAAATATTCTGAGGAGACCCCTCCATCTGGCTGCCGGCTGACCGTGAACCAATGGAGGGGGATCAACCGGTTGATGAAGGGCATTAGCAAGTCCATGAGACGACCAGTTTCCCTTCACCAGATAAAGGTGAAGGACAACAAGGAAGGCAAGGTGGTGTCCAAAAAGAGCCTGCTGGAGTGCCAGTCTCTTGCCAAGGCCAAAATCCCTCAAGTGCTGAGTAAGTTTTTCTCAATCTGTGATGTCACTGTTTTTACACACTTATAGACGTCAGAGATGTATAGAATGCATTATGGAGTGGGATTATGAAGCTGCCTTTTTTTATTTTCATGTTCACAGAAACATTGGAAGAAACAAGGACACAGAGGAATCAGTACAGGTTTTATGGGTACCTGTGTGCCTACTTTACATCCATATACGGCCACAGACCAGGCCTATATAAAAACATGTTGGTGAAAGAGGTGGAGGAGGCAAAATGTGACCAGTCTGGGGTGTACCTGATCAATGTAAGTCTATGAAATACAGCTGGCTGTGTTTATTTGTTTGTTTGCTTGGTTGGTTATCTTTGGAAACAATTGCAGTCGCAGGAGCGTAATGTGTTTTTTTGTGTTTTTTCTCTGTTCAATTTCTATTAGGTGGGGGAACACAAAACAAATCGGGAGTACGGCATGGTCCAGATGCCGCTGACAAAGGAGGAGTACAGCTGGTTTTCCGACTTCCTCAAATTCAAGCACTGTCTCTTAGGGGGAAAGAAGGCCCAGCACTTCTTTTTCAATTCAACAAACACTCAGATGAAGAACCTGCCTGCCTACCTGAGGGAGGTGTGGAAGGAGATGGGTCTGCCCGAATGTCCTTCATTCACTGACCTGAGGACCTCCATTGTCACTCATGTAGGTCAGATTAGATAGGAATCTAATTAATGTAAGATCCTATTCTATTGTTGTCTGAAGTAATATCAATAATATCATATATTTGTTTGTGTGTGTGTGTGTGTGTCTTACAGGTAAAAAACATGCTCCCAAAGGTTGACAGGGAAAGGGTGGCCAACTTCATGTGCCACAACATCCAGACGGCAGACAAATATTATGCCATGAATTTAAATCCAACCCAAGCAAATGAAACCAGGGCACTCTTTGAGGCTGCACTGAATGGGGAAGATAACACAGTCGCTGCAGAGAACCAGCCCTCCACCTCAGGAGAAAGAAAGCAGAAGGTGAGAGAGGATGCCTCCCTCTCCGACGGGAGCACCACCCCTGAAGAGACCAAGGTGATGTACCAGGAGTCTGGCACGTCCGCCGGTGACTCGGAAGAGGAGGAAGAGGATGAAGATGAGGAACAGATGGCCAGACAACTTCCAGTAAGATCAGCTATTCTGACAGGACACATTTGATTATCAAAATGTACTTGTAAACTATGTAACAGTCAAGTGTGAATTCTGAGATATATCTAATTTCTTGTGTTTGCTCTGTCAGGAGACACCTTCCAAGGTGACCAATCCTCAGGTGGAGATGGAACTTACCCCAAAGAGGAAGCGGAGCATCTGCACACGCCGCATGGAGGTCGCCATCAGCCCCATGCTAGTCTCACCCCTCAAAGTGAGGCTCAAGTCGCCCCCCCACCAGTCCCTCATTGTCACATTAAAAGGGATTACACATTAAAAACTGTCTGTTCAATTTTCTATTTTGGTGTGATTCTTTATAATGTAAAGGTTTGTTCTGTTTTATTAAATAACTAGTTTAGTAATTATTTGTGTTGTGCTTTCTTTAAGGTTATATTCCAACTGTCTGTTCAATTTTCTATTTTGGTGTGATTCTTTATAATGTAAAGGTTTGTTCTGTTTTATTAAATAACTAGTTGAGTAATTATTTGTGTTGTGCTTTCTTTAAGGTTTATATTTAGTTTGTCACTTAATTTGTAAGTGTTAAACATTCACTGTCTTGTGTTGTTGTCTGTGAAGGTAGGAACAAATATTTAGGCATTATTGGCATGGGAATCATATGTTTACATTGGCAAAGCAAATTAAGTAGATAATAAACAAAAGTGAAATAAACAATAAAGTCCTGCTGTAGACTGTACTACTGCTGTTCAGGAAGCACAATTTGAACTAGAAACTTACACAGACAGGCTGAAATAAACACTAAAAAATAACAAATGGCATCACCGTAATCTCTAGGCCATGCCGAGTTCAACGAGATATCCCGCTTGACCGTAGCTCGCTCGGTCTGAGCGCAGCGACCATGAGAAAAGTAAGCCCAAAATGAAGCCTGCCCCACAACGTCATTTGCTTTTGGGTGACAGTGAGAGAAACGTTAGGTTTAGAAGGACAATTCAACCACAGGAATGTTCCTAACGTCCTTCCAATCCATGCAAGCCTTACCTTGACCGTGTGGCATTAACCCTTAAAAATAAAACAGGGTTTTTTGATCTCACAGATTACAATGACATCTCTCCCCATAGGAATACATTGACAGCTCCCCTAAATTCAACCTGGAGCCTATGTGGGTTAATAATGCCTTATGAACCTGTCTTCAATGCCAATCCATCAGGCCACTATGAGGTCTACCTGTGTCGATTCTAAGCTTCCTGGAGCAACCGGAAGTGGTTAAATTCACCCAAAATGTATTTTGATGTACATAACCTGCAAATGTGAAAATGACTGCATTCAACCCTGGGTAGATCAGTCAATTCTTAACATAAAGACTTTAGGATTCTCAGGATTCTGTAAGAGAATACCCAAAGCAAGATATTTGTTTACCTATAGCTTCCTGTGCCAACCGGAAGTGCCTTTAATTGGTGTCTCAGGGGCTTCTCCTTAGGAGGGATGGGGACACCACCACGGGACAGACCCCACACTCATCGCTAGAGATCGAACTTCAGACTCCCTTCAAAACCACTGAACCCCTCAACACACCGAAAGAGATTACGGTGCACACCCTTAGAGGGAGCCGGAACAGGATAACTCCCTCCACCATCACAGAGACACAGAGGAGGAGGAACTATCCAACACCCAGGGAGAGAGAACAAGTGATGTCAGTCGAACACAGTCAGAAAGAGGAGGTGGAAGAGGCGTTAGATAGAGGAGGATATTACCCCAGAGGCCATTCCTCCTGTTCATGTGAGCAAGAAAGAGCAGAAGGCTTCTGATCAGCCAAATGGCAGGCAGAGGGAGAGGTCATAGTGATTCACACCCACAGAGAGAAAGACAACCCACACAACCTCTTGGTTGAGATGAACCACACAGGTAGAGGCAGAGGGCCTTCAGGGCTAGCCAGTCAGCCTGCCTGCTCTGATCCTCAAGTCAATTGTATATAAATTCATGTTCATTAAAGATTTTTATTCAAGAATTGACAAGTCCCATTTCGTTAAAGGGGTCACCCTTTTCCTGCTACAAACACAACTTGCATATCATCACAGACTAGGCCAAAACGTTCATCTTTTAACCTTGCCTGAATAAAACAATGCATTTTTTATAGTGAGCAAGAGTTGCTCCTTTTCCTTTTCTATGATGATTCAAATATTTGGTTGCACCTCAACTGAACGTTGGTTGAGGGCCCCTTTTTTTTAATTAAAAGCATTAAAATTGTGATGTTTCTCACTTATTTACATAACCTACTCCACACTTGCAAAGTGAAAGTTTATAGAAATGTTCTGAAATTAAGTAGTAAACAGAAGAAAAGCAGAATTGAGTCCAATTATAATGCGAATAATTGAATGGTCTATGGTTCAATCCCATTTCTGAAGGTCTGATGAATAATTAATATTGTTTCTCCTCTTCCTTGTGGCAGGGGCAGCAGCACACTGCCCTCCAAAGCCTGCAAAATAATAGCCGGACTGCCCCTTTCCTAGCTCTGCATGGAACTTCCAGTGCCACGTCCTTGGTGACGTGTGGGGTGACATCCGGGATGACCACAGCAACATCCTCTGGAAAGGGAAAAAAGAGGAACAGAATGTGAACAAATGCAAACCGTAGCTTCTAAACACTGGCCAGTTGAAAGGTTCTACTAAGATGTCATGACAAACGGCACCTGTCAGAGTGCTCTCTAAGTCTCTCTCTCTTGGGTGCTCTGAATGGCCTTCCTCTGGCTGAAGCCACAGGGCCAGGAGGAGCCTGGGCACCACCTCCACCACCACCTGAGATGGGCTGAGCAGGTTGCTACGGGGCTCATTGGACTGCTCGCCCAGAATGCTCCTCACAGCTCTTTCCACGGTGCTGTGGACCTTAGGATCGCTGAAATCAACAATAAGGAGAAAACAAAGCTAAACGATGTGCAATGTACTCACTTAGAACACTTTCTTAGTCTGTTTCTGCGTAGTTCCAGATGTGTAGATAAATGGATCAAGTCATATGCGGGGCAGTACATGGAACTCACATGTCAGCTGGCGAGGTGGGGTGCATGGAGCGGCGGAGCTTGCAGAAAGCCTTGTGCTCTATGTTCATCATTTTTAGGCAAGTGTTTACTTCCCAGGCCTGCAGTATGAAACAGGAAGTCCCATTAGTGTAATTTCACAACAGATCTATCCTGCTGTGCTAACTCGTTGTTGAAAGGCTGGTAAAGAGCTCACTAACTTGTAGCATGTCTCTAACTCTCATTCTCTTACCAGCCGAGCGAGGTCGTTTCCCTCCTCCAGTGTTTCCTTCCACACCCTTCAAATAAAACACAGAGTCCTCCAATATGCTGCACTTAGAATTGAGTTGTAGGCGATGTTTGGCGCAAAATAGAATGTTTACATTCTATTGCCATGGAGAAATGGAATGTGTAGAACCTGTTTAATTGATTATGCTTCTATGTCTTTATTTCGTTAAACATTGAACTCTGTATTATGTCATAATGTGTATATGAGGACGTAGGAGCCCGTCCAGATTCATGACCCGATTATCCAGGTGCATGTTGCTTAGACCTACTAATCCATCCTTGGTTTACAAGTTAAATACATTGTTTATATATGCCTATACAAATCCATCGACCACATCCATTTAAAGCAATGATTGTCAATTGAAATTGTGGTTGTTCTGTTCTCCTGTTGTGCGCCTTGAGTGTTTGTCCCCTTAAGCACATTATTCCAATATTTTTCCGAGCTCTGAATTGACACAAGGAACACTTTTGAAAAGATAGTCGGTTAAAAATAAGAGTATGAATGACAATAAACGTATGACTTGGATTGTATGCGTAATAGTGTAGTAAACAGTATCGCTCAGCGCGGGAACTTTTGGTGTTAGGAAAGTTTCCGTTTTTAGCCTCCATGACACGTATCACTTTGTTGTCTTGTTGGTAATAGTAAAAATGCATGACAGTCGGCATTGTAATGGTCTAACAGGTGTTTTTCATTTTGCTTCTCACATTAAACAGACATTTGAGAACGGAATTGCTTACAGTTGTACCTATGATGCAGAGACACACTAAAGCTGTACAGTGTAGTTTGAATAATCAGTTTCAATTATTTGCAGATGAATTCCCTATTATTTACAAATCGAAAGATGTACCATTTGAAATGAATGTGGCAGAACAGTTTAGCATAGAGTTCTTGTGGGTGTCTTCTCCTTCAGTCTTTTTGCCTCCTAGGCCTTGTTTCTCATTACATGGGATTTCCCCAGTGCCAACTTCACACGAGATGGCCGCTGTCTACTGTCATGTGGTGCTGAATGACAGATATCGCTATGCCGATATTGCTGCTGTCCATGGACCTGAAATGTACAATGTACGACCGTCCAAACTTGACCCCACACACAAACACACACATTGATGCCAATCTCTCACACACTTTTGAACATTGCACAACCTGCAACAAAAAACTGAAAGAGCATTTTATTCCGTTTGTGTTTGAATAAAGACCCGAAGAATTCAATCAATGTGTGGATGTTGATTGGACAATGTATATGTGCTTTGCAGAAGTCATTTTTTAAATTCCCTGTAGCGTGAATTTTACTGGAGCATGATCAGATTGCTTTGTTTAAACCAGAATAAAGATTTGGTCTGAGAAACTATGCCGATTATAGCACGATAGCTTTATTTTTATTTTTAAATGAGGCAATGTATATATGACCCCCTTTCAAAGAGTCGCTCATTTATCACTTTCTTGCAGATATACAGTGCCTTCAGAAAGTGTTAATACCCCTTAACGTATTCCTCATGTTGTTTTCTTACAGCCTGAATTCCAAATGGATTAAATTATAGTTTTTTATCATCTCACCCAGCTACAGACAACACCCCATAATGACAAAGTAAAAACATGTTTTAATTTTTTTTTCAAATGTATTGAAAATGAAATACAGAAATATTCACAATACATGTTAGAATCACCTTTGGCAGCGATTAAAGCTGTGAGTCTTTCTGGGTAAGTCTCCAAAAGCTTTGCACCCTTGGATTGTACCATATTTGCAATATCACAATATATACAGTACCAGTCAAAAGTCTGGACACACCTACTCATTTAAGGGTTTTTCTTTATTTTACAATTTTTTACATTTTAGAAAAATAGTGAAGACATCAAAACTATGAAATAGCACAATTGGAATCATGTAGTAAGCATTAACTGTTAAACAAATCAAAATATATTTTACATTTGAGAATCTTTGAAGTAGCCATCCTTTTCCTTGACCACTTTGCACACTCTTGGCATTCTCTCAAACCTTTTCATGAGGTAGTCACCAGGAATGTTTTTCAATTAACAGGTGTACCTTCTTAAAAGTTCATTTGTGGAATTTCTTTCCTTCTTAAAGCGTTTGAGCCAATAGGTTGTGTTGTGACAAGGTAGGGATGGTTTACAGAAGATATCCCTATTTGGTAAAAGACCAAGTCCATATTATGCCAAGAACAGCTCAAATAAGCAAAGAGAAACAAGTCCATCTTTACTTAAGACATGAATGTCAGTCAAAACGGAAAAATTCAAGAACTTTGAAAGTTTCTTCTAGTGTAGTCCCAAAAACCATGAAGCGTTTTGATGAAACTGGCTCTCATGAGGACTGCCACAGGAAAGGAAGACCCAAAGTTACCTCTGCTGCAGAGGATAGGTTCAGCAGAGTTCACTGCACCTCAGATTGGAGCCCAAATAAAAGCTTCACAGAGTTCAAGAAACACACACATCTCAACATGCACTGTTCATAGGAGACTGCGTGAATCAGGCCTTCATGGTTGAATTGTTCCATTGAAACCACTACTAAAGGACGGACGCCAATAATAAGAAGAGACTTGCATGGGACAAGAAACACGAGCAATGGACCTACAGTGCCTTGCAAAAGTATTCGGCCCCCTTGAACTTTGCGACCTTTTGCCACATTTCAGGCTTCAAACATAAAGATATAAAACTGTATTTTTTTGTGAAGAATCAACAACAAGTGGGACACAATCATGAAGTAGAAGGACATTTATTGGATATTTCAAACTTTTTTAACAAATAAAAAACAGAAAAATTATTCAGCCCCCTTAAGTTAATACTTTGTAGCGCCACCTTTTGCTGCGATTACAGCTGTAAGTCGCTTGGGGTATGTCTCTATCAGTTTTGCACATCGAGAGACTGACATTTTTTCCCATTCCTCCTTGCAAAACAGCTCCAGCTCAGTGAGGTTGGATGGAGAGCATTTGTGAACAGCAGTTTTCAGTTCTTTCCACAGATTCTTGATTGGATTCAGGTCTGGACTTTGACTTGGCCATTCTAACACCTGGATATGTTTATTTTTGAACCATTCCATTGTAGATTTTGCTTTATGTTTTGGATCATTGTCTTGTTGAAAGACAAATCTCCAGTCCCATCAGGTTTTCTTCCAGAATGGTCCTGTATTTGGCTCCATCCATCTTCCCATCAATTTTAACCATCTTCCCTGTCCCTGCTGAAGAAAAGCAGGCCCAAACCATGATGCTGCCACCACCATGTTTGACAGTGGGGATGGTGTGTTCAGTGTGATGAGCTGTGTTGCTTTTACGCCAAACATAATGTTTTGCATTGTTGCCAAAAAGTTCAATTTTGGTTTCATCTGACCAGAGCACCTTCTTCCACATGTTTGGTGTGTCTCCCAGGTGGCTTGTGGCAAACTTTAAACAACACTTTTTATGGATATCTTTAAGAAATGGCTTTCTTCTTGCCACTCTTCCATAAAGGCCAGATTTGTGCAATATACGACTGATTGTTGTCCTATGGACAGAGTCTCCCACCTCAGCTGTAGATCTCTGCAGTTCATCCAGAGTGATCATGGGACTCTTGGCTGCATCTCTGATCAGTCTTCTCCTTGTATGAGCTGAAAGTTTAGAGGGACGGCCAGGTCTTGGTAGATTTGCAGTGGTCTGATACTCCTTCCATTTCAATATTATCCTTGCTCCTTGGGATGTTTAAAGCTTGGGAAATCTTTTTGTATCCAAATCCGGCTTTAAACTTCTTCACAACAGTATCTCGGACCTGCCTGGTGTGTTCCTTGTTCTTCATGATGCTCTCTGCGCTTTTAACGGACCTCTGAGACTATCACAGTGCAGGTGCATTTATACGGAGACTTGATTACACACAGGTGGATTGTATTTATCATCATTAGTCATTTAGGTCAACATTGGATCATTCAGAGATCCTCACTGAACTTCTGGAGAGAGTTTGCTGCACTGAAAGTAAAGGGGCTGAATAATTTTGCACGCCCAATTTTTCAGTTTTTGATTTGTTAAAAAAGTTTGAAATATCCAATAAATGTTGTTCCACTTCATGACTGTGTCCCACTTGTTGTTGATTCTTCACAAAAATACAGTTTTATATCTTTATGTTTGAAGCCTGAAATGTGGCAAAAGGTTGCAAAGTTCAAGGGGGCCGAATACTTTCGCAAGGCACTGTAAGTCTGGTGGAAATCTGTCCTTTGGTCTGATGAGTTCAAATTTGAGATTTTTTTCCCTTCAATGTGTGTGTGTAAAGAATCCAGGGTGTTTAGTTGGGTCTACTCTTCATTATAAAACAATTTGTTGAATGGTTTAAAATCCATCAGAAGCTGCTTCAATTCATGGTGGCTCTGAGTAAGTCTCGGGGACAGAGCTTGTTTTGCCAAGGAAAGTGAAAAGGACTGAGGGAAAGTAAACTGGAAAATACATGGAAAGGATCATGGAAGAACCTCAGAGAACATTGCATTTTCAAGATCATGTAACATCAAAATGCATTTTATATTCCTGCCCTGACAGAAAAACCACATGTAACCAACTTACATTTTATGTGAGCACAAATTACATTTTGGTACACAACGTGATCAGATTTTCACATTTGTAGTTCACATAAGATTACATTCAAATATGTTTTTGGAACACTTCCCGTGTTCACATGTGAAATTCATGTGGTTTTTGCCTAAACGCCCTGCAGTTCCACACTCAAGGTTCTTAATGATGCTTTAAATGCACATGTATGATTGTGCATGTGTAATGGGTTGAAAACAAAGTAACTAAAAACAGACACCCATTTATTATATCCCCCCCATATTGTTTATGTATTTGTCTTAATGAATCTAAATGGTATTTTCAACATACTTTAGCGTCAGCAGTCCATAAGGCCAATAGATGGCGCTGTTGTACTGTTGTAGCAGGAGAAACATTAAGTTCAGGCCAAGCGCTCACCATTCTGCAGAATAAGGACCAGAACTTTACAGAGGTAAACTGTGTCTGTTCTTTTACTATTACAGGTATGTAACAGCACTTCAAACGTTCAACTACATACACAATATGTAATAACATGCTATTTAACAACGTTGTCCAGATATTATCACGTTAGGAAAGGTTTTGTTTTGGCTCTGTGTCGAACTGAGTGAGAGAAGAAGGTATTTACATTGAGTGAGAGTATATGTTAGCTTGATGCTAGCTGAGGTAAAAAAAAACATTTACGAGTTACAGAGACTATGTTTACTGAGTAGCTGACTTGTACTGGATTTAGTCTAGGAGATTTTTTATCAAGAATCCATTTGTTAGGGATTTCGGAGTTGGTTTTAGATGTTATTGGTTGTTTTGTGTAAAATTGTGCTCACTAGCTGGTAAACTGGCCGAGCACGCTCAGTCTGGTGGACTTTTAGTACATACAGTGAGAGAGAGAGGATTTTCTGGAGGTGCCACTATCTTAAAGCTGAATGTATTGTTGTCACTTTTCTATAGAGGTAGCGGTATATAGAAAAACATTCAGTTATTTATGGTTTCATATATAGGTGTTTCTATTGTATGAATGTGAAATACATTGTGGTTTTCATGTGAAACCAAACATTTTTGAATTCTGTTTTAGGTAAAGTGCATTTATGTTGTGTAATTTAAAGTGTGCACTTGTTTGATGTGAATATTTTCAAAGTACTAACAAGAAAATAGACAATTGAACAAGAGAAAAAAAAAACATTCTTCAGAATAAAGAAAGCGCCAGAACTTGGCAGACTTGTGTCCGTTCTTTTTACTATTGCAGGCCACCTCAGCTACACATGTACTCTGTCTGCACACGCATCCACGCATGCACATACACACGGACAAACACACACTAATGTTCTCTCTCTTGTGCTTGTCAGCAGTTCATCGTGGCCCTGTCGTTCGCCTCCTTCACCAAAGCTCTGTCAAGGACCTACATGAAGAGTGCCATCACTCAGACACTTTTTCCCTGTCCAGCTCTCTCATCGGACTCATAGACGGCAGCTTTGAGATGGGTATCAACAATAACATTGAGTTGCTTCAGAACTCATGTAGTAAAAACCAGATACAGACTACAGTATGATTGATTTTTCTTGTGGTTCAATCAGAGTCTGCTCTCAATACTGTCCAGTTTTATAGTTGTTCCTATTAATTGATTGACTGGCTTTTGTCCATGACTCTACTGTCAAACCCCTAACATTGTTTTATTTGATGCTTTGTTGTTGCAGTCTAGTATCCAAACTGATATGCCATTTTTAGTAGAAAAAAAAATGTTTATAATTTGTGATTCCTGACTACTGTAGTGTTGTGGTTTCTTGCAGGTAACCTGCTGTTCCTGGCTGTGGTCAGCCATTTTGGGGCGAAGCTGCACCGGCCCAGGCTCATTGCTATGGGCTGTTTCCTCATGGCTGTAGGATCCTTCCTCACAGGCCTGCCACACTTCTTCATGGGATGGTGAAACAACTGAAATACTGGTTAAACTTGTAGTTGTAGAGATACTCCAATGCGGAGGAAAGTTTCACTTTAGAAATAAAGTAATGTATCCAGTTGTTGATTAATCTCAGTTAACTTCTAACTAAAGTCTTAAGTAATTGGTCAGCTGCTTGATTATGTTTTGGGGCCATACATGTTAAGAGAAGGGATTAACTTGTTATGGCTGCAATCAATGGATCCCGGAGGTCCTAGGCATAATCAACTTCACCAAGCCGCTGGAAATCGAACGCGCCCACAGAACATCAGCGCCGAAACCCCGGCCAGATGAGCCCCCACGAGCCGTATTGATCAGGTTCCTCCGTTTCCAAGACAGAGAGAAGATACTGCAACTCGCAAGAGCCAAAGGGGACATCACCATTGATGGAAAGAGGGTCAGCCTTTTCCCAGATATGAGCGTGGATCTCGCCAGACGTCGCAATCAGTTCAGACCTGCCGCCAAAGCACTGAAGGAGAAGAACATCACCGGCTACCTCATCCACCCTGCATGGATGAAAGTTCAGTACCAAGGCCGAAGCCATCTCTTCAACACACCGGGAGAAGTGCACACTTTTCTCAAAAAACTGAGCAACGTCTGAGCCAGGACGGTCTCTCTGGGGGATAAAATGCAGTTTTTTCAACTCATTTCATTTTCAACTAACCGTATCTTCCCGGGGTGAGTTCTAATACATTTACAGGATAGTATATTTTGGTTTAGTCCATATCTACTGGGCGAAGCAATAAGTGGGCTTAGGCTTAGGCTTTCCCCCTCATTTATGTTAATCTTTCGAAAAGAGACTCAAGCATCCCTTACCGTGGGCAGTAAATATTCAGCCATAAATATCTATTCACAACGTTTGTTTTCAATTTAGAGAGCTCGCAGGTTTTAGTTTACGCCAAGTTTTAGCTAGTAAGAGCAAGACGGAAAGCGAGCAGCAACGTATCTCTACAAGTGTATTCATGTTTGATTGTTGGGATTGTTGTTTTAGTCTGACAATCGGGGTGGGTGGGATTTTTATTATTTTTTTCTTCCTTTTTTCTATGTTTATTGTTTCCCTCCTAAAGAGACACACAGGTCACTTTTGTGCTCAAACCAAAGTTGAAACATTTCCTAATTATCTGCATATGATAGATTTCTATTCAGTTACATATTTGAAACCCAACCTATGCTTAATCCACTAAAATATGTCACATTCAACGCATAACCTGTCATTATGAAAATCACTGTATTCAAACCTGTGTAGATCAGTCAATTCTTAACTTAAAGACTTAAAACTCAGGATTCTGTAAGTGGCTATGTCAATCAAGACATGTGGTTACTTATAGCTTCCTGTGCCAACCGGAAGTGCCTTTAATTGGGTCACAGTGTTTCGAAGGGTTAAAAAAGTCACATCTCTCCAAAATGTCATATGTGTGACTAGGTAACCCTCCTGAACTGTAAATCAGTCATTTCTCCCAACAGATGTCAAAGAAAAGCTCTCTCTCACACACACACACACAGACACACACACACAGCAAGGATGGAGTGATAAAGTGCGGTGCTTAAAGACACAGAGAGCAGGCAATTGCATTACCATAATCCCTAGGCCGTGCGGAGTTCAACAAGACACCCCACTTGACTGTAGCTCACTTGGTCTGACCACAGTGACCATGCAAAAAAGTAGTCTCATGTAGCAGGCTTTGTCTGCGTAAAAAGTAATCTCATGTAGCTCACTCGGTCTGACCGGTGACCGCAGGGACCATGCAAAAAAAGTAGTATCATGTAGCTCACTCAGACCGGTCTGACCGCAGTGACCGTGCAAAAAAGTAATCTCATGTAGCTCACTTGGTCTGAGCATAGGGACCATTTAAAAAAAGTAGTCTCATCAATGTGATTGTTTTTAATGGAGAATTTGACTATGAGATGAGAGAATTTGACTATGAGATGACAATATAGTAGTTTGGGGAGTATTTTCTATAATAGAATGTATTTGACTACAAGCAGAGTAGGGGCCTCATCCTGAGCATTCTCAAATGGAAAAACACAGTTTGATCATGTGCTGACAGAGAGAGAGGGAGGAGTTTGGGGAGAGTTTAAAATGAGAAGAGTGATTTTTTCTAATAGGCTGCATTTCACTTTGAGCTAACAAGGAGATGAGCATTCTAGAGTGGTGAGGAGTGGTTTCATGTATATTTTTGAGTATCAATTAAGCAGCCAGAAGCACTGTACTTTCTTTATTGCTTAAGGGATTGTGTTAAGTTGTTTTATTTACTATTATTTCCCTTTTCAATAGAATAGAATAGAATAGTATAGAATTGTATAGATGGCTCCAGTGCGCTCATGTCCAATATGCTATAAGGTTGTGGTTGGCTTTAGTCAGCACCTTAGGTATGTACACCATGTGAGGAACAGTGAGGAGAGGGTACTCCTCTGTAAGTGGCAGTCAGGCCGTGTCAATGTCAGGCAGGAGCAGTGTCCAGTGTCAGGATGCTCCACACATCTTAGCAGACTGGACCGGCATATAGACTCCCACTCAGAGCTCAACAGAGCACAGAGGAGACAGGTTTTAGAGGACCTTAGGAGACGGCTGACGATGGAGAGGCTGGCGGTGTTGAGGGCATCGACCCCTGACATCCCTATGGCGACAGATTTAGACATTGTGGTAAGGAGAGAAGAGGAGGAGGAGGAAATGTTATGTTCACCTACAGAAGCAGAGGAGGAAGTGGACTGCAAAGAGGATTCCTGCCACTGCCATGCACCAATCCTGAGACTGAAAAAAGCTGTAAAAGAGAGGGATGAGGCACTGCATACAAGAAGTGAGACCAACAAATCCATTAAAGAGGACAACCTTAAGTTGATCTCTGATCTGCAAAGGTTGAGAAAGAAGTACCAGCTGCTGAAAAGGCAGATGGGGATTGGCATGGTGAAGGCCCTCAACTTTCAGGCAGAGTCAGACACAGACACAAATCAAGAGGAGCAGGACCAAGCTAGAGGTTCAGGGGACCAGAGAGAGGAGCCTACAGTGTCCGGGTCAAGCTGCAAACTCATCTTCCCGGGCTCTGCTATGAGTAAGTACTGTTTCTTCAAATAGTGACAAGAGTTTGTGTTTGAAAAGAATATGATAAACCACCTGACTGATTCATGTAGCCTCATGAGATTGTAATTCTAGTCTAAAATGTTATGTTTTTTTGATTAGGTGTGTTTATCGAGGGATTCAGGAAGACCTGTGAGGGCCCTAATCCAAATTATAAGCTGAGTGAAAATTGTGCCTCAAAGGTCAAGAGGGTGACGCAATTTTTAAACTACATGGCGAAGAATGAGACCTACCAGTCCTCTCTCATTTTCCTGACAGACCATGACAAAATAAGGAAGTAAGCAGAATTATTTTTTCTCTCTAGCCTCACAAGCATTAACCAACAATACAGTATTTGATTGTATGATTTGTGTGTGTGTGTGTGTGTGTGTGTGTGTGTTTTTAGATGGGTTCAATTCCTCCAGAAGAACAAGGCAATCACCACAGTCAACCACTACACCTTGACTATTGGTGCATTTCTTAAATATTCTGAGGAGACCCCTCCATCTGGCTGCCGGCTGACCGTGAACCAATGGAGGGGGATCAACCGGTTGATGAAGGGCATTAGCAAGTCCATGAGACGACCAGTTTCCCTTCACCAGATAAAGGTGAAGGACAACAAGGAAGGCAAGGTGGTGTCCAAAAAGAGCCTGCTGGAGTGCCAGTCTCTTGCCAAGGCCAAAATCCCTCAAGTGCTGAGTAAGTTTTTCTCAATCTGTGATGTCACTGTTTTTACACACTTATAGACGTCAGAGATGTATAGAATGCATTATGGAGTGGGATTATGAAGCTGCCTTTTTTTATTTTCATGTTCACAGAAACATTGGAAGAAACAAGGACACAGAGGAATCAGTACAGGTTTTATGGGTACCTGTGTGCCTACTTTACATCCATATACGGCCACAGACCAGGCCTATATAAAAACATGTTGGTGAAAGAGGTGGAGGAGGCAAAATGTGACCAGTCTGGGGTGTACCTGATCAATGTAAGTCTATGAAATACAGCTGGCTGTGTTTATTTGTTTGTTTGCTTGGTTGGTTATCTTTGGAAACAATTGCAGTCGCAGGAGCGTAATGTGTTTTTTTGTGTTTTTTCTCTGTTCAATTTCTATTAGGTGGGGGAACACAAAACAAATCGGGAGTACGGCATGGTCCAGATGTCGCTGACAAAGGAGGAGTACAGCTGGTTTTCCGACTTCCTCAAATTCAAGCACTGTCTCTTAGGGGGAAAGAAGGCCCAGCACTTCTTTTTCAATTCAACAAACACTCAGATGAAGAACCTGCCTGCCTACCTGAGGGAGGTGTGGAAGGAGATGGGTCTGCCCGAATGTCCTTCATTCACTGACCTGAGGACCTCCATTGTCACTCATGTAGGTCAGATTAGATAGGAATCTAATTAATGTAAGATCCTATTCTATTGTTGTCTGAAGTAATATCAATAATATCATATATTTGTGTGTGTGTGTGTGTGTGTGTCTTACAGGTAAAAAACATGCTCCCAAAGGTTGACAGGGAAAGGGTGGCCAACTTCATGTGCCACAACATCCAGACGGCAGACAAATATTATGCCATGAATTTAAATCCAACCCAAGCAAATGAAACCAGGGCACTCTTTGAGGCTGCACTGAAGGGGGAAGATAACACAGTCGCCGCAGAGAACCAGCCCTCCACCTCAGGAGAAAGAAAGCAGAAGGTGAGAGAGGATGCCTCCCTCTCCGACGGGAGCACCACCCCTGAAGAGACCAAGGTGATGTACCAGGAGTCTGGCACGTCCGCCGGTGACTCGGAAGAGGAGGAAGAGGATGAAGATGAGGAACAGATGGCCAGACAACTTCCAGTAAGATCAGCTATTCTGACAGGACACATTTGATTATCAAAATGTACTTGTAAACTATGTAACAGTCAAGTGTGAATTCTGAGATATATCTAATTTCTTGTGTTTGCTCTGTCAGGAGACACCTTCCAAGGTGACCAATCCTCAGGTGGAGATGGAACTTACCCCAAAGAGGAAGCGGAGCATCTGCACACGCCGCATGGAGGTCGCCATCAGCCCCATGCTAGTCTCACCCCTCAAAGTGAGGCTCAAGTCGCCCCCCCACCAGTCCCTCATTGTCACATTAAAAGGGATGCAACAACTAAACTCAAATAAAGTCAGACTAAAAAATGCCATTGCCTCAAGGAGGTTAAAGCTGCAGGAGAAGGTGCAAAAGAGAGGAGGGGACCCCTGATGCAGCTCGAAGGAAGGGGAGCCGACCAACAACAAGACTTCCTCTTCCAAATAGTCATGTAGATTGTTTTAGACTCTCACATTTATACTGTTCTGATTTTGTTTGGTTTGATTTTCAATTTTGGTGTGCTTGTTTACATTTTAGAAGTGTAAAATGTGTGTAATTTAGTCTAACTGTCTGTTCAATTTTCTATTTTGGTGTGATTCTTTATAATGTAAAGGTTTGTTCTGTTTTATTAAATAACTAGTTTAGTAATTATTTGTGTTGTGCTTTCTTTAAGGTTATATTCTAACTGTCTGTTCAATTTTCTATTTTGGTGTGATTCTTTATAATGTAAAGGTTTGTTCTGTTTTATTAAATAACTAGTTGAGTAATTCTTTGTGTTGTGCTTTCTTTAAGGTTTATATTTAGTTTGTCACTTAATTTGTAAGTGTTAAACATTCACTGTCTTGTGTTGTTGTCTGTGAAGGTAGGAACAAATATTTAGGCATTATTGGCATGGGAATCATATGTTTACATTGGCAAAGCAAATTAAGTAGATAATAAACAAAAGTGAAATAAACAATAAAGTCCTGCTGTAGACTGTACTACTGCTGTTCAGGAAGCACAATTTGAACTAGAAACTTACACAGACAGGCTGAAATAAACACTAAAAAATAACAAATGGCATCACCGTAATATCCCGCTTGACCGTAGCTCGCTCGGTCTGAGCGCAGCGACCATGAGAAAAGTAAGCCCAAAATGAAGCCTGCCCCACAACGTAATTTGCTTTTGGGTGACAGTGAGAGAACCGTTAGGTTTAGAAGGACAATTCAACCACAGGAATGTTCCTAACGTCCTTCCGATCCATGCAAGCCTTACCTTGACCGTGTGGCATCAACCCTTAAAAATAAAACAGGGTTTTTTGATCTCACAGATTACAATGACATCTCTCCCCATAGGAATACATTGACAGCTCCCCTAAATTCAACCTGGAGCCTATGTGGGTTAATAATGCCTTATGAACCTGTCTTCAATGCCAATCCATCAGGCCACTATGAGGTCTACCTGTGTCGATTCTAAGCTTCCTGGAGCAACCGGAAGTGGTTAAATTCACCCAAAATGTATTTTGATGTACATAACCTGCAAATGTGAAAATGACTGCATTCAACCCTGGGTAGATCAGTCAATTCTTAACATAAAGACTTTAGGATTCTCAGGATTCTGTAAGAGAATACCCAAAGCAAGATATTTGTTTACCTATAGCTTCCTGTGCCAACCGGAAGTGCCTTTAATTGGTGTCTCAGGGGCTTCTCCTTAGGAGGGATGGGGACACCACCACGGGACAGACCCCACACTCATCGCTAGAGATCGAACTTCAGACTCCCTTCAAAACCACTGAACCCCTCAACACACCGAAAGAGATTACGGTGCACACCCTTAGAGGGAGCCGGAACAGGATAACTCCCTCCACCATCACAGAGACACAGAGGAGGAGGAACTATCCAACACCCAGGGAGAGAGAACAAGTGACGTCAGTCGAACACAGTCAGAAAGAGGAGGTGGAAGAGGCGTTAGATAGAGGAGGATATTACCCCAGAGGCCATTCCTCCTGTTCATGTGAGCAAGAAAGAGCAGAAGGCTTCTGATCAGCCAAATGGCAGGCAGAGGGAGAGGTCATAGTGATTCACACCCACAGAGAGAAAGACAACCCACACAACCTCTTGGTTGAGATGAACCACACAGGTAGAGGCAGAGGGCCTTCAGGGCTAGCCAGTCAGCCTGCCTGCTCTGATCCTCAAGTCAATTGTATATAAATTCATGTTCATTAAAGATTTTTATTCAAGAATTGACAAGTCCCATTTCGTTAAAGGGGTCACCCTTTTCCTGCTACAAACACAACTTGCATATCATCACAGACTAGGCCAAAACGTTAATCTTTTAACCTTGCCTGAATAAAACAATGCATTTTTTATAGTGAGCAAGAGTTGCTCCTTTTCCTTTTCTATGATGATTCAAATATTTGGTTGCACCTCAACTGAACGTTGGTTGAGGGCCCCTTTTTTTTAATTAAAAGCATTAAAATTGTGATGTTTCTCACTTATTTACATAACCTACTCCACACTTGCAAAGTGAAAGTTTATAGAAATGTTCTGAAATTAAGTAGTAAACAGAAGAAAAGCAGAATTGAGTCCAATTATAATGCAAATAATTGAATGGTCTATGGTTCAATCCCATTTCTGAAGGTCTGATGAATAATTAATATTGTTTCTCCTCTTCCTTGTGGCAGGGGCAGCAGCACACTGCCCTCCAAAGCCTGCAAAATAATAGCCGGACTGCCCCTTTCCTAGCTCTGCATGGAACTTCCAGTGCCACGTCCTTGGTGACGTGTGGGGTGACATCCGGGATGACCACAGCAACATCCTCTGGAAAGGGAAAAAAGAGGAACAGAATGTGAACAAATGCAAACCGTAGCTTCTAAACACTGGCCAGTTGAAAGGTTCTACTAAGATGTCATGACAAACGGCACCTGTCAGAGTGCTCTCTAAGTCTCTCTCTCTTGGGTGCTCTGAATGGCCTTCCTCTGGCTGAAGCCACAGGGCCAGGAGGAGCCTGGGCACCACCTCCACCACCACCTGAGATGGGCTGAGCAGGTTGCTACGGGGCTCATTGGACTGCTCGCCCAGAATGCTCCTCACAGCTCTTTCCACGGTGCTGTGGACCTTAGGATCGCTGAATTCAACAATAAGGAGAAAACAAAGCTAAACGATGTGCAATGTACTCACTTAGAACACTTTCTTAGTCTGTTTCTGCGTAGTTCCAGATGTGTAGATAAATGGATCAAGTCATATGCGGGGCAGTACATGGAACTCACATGTCAGCTGGCGAGGTGGGGTGCATGGAGCGGCGGAGCTTGCAGAAAGCCTTGTGCTCTATGTTCATCATTTTTAGGCAAGTGTTTACTTCCCAGGCCTGCAGTATGAAACAGGAAGTCCCATTAGTGTAATTTCACAACAGATCTATCCTGCTGCGCTAACTCGTTGTTGAAAGGCTGGTAAAGAGCTCACTAACTTGTAGCATGTCTCTAACTCTCATTCTCTTACCAGCCGAGCGAGGTCGTTTCCCTCCTCCAGGGTTTCCTTCCACACCCTTCAAATAAAACACAGAGCATTTCAACTTTCCTGGCTTCTGATTTTTCTGTTGTTTATTTTACCCACATCTCCTGGAGTGCTGCTGGTGGCAGGGAATGGCAGTGAAGGTGAGTGCTGACGTGGTACTCACCACTCCCTAAGGGATTTTTGCCCTGAGACACCAGCCAGTTGCTCATGTGCTCCGTGGTGACATGGGGAGGGACCTGGCCTTGACTCTGGAGCAGCAGATAGTGGACCATGAGCTTCTTCTGCAAGATGAGGTAAGGTGTGAGACCGTGCCACGAAATACCATGTCATTTACTTTCAGAAGGGCCTCTCGCAACATTTCACAACTGCTCATGCCTCACAATTTGCAAGTGATATTAATAACTCTTGTTTATGTTTTTGTATGGTGAATCTTACCTGTTTATTGTAATATGTTTCCTCCCAGCAGGCCTGCAGAGTCTGAAAATTAAGGCTGCTCCTACAGAATTCCTTTGAAGATCATGAAAATAATGATGCTTTGTTATGCACATTATGCACAGGCATTTACAGTATGCTAAAATTAATTTATCCTAAGATTACCTTTGTGGGACCATAAGTGAACTCCGGAATGCACCAAACCCTATCCATGGTAAGATGGGGAAGAAATGCAGCACTATAGATATACGGGATGCTCTAGAGATAACAGGAATGACTTACAGTCGCGAATGATCAATGGCTGTGGAGTCCTCCAATATGCTGCACTTAGAATTGAGTTGTAGGCGATGTTTGGCGCAAAATAGAATGTTTACATTCTATTGTCATGGAGAAATGGAATGTGTAGAACCTGTTTAATTGATTATGCTTCTATGTCTTTATTTCGTTAAACATTGAACTCTGTATTATGTCATAATGTGTATATGAGGACGTAGGAGCCCGTCCAGATTCATGACCCGATTATCCAGGTGCATGTTGCTTAGACCTACTAATCCATCCTTGGTTTACAAGTTAAATACATTGTTTATATATGCCTATACAAATCCATCGACCACATCCATTTAAAGCAATGATTGTCAATTGAAATTGTGGTTGTTCTGTTCTCCTGTTGTGCGCCTTGAGTGTTTGTCCCCTTAAGCACATTATTCCAATATTTTTCCGAGCTCTGAATTGACACAAGGAACACTTTTGAAAAGATAGTCGGTTAAAAATAAGAGTATGAATGACAATAAACGTATGACTTGGATTGTATGCGTAATAGTGTAGTAAACAGTATCGCTCAGCGCGGGAACTTTTGGTGTTAGGAAAGTTTCCGTTTTTAGCCTCCATGACACGTATCACTTCGTTGTCTTGTTGGTAATAGTAAAAATGCATGACAGTCGGCATTGTAATGGTCTAACAGGTGTTTTTCATTTTGCTTCTCACATTAAACAGACATTTGAGAACGGAATTGCTTACAGTTGTACCTATGATGCAGAGACACACTAAAGCTGTACAGTGTAGTTTGAATAATCAGTTTCAATTATTTGCAGATGAATTCCCTATTATTTACAAATCGAAAGATGTACCATTTGAAATGAATGTGGCAGAACAGTTTAGCATAGAGTTCTTGTGGGTGTCTTCTCCTTCAGTCTTTTTGCCTCCTAGGCCTTGTTTCTCATTACATGGGATTTCCCCAGTGCCAACTTCACACGAGATGGCCGCTGTCTACTGTCATGTGGTGCTGAATGACAGATATCGCTATGCCGATATTGCTGCTGTCCATGGACCTGAAATGTACAATGTACGACCGTCCAAACTTGACCCCACACACAAACACACACATTGATGCCAATCTCTCACACACTTTTGAACATTGCACAACCTGCAACAAAAAACTGAAAGAGCATTTTATTCTGTTTGTGTTTGAATAAAGACCCGAAGAATTCAATCAATGTGTGGATGTTGATTGGACAATGTATATGTGCTTTGCAGAAGTCATTTTTTAAATTCCCTGTAGCGTGAATTTTACTGGAGCATGATCAGATTGCTTTGTTTAAACCAGAATAAAGATTTGGTCTGAGAAACTATGCCGATTATAGCACGATAGCTTTATTTTTATTTTTAAATGAGGCAATGTATATATGACCCCCTTTCAAAGAGTCGCTCATTTATCACTTTCTTGCAGATATACAGTGCCTTCAGAAAGTGTTAATACCCCTTAACGTATTCCTCATGTTGTTTTCTTACAGCCTGAATTCCAAATGGATTAAATTATAGTTTTTTATCATCTCACCCAGCTACAGACAACACCCCATAATGACAAAGTAAAAACATGTTTTAATTTTTTTTTCAAATGTATTGAAAATGAAATACAGAAATATTCACAATACATGTTAGAATCACCTTTGGCAGCGATTAAAGCTGTGAGTCTTTCTGGGTAAGTCTCCAAAAGCTTTGCACCCTTGGATTGTACCATATTTGCAATATCACAATATATACAGTACCAGTCAAAAGTCTGGACACACCTACTCATTTAAGGGTTTTTCTTTATTTTACAATTTTTTACATTTTAGAAAAATAGTGAAGACATCAAAACTATGAAATAGCACAATTGGAATCATGTAGTAAGCATTAACTGTTAAACAAATCAAAATATATTTTACATTTGAGAATCTTTGAAGTAGCCATCCTTTTCCTTGACCACTTTGCACACTCTTGGCATTCTCTCAAACCTTTTCATGAGGTAGTCACCAGGAATGTTTTTCAATTAACAGGTGTACCTTCTTAAAAGTTCATTTGTGGAATTTCTTTCCTTCTTAAAGCGTTTGAGCCAATAGGTTGTGTTGTGACAAGGTAGGGATGGTTTACAGAAGATATCCCTATTTGGTAAAAGACCAAGTCCATATTATGCCAAGAACAGCTCAAATAAGCAAAGAGAAACAAGTCCATCTTTACTTAAGACATGAATGTCAGTCAAAACGGAAAAATTCAAGAACTTTGAAAGTTTCTTCTAGTGTAGTCCCAAAAACCATGAAGCGTTTTGATGTAACTGGCTCTCATGAGGACTGCCACAGGAAAGGAAGACCCAAAGTTACCTCTGCTGCAGAGGATAGGTTCAGCAGAGTTCACTGCACCTCAGATTGGAGTCCAAATAAAAGCTTCACAGAGTTCAAGAAACACACACATCTCAACATGCACTGTTCATAGGAGACTGCGTGAATCAGGCCTTCATGGTTGAATTGTTCCATTGAAACCACTACTAAAGGACGGACGCCAATAATAAGAAGAGACTTGCATGGGACAAGAAACACGAGCAATGGACCTAAGTCTGGTGGAAATCTGTCCTTTGGTCTGATGAGTTCAAATTTGAGATTTTTTTCCCTTCAATGTGTGTGTGTAAAGAATCCAGGGTGTTTAGTTGGGTCTACTCTTCATTATAAAACAATTTGTTGAATGGTTTAAAATCCATCAGAAGCTGCTTCAATTCATGGTGGCTCTGAGTAAGTCTCGGGGACAGAGCTTGTTTTGCCAAGGAAAGTGAAAAGGACTGAGGGAAAGTAAACTGGAAAATACATGGAAAGGATCATGGAAGAACCTCAGAGAACATTGCATTTTCAAGATCATATAACATCAAAATGCATTTTATATTCCTGCCCTGACAGAAAAACCACATGTAACCAACTTACATTTTATGTGAGCACAAATTACATTTTGGTACACAACGTGATCAGATTTTCACATTTGTAGTTCACATAAGATTACATTCAAATATGTTTTTGGAACACTTCCCGTGTTCACATGTGAAATTCATGTGGTTTTTGCCTAAACGCCCTGCAGTTCCACACTCAAGGTTCTTAATGATGCTTTAAATGCACATGTATGATTGTGCATGTGTAATGGGTTGAAAACAAAGTAACTAAAAACAGACACCCATTTATTATATCCCCCCCCATATTGTTTATGTATTTGTCTTAATGAATCTAAATGGTATTTTCAACATACTTTAGCGTCAGCAGTCCATAAGGCCAATAGATGGCGCTGTTGTACTGTTGTAGCAGGAGAAACATTAAGTTCAGGCCAAGCGCTCACCATTCTGCAGAATAAGGACCAGAACTTTACAGAGGTAAACTGTGTCTGTTCTTTTACTATTACAGGTATGTAACAGCACTTCAAACGTTCAACTACATACACAATATGTAATAACATGCTATTTAACAACGTTGTCCAGATATTATCACGTTAGGAAAGGTTTTGTTTTGGCTCTGTGTCGAACTGAGTGAGAGAAGAAGGTATTTACATTGAGTGAGAGTATATGTTAGCTTGATGCTAGCTGAGGTAAAAAAAAACATTTACGAGTTACAGAGACTATGTTTACTGAGTAGCTGACTTGTACTGGATTTAGTCTAGGAGATTTTTTATCAAGAATCCATTTGTTAGGGATTTCGGAGTTGGTTTTAGATGTTATTGGTTGTTTTGTGTAAAATTGTGCTCACTAGCTGGTAAACTGGCCGAGCACGCTCAGTCTGGTGGACTTTTAGTACATACAGTGAGAGAGAGAGGATTTTCTGGAGGTGCCACTATCTTAAAGCTGAATGTATTGTTGTCACTTTTCTATAGAGGTAGCGGTATATAGAAAAACATTCAGTTATTTATGGTTTCATATATAGGTGTTTCTATTGTATGAATGTGAAATACATTGTGGTTTTCATGTGAAACCAAACATTTTTGAATTCTGTTTTAGGTAAAGTGCATTTATGTTGTGTAATTTAAAGTGTGCACTTGTTTGATGTGAATATTTTCAAAGTACTAACAAGAAAATAGACAATTGAACAAGAGAAAAAAAACATTCTTCAGAATAAAGAAAGCGCCAGAACTTGGCAGACGTAAACTTGTGTCCGTTCTTTTTACTATTGCAGGCCACCTCAGCTACACATGTACTCTGTCTGCACACGCATCCACGCATGCACATACACACGGACAAACACACACTAATGTTCTCTCTCTTGTGCTTGTCAGCAGTTCATCGTGGCCCTGTCGTTCGCCTCCTTCACCAAAGCTCTGTCAAGGACCTACATGAAGAGTGCCATCACTCAGACACTTTTTCCCTGTCCAGCTCTCTCATCGGACTCATAGACGGCAGCTTTGAGATGGGTATCAACAATAACATTGAGTTGCTTCAGAACTCATGTAGTAAAAACCAGATACAGACTACAGTATGATTGATTTTTCTTGTGGTTCAATCAGAGTCTGCTCTCAATACTGTCCAGTTTTATAGTTGTTCCTATTAATTGATTGACTGGCTTTTGTCCATGACTCTACTGTCAAACCCCTAACATTGTTTTATTTGATGCTTTGTTGTTGCAGTCTAGTATCCAAACTGATATGCCATTTTTAGTAGAAAAAAAAATGTTTATAATTTGTGATTCCTGACTACTGTAGTGTTGTGGTTTCTTGCAGGTAACCTGCTGTTCCTGGCTGTGGTCAGCCATTTTGGGGCGAAGCTGCACCGGCCCAGGCTCATTGCTATGGGCTGTTTCCTCATGGCTGTAGGATCCTTCCTCACAGGCCTGCCACACTTCTTCATGGGATGGTAAAACAACTGAAATACTGGTTAAACTTGTAGTTGTAGAGATACTCCAATGCGGAGGAAAGTTTCACTTTAGAAATAAAGTAATGTATCCAGTTGTTGATTAATCTCAGTTAACTTCTAACTAAAGTCTTAAGTAATTGGTCAGCTGCTTGATTATGTTTTGGGGCCATACATGTTAAGAGAAGGGATTAACTTGTTATGGCTGCAATCAATGGATCCCGGAGGTCCTAGGCATAATCAACTTCACCAAGCCGCTGGAAATCGAACGCGCCCACAGAACATCAGTGCCGAAACCCCGGCCAGATGAGCCCCCACGAGCCGTATTGATCAGGTTCCTCCGTTTCCAAGACAGAGAGAAGATACTGCAACTCGCAAGAGCCAAAGGGGACATCACCATTGATGGAAAGAGGGTCAGCCTTTTCCCAGATATGAGCGTGGATCTCGCCAGACGTCGCAATCAGTTCAGACCTGCCGCCAAAGCACTGAAGGAGAAGAACATCACCGGCTACCTCATCCACCCTGCATGGATGAAAGTTCAGTACCAAGGCCGAAGCCATCTCTTCAACACACCGGGAGAAGTGCACACTTTTCTCAAAAAACTGAGCAACGTCTGAGCCAGGACGGTCTCTCTGGGGGATAAAATGCAGTTTTTTCAACTCATTTCATTTTCAACTAACCGTATCTTCCCGGGGTGAGTTCTAATACATTTACAGGAGAGTATATTTTGGTTTAGTCCATATCTACTGGGCGAAGCAATAAGTGGGCTTAGGCTTAGGCTTTCCCCCTCATTTATGTTAATCTTTCGAAAAGAGACTCAAGCATCCCTTACCGTGGGCAGTAAATATTCAGCCATAAATATCTATTCACAACGTTTGTTTTCAATTTAGAGAGCTCGCAGGTTTTAGTTTACGCCAAGTTTTAGCTAGTAAGAGCAAGACGGAAAGCGAGCAGCAACGTATCTCTACAAGTGTATTCATGTTTGATTGTTGGGATTGTTGTTTTAGTCTGACAATCGGGGTGGGTGGGATTTTTATTATTTTTTTCTTCCTTTTTTCTATGTTTATTGTTTCCCTCCTAAAGAGACACACAGGTCACTTTTGTGCTCAAACCAAAGTTGAAACATTTCCTAATTATCTGCATATGATAGATTTCTATTCAGTTACATATTTGAAACCCAACCTATGCTTAATCCACTAAAATATGTCACATTCAACGCATAACCTGTCATTATGAAAATCACTGTATTCAAACCTGTGTAGATCAGTCAATTCTTAACTTAAAGACTTAAAACTCAGGATTCTGTAAGTGGCTATGTCAATCAAGACATGTGGTTACTTATAGCTTCCTGTGCCAACCGGAAGTGCCTTTAATTGGGTCACAGTGTTTCGAAGGGTTAAAAAAGTCACATCTCTCCAAAATGTCATATGTGTGACTAGGTAACCCTCCTGAACTGTAAATCAGTCATTTCTCCCAACAGATGTCAAAGAAAAGCTCTCTCTCACACACACACACACAGACACACACACACAGCAAGGATGGAGTGATAAAGTGCGGTGCTTAAAGACACAGAGAGCAGGCAATTGCATTACCATAATCCCTAGGCCTTGCCGAGTTCAACAAGACACCCCACTTGACTGTAGCTCACTTGGTCTGACCACAGTGACCATGCAAAAAAGTAGTCTCATGTAGCAGGCTTTGTCTGCGTAAAAAGTAATCTCATGTAGCTCACTCGGTCTGACCGGTGACTGCAGGGACCATGCAAAAAAAGTAGTATCATGTAGCTCACTCAGACCGGTCTGACCGCAGTGACCGTGCAAAAAAGTAATCTCATGTAGCTCACTTGGTCTGAGCATAGGGACCATTTAAAAAAAGTAGTCTCATCAATGTGATTGTTTTTAATGGAGAATTTGACTATGAGATGAGAGAATTTGACTATGAGATGACAATATAGTAGTTTGGGGAGTATTTTCTATAATAGAATGTATTTGACTACAAGCAGAGTAGGGGCCTCATCCTGAGCATTCTCAAATGGAAAAACACAGTTTGATCATGTGCTGACAGAGAGAGAGGGAGGAGTTTGGGGAGAGTTTAAAATGAGAAGAGTGATTTTTTTCTAATAGGCTGCATTTCACTTTGAGCTAACAAGGAGATGAGCATTCTAGAGTGGTGAGGAGTGGTTTCATGTATATTTTTGAGTATCAATTAAGCAGCCAGAAGCACTGTACTTTCTTTATTGCTTAAGGGATTGTGTTAAGTTGTTTTATTTACTATTATTTCCCTTTTCAATAGAATAGAATAGAATAGTATAGAATTGTATAGATGGCTCCAGTGCGCTCATGTCCAATATGCTATAAGGTTGTGGTTGGCTTTAGTCAGCACCTTAGGTATGTACACCATGTGAGGAACAGTGAGGAGAGGGTACTCCTCTGTAAGTGGCAGTCAGGCCGTGTCAATGTCAGGCAGGAGCAGTGTCCAGTGTCAGGATGCTCCACACATCTTAGCAGACTGGACCGGCATATAGACTCCCACTCAGAGCTCAACAGAGCACAGAGGAGACAGGTTTTAGAGGACCTTAGGAGACGGCTGACGATGGAGAGGCTGGCGGTGTTGAGGGCATCGACCCCTGACATCCCTATGGCGACAGATTTAGACATTGTGGAGACTGTAAGGAGAGAAGAGGAGGAGGAGGAAATGTTATGTTCACCTACAGAAGCAGAGGAGGAAGTGGACTGCAAAGAGGATTCCTGCCACTGCCATGCACCAATCCTGAGACTGAAAAAAGCTGTAAAAGAGAGGGATGAGGCACTGCATACAAGAAGTGAGACCAACAAATCCATTAAAGAGGACAACCTTAAGTTGATCTCTGATCTGCAAAGGTTGAGAAAGAAGTACCAGCTGCGGAAAAGGCAGATGGGGATTGGCATGGTGAAGGCCCTCAACTTTCAGGCAGAGTCAGACACAGACACAAATCAAGAGGAGCAGGACCAAGCTAGAGGTTCAGGGGACCAGAGAGAGGAGCCTACAGTGTCCGGGTCAAGCTGCAAACTCATCTTCCCGGGCTCTGCTATGAGTAAGTACTGTGTCTTCAAATAGTGACAAGAGTTTGTGTTTGAAAAGAATATGATAAACCACCTGACTGATTCATGTAGCCTCATGAGATTGTAATTCTAGTCTAAAATGTTATGTTTTTTTGATTAGGTGTGTTTATCGAGGGATTCAGGAAGACCTGTGAGGGCCCTAATCCAAATTATAAGCTGAGTGAAAATTGTGCCTCAAAGGTCAAGAGGGTGACGCAATTTTTAAACTACATGGCGAAGAATGAGACCTACCAGTCCTCTCTCATTTTCCTGACAGACCATGACAAAATAAGGAAGTAAGCAGAATTATTTTTTCTCTCTAGCCTCACAAGCATTAACCAACAATACAGTATTTGATTGTATGATTTGTGTGTGTGTGTGTGTGTGTGTGTGTGTGTTTTTAGATGGGTTCAATTCCTCCAGAAGAACAAGGCAATCACCACAGTCAACCACTACACCTTGACTATTGGTGCATTTCTTAAATATTCTGAGGAGACCCCTCCATCTGGCTGCCGGCTGACCGTGAACCAATGGAGGGGGATCAACCGGTTGATGAAGGGCATTAGCAAGTCCATGAGACGACCAGTTTCCCTTCACCAGATAAAGGTGAAGGACAACAAGGAAGGCAAGGTGGTGTCCAAAAAGAGCCTACTGGAGTGCCAGTCTCTTGCCAAGGCCAAAATCCCTCAAGTGCTGAGTAAGTTTTTCTCAATCTGTGATGTCACTGTTTTTACACACTTATAGACGTCAGAGATGTATAGAATGCATTATGGAGTGGGATTATGAAGCTGCCTTTTTTTATTTTCATGTTCACAGAAACATTGGAAGAAACAAGGACACAGAGGAATCAGTACAGGTTTTATGGGTACCTGTGTGCCTACTTTACATCCATATACGGCCACAGACCAGGCCTATATAAAAACATGTTGGTGAAAGAGGTGGAGGAGGCAAAATGTGACCAGTCTGGGGTGTACCTGATCAATGTAAGTCTATGAAATACAGCTGGCTGTGTTTATTTGTTTGTTTGCTTGGTTGGTTATCTTTGGAAACAATTGCAGTCGCAGGAGCGTAATGTGTTTTTTTGTGTTTTTTCTCTGTTCAATTTCTATTAGGTGGGGGAACACAAAACAAATCGGGAGTACGGCATGGTCCAGATGTCGCTGACAAAGGAGGAGTACAGCTGGTTTTCCGACTTCCTCAAATTCAAGCACTGTCTCTTAGGGGGAAAGAAGGCCCAGCACTTCTTTTTCAATTCAACAAACACTCAGATGAAGAACCTGCCTGCCTACCTGAGGGAGGTGTGGAAGGAGATGGGTCTGCCCGAATGTCCTTCATTCACTGACATGAGGACCTCCATTGTCACTCATGTAGGTCAGATTAGATAGGAATCTAATTAATGTAAGATCCTATTCTATTGTTGTCTGAAGTAATATCAATAATATCATATATTTGTGTGTGTGTGTGTGTGTGTGTGTGTGTCTTACAGGTAAAAAACATGCTCCCAAAGGTTGACAGGGAAAGGGTGGCCAACTTCATGTGCCACAACATCCAGACGGCAGACAAATATTATGCCATGAATTTAAATCCAACCCAAGCAAATGAAACCAGGGCACTCTTTGAGGCTGCACTGAAGGGGGAAGATAACACAGTCGCCGCAGAGAACCAGCCCTCCACCTCAGGAGAAAGAAAGCAGAAGGTGAGAGAGGATGCCTCCCTCTCCGACGGGAGCACCACCCCTGAAGAGACCAAGGTGATGTACCAGGAGTCTGGCACGTCCGCCGGTGACTCGGAAGAGGAGGAAGAGGATGAAGATGAGGAACAGATGGCCAGACAACTTCCAGTAAGATCAGCTATTCTGACAGGACACATTTGATTATCAAAATGTACTTGTAAACTATGTAACAGTCAAGTGTGAATTCTGAGATATATCTAATTTCTTGTGTTTGCTCTGTCAGGAGACACCTTCCAAGGTGACCAATCCTCAGGTGGAGATGGAACTTACCCCAAAGAGGAAGCGGAGCATCTGCACACGCCGCATGGAGGTCGCCATCAGCCCCATGCTAGTCTCACCCCTCAAAGTGAGGCTCAAGTCGCCCCCCCACCAGTCCCTCATTGTCACATTAAAAGGGATGCAACAACTAAACTCAAATAAAGTCAGACTAAAAAATGCCATTGCCTCAAGGAGGTTAAAGCTGCAGGAGAAGGTGCAAAAGAGAGGAGGGGACCCCTGATGCAGCTCGAAGGAAGGGGAGCCGACCAACAACAAGACTTCCTCTTCCAAATAGTCATGTAGATTGTTTTAGACTCTCACATTTATACTGTTCTGATTTTGTTTGGTTTGATTTTCAATTTTGGTGTGCTTGTTTACATTTTAGAAGTGTAAAATGTGTGTAATTTAGTCTAACTGTCTGTTCAATTTTCTATTTTGGTGTGATTCTTTATAATGTAAAGGTTTGTTCTGTTTTATTAAATAACTAGTTTAGTAATTATTTGTGTTGTGCTTTCTTTAAGGTTATATTCTAACTGTCTGTTCAATATTCTATTTTGGTGTGATTCTTTATAATGTAAAGGTTTGTTCTGTTTTATTAAATAACTAGTTGAGTAATTCTTTGTGTTGTGCTTTCTTTAAGGTTTATATTTAGTTTGTCACTTAATTTGTAAGTGTTAAACATTCACTGTCTTGTGTTGTTGTCTGTGAAGGTAGGAACAAATATTTAGGCATTATTGGCATGGGAATCATATGTTTACATTGGCAAAGCAAATTAAGTAGATAATAAACAAAAGTGAAATAAACAATAAAGTCCTGCTGTAGACTGTACTACTGCTGTTCAGGAAGCACAATTTGAACTAGAAACTTACACAGACAGGCTGAAATAAACACTAAAAAATAACAAATGGCATCACCGTAATATCCCGCTTGACCGTAGCTCGCTCGGTCTGAGCGCAGCGACCATGAGAAAAGTAAGCCCAAAATGAAGCCTGCCCCACAACGTCATTTGCTTTTGGGTGACAGTGAGAGAACCGTTAGGTTTAGAAGGACAATTCAACCACAGGAATGTTCCTAACGTCCTTCCGATCCATGCAAGCCTTACCTTGACCGTGTGGCATCAACCCTTAAAAATAAAACAGGGTTTTTTGATCTCACAGATTACAATGACATCTCTCCCCATAGGAATACATTGACAGCTCCCCTAAATTCAACCTGGAGCCTATGTGGGTTAATAATGCCTTATGAACCTGTCTTCAATGCCAATCCATCAGGCCACTATGAGGTCTACCTGTGTCGATTCTAAGCTTCCTGGAGCAACCGGAAGTGGTTAAATTCACCCAAAATGTATTTTGATGTACATAACCTGCAAATGTGAAAATGACTGCATTCAACCCTGGGTAGATCAGTCAATTCTTAACATAAAGACTTTAGGATTCTCAGGATTCTGTAAGAGAATACCCAAAGCAAGATATTTGTTTACCTATAGCTTCCTGTGCCAACCGGAAGTGCCTTTAATTGGTGTCTCAGGGGCTTCTCCTTAGGAGGGATGGGGACACCACCACGGGACAGACCCCACACTCATCGCTAGAGATCGAACTTCAGACTCCCTTCAAAACCACTGAACCCCTCAACACACCGAAAGAGATTACGGTGCACACCCTTAGAGGGAGCCGGAACAGGATAACTCCCTCCACCATCACAGAGACACAGAGGAGGAGGAACTATCCAACACCCAGGGAGAGAGAACAAGTGACGTCAGTCGAACACAGTCAGAAAGAGGAGGTGGAAGAGGCGTTAGATAGAGGAGGATATTACCCCAGAGGCCATTCCTCCTGTTCATGTGAGCAAGAAAGAGCAGAAGGCTTCTGATCAGCCAAATGGCAGGCAGAGGGAGAGGTCATAGTGATTCACACCCACAGAGAGAAAGACAACCCACACAACCTCTTGGTTGAGATGAACCACACAGGTAGAGGCAGAGGGCCTTCAGGGCTAGCCAGTCAGCCTGCCTGCTCTGATCCTCAAGTCAATTGTATATAAATTCATGTTCATTAAAGATTTTTATTCAAGAATTGACAAGTCCCATTTCGTTAAAGGAGTCACCCTTTTCCTGCTACAAACACAACTTGCATATCATCACAGACTAGGCCAAAACGTTAATCTTTTAACCTTGCCTGAATAAAACAATGCATTTTTTATAGTGAGCAAGAGTTGCTCCTTTTCCTTTTCTATGATGATTCAAATATTTGGTTGCACCTCAACTGAACGTTGGTTGAGGGCCCCTTTTTTTTAATTAAAAGCATTAAAATTGTGATGTTTCTCACTTATTTACATAACCTACTCCACACTTGCAAAGTGAAAGTTTATAGAAATGTTCTGAAATTAAGTAGTAAACAGAAGAAAAGCAGAATTGAGTCCAATTATAATGCGAATAATTGAATGGTCTACGGTTCAATCCCATTTCTGAAGGTCTGATGAATAATTAATATTGTTTCTCCTCTTCCTTGTGGCAGGGGCAGCAGCACACTGCCCTCCAAAGCCTGCAAAATAATAGCCGGACTGCCCCTTTCCTAGCTCTGCATGGAACTTCCAGTGCCACGTCCTTGGTGACGTGTGGGGTGACATCCGGGATGACCACAGCAACATCCTCTGGAAAGGGAAAAAAGAGGAACAGAATGTGAACAAATGCAAACCGTAGCTTCTAAACACTGGCCAGTTGAAAGGTTCTACTAAGATGTCATGACAAACGGCACCTGTCAGAGTGCTCTCTAAGTCTCTCTCTCTTGGGTGCTCTGAATGGCCTTCCTCTGGCTGAAGCCACAGGGCCAGGAGGAGCCTGGGCACCACCTCCACCACCACCTGAGATGGGCTGAGCAGGTTGCTACGGGGCTCATTGGACTGCTCGCCCAGAATGCTCCTCACAGCTCTTTCCACGGTGCTGTGGACCTTAGGATCGCTGAAATCAACAATAAGGAGAAAACAAAGCTAAACGATGTGCAATGTACTCACTTAGAACACTTTCTTAGTCTGTTTCTGCGTAGTTCCAGATGTGTAGATAAATGGATCAAGTCATATGCAGGGCAGTACATGGAACTCACATGTCAGCTGGCGAGGTGGGGTGCATGGAGCGGGGAGCTTGCAGAAAGCCTTGTGCTCTATGTTCATCATTTTTAGGCAAGTGTTTACTTCCCAGGCCTGCAGTATGAAACAGGAAGTCCCATTAGTGTAATTTCACAACAGATCTATCCTGCTGTGCTAACTCGTTGTTGAAAGGCTGGTAAAGAGCTCACTAACTTGTAGCATGTCTCTAACTCTCATTCTCTTACCAGCCGAGCGAGGTCGTTTCCCTCCTCCAGGGTTTCCTTCCACACCCTTCAAATAAAACACAGAGCATTTCAACTTTCCTGGCTTCTGATTTTTCTGTTGTTTATTTTACCCACATCTCCTGGAGTGCTGCTGGTGGCAGGGAATGGCAGTGAAGGTGAGTGCTGACGTGGTACTCACCAC
Organism: Oncorhynchus mykiss; assembly: GCF_013265735.2. Classification (NCBI taxonomy): domain Eukaryota; kingdom Metazoa; phylum Chordata; class Actinopteri; order Salmoniformes; family Salmonidae; genus Oncorhynchus; species Oncorhynchus mykiss. The sequence goes on from NW_023493681.1 coordinate 436,774, forward strand.
TCCCTAAGGGATTTTTGCCCTGAGACACCAGCCAGTTGCTCATGTGCTCCGTGGTGACATGGGGAGGGACCTGGCCTTGACTCTGGAGCAGCAGATAGTGGACCATGAGCTTCTTCTGCAAGATGAGGTAAGGTGTGAGACCGTGCCACGAAATACCATGTCATTTACTTTCAGAAGGGCCTCTCGCAACATTTCACAACTGCTCATGCCTCACAATTTGCAAGTGATATTAAGAACTCTTGTTTATGTTTTTGTATGGTGAATCTTACCTGTTTATTGTAATATGTTTCCTCCCAGCAGGCCTGCAGAGTCTGAAAATTAAGGCTGCTCCTACAGAATTCCTTTGAAGATCATGAAAATAATGATGCTTTGTTATGCACATTATGCACAGGCATTTACAGTATGCTAAAATTAATTTATCCTAAGATTACCTTTGTGGGACCATAAGTGAACTCCGGAATGCACCAAACCCTATCCATGGTAAGATGGGGAAGAAATGCAGCACTATAGATATACGGGATGCTCTAGAGATAACAGGAATGACTTACAGTCGCGAATGATCAATGGCTGTGGAGTCCTCCAATATGCTGCACTTAGAATTTAGTTGTAGGCGATGTTTGGCGCAAAATAGAATGTTTACATTCTATTGCCATGGAGAAATGGAATGTGTAGAACCTGTTTAATTGATTATGCTTCTATGTCTTTATTTCGTTAAACATTGAACTCTGTATTATGTCATAATGTGTATATGAGGACGTAGGAGCCCGTCCAGATTCATGACCCGATTATCCAGGTGCATGTTGCTTAGACCTACTAATCCATCCTTGGTTTACAAGTTAAATACATTGTTTATATATGCCTATACAAATCCATCGACCACATCCATTTAAAGCAATGATTGTCAATTGAAATTGTGGTTGTTCTGTTCTCCTGTTGTGCGCCTTGAGTGTTTGTCCCCTTAAGCACATTATTCCAATATTTTTCCGAGCTCTGAATTGACACAATGAACACTTTTGAAAAGATAGTCGGTTAAAAATAAGAGTATGAATGACAATAAACGTATGACTTGGATTGTATGCGTAATAGTGTAGTAAACAGTATCGCTCAGCGCGGGAACTTTTGGTGTTAGGAAAGTTTCCGTTTTTAGCCTCCATGACACGTATCACTTCGTTGTCTTGTTGGTAATAGTAAAAATGCATGACAGTCGGCATTGTAATGGTCTAACAGGTGTTTTTCATTTTGCTTCTCACATTAAACAGACATTTGAGAACGGAATTGCTTACAGTTGTACCTATGATGCAGAGACACACTAAAGCTGTACAGTGTAGTTTGAATAATCAGTTTCAATTATTTGCAGATGAATTCCCTATTATTTACAAATCGAAAGATGTACCATTTGAAATGAATGTGGCAGAACAGTTTAGCATAGAGTTCTTGTGGGTGTCTTCTCCTTCAGTCTTTTTGCCTCCTAGGCCTTGTTTCTCATTACATGGGATTTCCCCAGTGCCAACTTCACACGAGATGGCCGCTGTCTACTGTCATGTGGTGCTGAATGACAGATATCGCTATGCCGATATTGCTGCTGTCCATGGACCTGAAATGTACAATGTACGACCGTCCAAACTTGACCCCACACACAAACACACACATTGATGCCAATCTCTCACACACTTTTGAACATTGCACAACCTGCAACAAAAAACTGAAAGAGCATTTTATTCCGTTTGTGTTTGAATAAAGACCCGAAGAATTCAATCAATGTGTGGATGTTGATTGGACAATGTATATGTGCTTTGCAGAAGTCATTTTTTAAATTCCCTGTAGCGTGAATTTTACTGGAGCATGATCAGATTGCTTTGTTTAAACCAGAATAAAGATTTGGTCTGAGAAACTATGCCGATTATAGCACGATAGCTTTATTTTTATTTTTAAATGAGGCAATGTATATATGACCCCCTTTCAAAGAGTCGCTCATTTATCACTTTCTTGCAGATATACAGTGCCTTCAGAAAGTGTTAATACCCCTTAACGTATTCCTCATGTTGTTTTCTTACAGCCTGAATTCCAAATGGATTAAATTATAGTTTTTTATCATCTCACCCAGCTACAGACAACACCCCATAATGACAAAGTAAAAACATGTTTACATTTTTTTTTCAAATGTATTGAAAATGAAATACAGAAATATTCACAATACATGTTAGAATCACCTTTGGCAGCGATTAAAGCTGTGAGTCTTTCTGGGTAAGTCTCCAAAAGCTTTGCACCCTTGGATTGTACCATATTTGCAATATCACAATATATACAGTACCAGTCAAAAGTCTGGACACACCTACTCATTTAAGGGTTTTTCTTTATTTTACAATTTTTTACATTTTAGAAAAATAGTGAAGACATCAAAACTATGAAATAGCACAATTGGAATCATGTAGTAAGCATTAACTGTTAAACAAATCAAAATATATTTTACATTTGAGAATCTTTGAAGTAGCCATCCTTTTCCTTGACCACTTTGCACACTCTTGGCATTCTCTCAAACCTTTTCATGAGGTAGTCACCAGGAATGTTTTTCAATTAACAGGTGTACCTTCTTAAAAGTTCATTTGTGGAATTTCTTTCCTTCTTAAAGCGTTTGAGCCAATAGGTTGTGTTGTGACAAGGTAGGGATGGTTTACAGAAGATATCCCTATTTTGTAAAAGACCAAGTCCATATTATGCCAAGAACAGCTCAAATAAGCAAAGAGAAACAAGTCCATCTTTACTTAAGACATGAATGTCAGTCAAAACGGAAAAATTCAAGAACTTTGAAAGTTTCTTCTAGTGTAGTCCCAAAAACCATGAAGCGTTTTGATGTAACTGGCTCTCATGAGGACTGCCACAGGAAAGGAAGACCCAAAGTTACCTCTGCTGCAGAGGATAGGTTCAGCAGAGTTCACTGCACCTCAGATTGGAGTCCAAATAAAAGCTTCACAGAGTTCAAGAAACACACACATCTCAACATGCACTGTTCATAGGAGACTGCGTGAATCAGGCCTTCATGGTTGAATTGTTCCATTGAAACCACTACTAAAGGACGGACGCCAATAATAAGAAGAGACTTGCATGGGACAAGAAACACGAGCAATGGACCTAAGTCTGGTGGAAATCTGTCCTTTGGTCTGATGAGTTCAAATTTGAGATTTTTTTCCCTTCAATGTGTGTGTGTAAAGAATCCAGGGTGTTTAGTTGGGTCTACTCTTCATTATAAAACAATTTGTTGAATGGTTTAAAATCCATCAGAAGCTGCTTCAATTCATGGTGGCTCTGAGTAAGTCTCGGGGACAGAGCTTGTTTTGCCAAGGAAAGTGAAAAGGACTGAGGGAAAGTAAACTGGAAAATACATGGAAAGGATCATGGAAGAACCTCAGAGAACATTGCATTTTCAAGATCATGTAACATCAAAATGCATTTTATATTCCTGCCCTGACAGAAAAACCACATGTAACCAACTTACATTTTATGTGAGCACAAATTACATTTTGGTACACAACGTGATCACATTTTCACATTTGTAGTTCACATAAGATTACATTCAAATATGTTTTTGGAACACTTCCCGTGTTCACATGTGAAATTCATGTGGTTTTTGCCTAAACGCCCTGCAGTTCCACACTCAAGGTTCTTAATGATGCTTTAAATGCACATGTATGATTGTGCATGTGTAATGGGTTGAAAACAAAGTAACTAAAAACAGACACCCATTTATTATATCCCCCCCATATTGTTTATGTATTTGTCTTAATGAATCTAAATGGTATTTTCAACATACTTTAGCGTCAGCAGTCCATAAGGCCAATAGATGGCGCTGTTGTACTGTTGTAGCAGGAGAAACATTAAGTTCAGGCCAAGCGCTCACCATTCTGCATAATAAGGACCAGAACTTTACAGAGGTAAACTGTGTCTGTTCTTTTACTATTACAGGTATGTAACAGCACTTCAAACGTTCAACTACATACACAATATGTAATAACATGCTATTTAACAACGTTGTCCAGATATTATCACGTTAGGAAAGGTTTTGTTTTGGCTCTGTGTCGAACTGAGTGAGAGAAGAAGGTATTTACATTGAGTGAGAGTATATGTTAGCTTGATGCTAGCTGAGGTAAAAAAAAACATTTACGAGTTACAGAGACTATGTTTACTGAGTAGCTGACTTGTACTGGATTTAGTCTAGGAGATTTTTTATCAAGAATCCATTTGTTAGGGATTTCGGAGTTGGTTTTAGATGTTATTGGTTGTTTTGTGTAAAATTGTGCTCACTAGCTGGTAAACTGGCCGAGCACGCTCAGTCTGGTGGACTTTTAGTACATACAGTGAGAGAGAGAGGATTTTCTGGAGGTGCCACTATCTTAAAGCTGAATGTATTGTTGTCACTTTTCTATAGAGGTAGCGGTATATAGAAAAACATTCAGTTATTTATGGTTTCATATATAGGTGTTTCTATTGTATGAATGTGAAATACATTGTGGTTTTCATGTGAAACCAAACATTTTTGAATTCTGTTTTAGGTAAAGTGCATTTATGTTGTGTAATTTAAAGTGTGCACTTGTTTGATGTGAATATTTTCAAAGTACTAACAAGAAAATAGACAATTGAACAAGAGAAAAAAAAACATTCTTCAGAATAAAGAAAGCGCCAGAACTTGGCAGACGTAAACTTGTGTCCGTTCTTTTTACTATTGCAGGCCACCTCAGCTACACATGTACTCTGTCTGCACACGCATCCACGCATGCACATACACACGGACAAACACACACTAATGTTCTCTCTCTTGTGCTTGTCAGCAGTTCATCGTGGCCCTGTCGTTCGCCTCCTTCACCAAAGCTCTGTCAAGGACCTACATGAAGAGTGCCATCACTCAGACACTTTTTCCCTGTCCAGCTCTCTCATCGGACTCATAGACGGCAGCTTTGAGATGGGTATCAACAATAACATTGAGTTGCTTCAGAACTCATGTAGTAAAAACCAGATACAGACTACAGTATGATTGCTTTTTCTTGTGGTTCAATCAGAGTCTGCTCTCAATACTGTCCAGTTTTATAGTTGTTCCTATTAATTGATTGACTGGCTTTTGTCCATGACTCTACTGTCAAACCCCTAACATTGTTTTATTTGATGCTTTGTTGTTGCAGTCTAGTATCCAAACTGATATGCCATTTTTAGTAGAAAAAAAAATGTTTATAATTTGTGATTCCTGACTACTGTAGTGTTGTGGTTTCTTGCAGGTAACCTGCTGTTCCTGGCTGTGGTCAGCCATTTTGGGGCGAAGCTGCACCGGCCCAGGCTCATTGCTATGGGCTGTTTCCTCATGGCTGTAGGATCCTTCCTCACAGGCCTGCCACACTTCTTCATGGGATGGTAAAACAACTGAAATACTGGTTAAACTTGTAGTTGTAGAGATACTCCAATGCGGAGGAAAGTTTCACTTTAGAAATAAAGTAATGTATCCAGTTGTTGATTAATCTCAGTTAACTTCTAACTAAAGTCTTAAGTAATTGGTCAGCTGCTTGATTATGTTTTGGGGCCATACATGTTAAGAGAAGGGATTAACTTGTTATGGCTGCAATCAATGGATCCCGGAGGTCCTAGGCATAATCAACTTCACCAAGCCGCTGGAAATCGAACGCGCCCACAGAACATCAGTGCCGAAACCCCGGCCAGATGAGCCCCCACGAGCCGTATTGATCAGGTTCCTCCGTTTCCAAGACAGAGAGAAGATACTGCAACTCGCAAGAGCCAAAGGGGACATCACCATTGATGGAAAGAGGGTCAGCCTTTTCCCAGATATGAGCGTGGATCTCGCCAGACGTCGCAATCAGTTCAGACCTGCCGCCAAAGCACTGAAGGAGAAGAACATCACCGGCTACCTCATCCACCCTGCATGGATGAAAGTTCAGTACCAAGGCCGAAGCCATCTCTTCAACACACCGGGAGAAGTGCACACTTTTCTCAAAAAACTGAGCAACGTCTGAGCCAGGACGGTCTCTCTGGGGGATAAAATGCAGTTTTTTCAACTCATTTCATTTTCAACTAACCGTATCTTCCCGGGGTGAGTTCTAATACATTTACAGGAGAGTATATTTTGGTTTAGTCCATATCTACTGGGCGAAGCAATAAGTGGGCTTAGGCTTAGGCTTTCCCCCTCATTTATGTTAATCTTTCGAAAAGAGACTCAAGCATCCCTTACCGTGGGCAGTAAATATTCAGCCATAAATATCTATTCACAACGTTTGTTTTCAATTTAGAGAGCTCGCAGGTTTTAGTTTACGCCAAGTTTTAGCTAGTAAGAGCAAGACGGAAAGCGAGCAGCAACGTATCTCTACAAGTGTATTCATGTTTGATTGTTGGGATTGTTGTTTTAGTCTGACAATCGGGGTGGGTGGGATTTTTATTATTTTTTTCTTCCTTTTTTCTATGTTTATTGTTTCCCTCCTAAAGAGACACACAGGCCACTTTTGTGCTCAAACCAAAGTTGAAACATTTCCTAATTATCTGCATATGATAGATTTCTATTCAGTTACATATTTGAAACCCAACCTATGCTTAATCCACTAAAATATGTCACATTCAACGCATAACCTGTCATTATGAAAATCACTGTATTCAAACCTGTGTAGATCAGTCAATTCTTAACTTAAAGACTTAAAACTCAGGATTCTGTAAGTGGCTATGTCAATCAAGACATGTGGTTACTTATTTCTCTCACACACACACACACAGACACACACACACAGCAAGGATGGAGTGATAAAGTGCGGTGCTTAAAGACACAGAGAGCAGGCAATTGCATTACCATAATCCCTAGGCCTTGCCGAGTTCAACAAGACACCCCACTTGACTGTAGCTCACTTGGTCTGACCACAGTGACCATGCAAAAAAGTAGTCTCATGTAGCAGGCTTTGTCTGCGTAAAAAGTAATCTCATGTAGCTCACTCGGTCTGACCGGTGACTGCAGGGACCATGCAAAAAAAGTAGTATCATGTAGCTCACTCAGACCGGTCTGACCGCAGTGACCGTGCAAAAAAGTAATCTCATGTAGCTCACTTGGTCTGAGCATAGGGACCATTTAAAAAAAGTAGTCTCATCAATGTGATTGTTTTTAATGGAGAATTTGACTATGAGATGAGAGAATTTGACTATGAGATGACAATATAGTAGTTTGGGGAGTATTTTCTATAATAGAATGTATTTGACTACAAGCAGAGTAGGGGCCTCATCCTGAGCATTCTCAAATGGAAAAACACAGTTTGATCATGTGCTGACAGAGAGAGAGGGAGGAGTTTGGGGAGAGTTTAAAATGAGAAGAGTGATTTTTTTCTAATAGGCTGCATTTCACTTTGAGCTAACAAGGAGATGAGCATTCTAGAGTGGTGAGGAGTGGTTTCATGTATATTTTTGAGTATCAATTAAGCAGCCAGAAGCACTGTACTTTCTTTATTGCTTAAGGGATTGTGTTAAGTTGTTTTATTTACTATTATTTCCCTTTTCAATAGAATAGAATAGAATAGTATAGAATTGTATAGATGGCTCCAGTGCACTCATGTCCAATATGCTATAAGGTTGTGGTTGGCTTTAGTCAGCACCTTAGGTATGTACACCATGTGAGGAACAGTGAGGAGAGGGTACTCCTCTGTAAGTGGCAGTCAGGCCGTGTCAATGTCAGGCAGGAGCAGTGTCCAGTGTCAGGATGCTCCACACATCTTAGCAGACTGGACCGGCATATAGACTCCCACTCAGAGCTCAACAGAGCACAGAGGAGACAGGTTTTAGAGGACCTTAGGAGACGGCTGACGATGGAGAGGCTGGCGGTGTTGAGGGCATCGACCCCTGACATCCCTATGGCGACAGATTTAGACATTGTGGAGACTGTAAGGAGAGAAGAGGAGGAGGAGGAAATGTTATGTTCACCTACAGAAGCAGAGGAGGAAGTGGACTGCAAAGAGGATTCCTGCCACTGCCATGCACCAATCCTGAGACTATAAAAAGCTGTAAAAGAGAGGGATGAGGCACTGCATACAAGAAGTGAGACCAACAAATCCATTAAAGAGGACAACCTTAAGTTGATCTCTGATCTGCAAAGGTTGAGAAAGAAGTACCAGCTGCGGAAAAGGCAGATGGGGATTGGCATGGTGAAGGCCCTCAACTTTCAGGCAGAGTCAGACACAGACACAAATCAAGAGGAGCAGGACCAAGCTAGAGGTTCAGGGGACCAGAGAGAGGAGCCTACAGTGTCCGGGTCAAGCTGCAAACTCATCTTCCCGGGCTCTGCTATGAGTAAGTACTGTGTCTTCAAATAGTGACAAGAGTTTGTGTTTGAAAATAATATGATAAACCACCTGACTGATTCATGTAGCCTCATGAGATTGTAATTCTAGTCTAAAATGTTATGTTTTTTTGATTAGGTGTGTTTATCGAGGGATTCAGGAAGACCTGTGAGGGCCCTAATCCAAATTATAAGCTGAGTGAAAATTGTGCCTCAAAGGTCAAGAGGGTGACGCAATTTTTAAACTACATGGCGAAGAATGAGACCTACCAGTCCTCTCTCATTTTCCTGACAGACCATGACAAAATAAGGAAGTAAGCAGAATTATTTTTTCTCTCTAGCCTCACAAGCATTAACCAACAATACAGTATTTGATTGTATGATTTGTGTGTGTGTGTGTGTGTGTGTGTGTGTGTGTGTTTTTAGATGGGTTCAATTCCTCCAGAAGAACAAGGCAATCACCACAGTCAACCACTACACCTTGACTATTGGTGCATTTCTTAAATATTCTGAGGAGACCCCTCCATCTGGCTGCCGGCTGACCGTGAACCAATGGAGGGGGATCAACCGGTTGATGAAGGGCATTAGCAAGTCCATGAGACGACCAGTTTCCCTTCACCAGATAAAGGTGAAGGACAACAAGGAAGGCAAGGTGGTGTCCAAAAAGAGCCTGCTGGAGTGCCAGTCTCTTGCCAAGGCCAAAATCCCTCAAGTGCTGAGTAAGTTTTTCTCAATCTGTGATGTCACTGTTTTTACACACTTATAGACGTCAGAGATGTATAGAATGCATTATGGAGTGGGATTATGAAGCTGCCTTTTTTTATTTTCATGTTCACAGAAACATTGGAAGAAACAAGGACACAGAGGAATCAGTACAGGTTTTATGGGTACCTGTGTGCCTACTTTACATCCATATACGGCCACAGACCAGGCCTATATAAAAACATGTTGGTGAAAGAGGTGGAGGAGGCAAAATGTGACCAGTCTGGGGTGTACCTGATCAATGTAAGTCTATGAAATACAGCTGGCTGTGTTTATTTGTTTGTTTGCTTGGTTGGTTATCTTTGGAAACAATTGCAGTCGCAGGAGCGTAATGTGTTTTTTTGTGTTTTTTCTCTGTTCAATTTCTATTAGGTGGGGGAACACAAAACAAATCGGGAGTACGGCATGGTCCAGATGTCGCTGACAAAGGAGGAGTACAGCTGGTTTTCCGACTTCCTCAAATTCAAGCACTGTCTCTTAGGGGGAAAGAAGGCCCAGCACTTCTTTTTCAATTCAACAAACACTCAGATGAAGAACCTGCCTGCCTACCTGAGGGAGGTGTGGAAGGAGATGGGTCTGCCCGAATGTCCTTCATTCACTGACATGAGGACCTCCATTGTCACTCATGTAGGTCAGATTAGATAGGAATCTAATTAATGTAAGATCCTATTCTATTGTTGTCTGAAGTAATATCAATAATATCATATATTTGTGTGTGTGTGTGTGTGTGTGTGTGTGTGTGTCTTACAGGTAAAAAACATGCTCCCAAAGGTTGACAGGGAAAGGGTGGCCAACTTCATGTGCCACAACATCCAGACGGCAGACAAATATTATGCCATGAATTTAAATCCAACCCAAGCAAATGAAACCAGGGCACTCTTTGAGGCTGCACTGAAGGGGGAAGATAACACAGTCGCCGCAGAGAACCAGCCCTCCACCTCAGGAGAAAGAAAGCAGAAGGTGAGAGAGGATGCCTCCCTCTCCGACGGGAGCACCACCCCTGAAGAGACCAAGGTGATGTACCAGGAGTCTGGCACGTCCGCCGGTGACTCGGAAGAGGAGGAAGAGGATGAAGATGAGGAACAGATGGCCAGACAACTTCCAGTAAGATCAGCTATTCTGACAGGACACATTTGATTATCAAAATGTACTTGTAAACTATGTAACAGTCAAGTGTGAATTCTGAGATATATCTAATTTCTTGTGTTTGCTCTGTCAGGAGACACCTTCCAAGGTGACCAATCCTCAGGTGGAGATGGAACTTACCCCAAAGAGGAAGCGGAGCATCTGCACACGCCGCATGGAGGTCGCCATCAGCCCCATGCTAGTCTCACCGCTCAAAGTGAGGCTCAAGTCGCCCCCCCACCAGTCCCTCATTGTCACATTAAAAGGGATGCAACAACTAAACTCAAATAAAGTAAGACTAAAAAATGCCATTGCCTCATGGAGGTTAAAGCTGCAGGAGAAGGTGCAAAAGAGAGGAGGGGACCCCTGATGCAGCTCGAAGGAAGGGGAGCCGACCAACAACAAGACTTCCTCTTCCAAATAGTCATGTAGATTGTTTTAGACTCTCACATTTATACTGTTCTGATTTTGTTTGGTTTGATTTTCAATTTTGGTGTGCTTGTTTACATTTTAGAAGTGTAAAATGTGTGTAATTTAGTCTAACTGTCTGTTCAATTTTCTATTTTGGTGTGATTCTTTATAATGTAAAGGTTTGTTCTGTTTTATTAAATAACTAGTTTAGTAATTATTTGTGTTGTGCTTTCTTTAAGGTTATATTCTAACTGTCTGTTCAATATTCTATTTTGGTGTGATTCTTTATAATGTAAAGGTTTGTTCTGTTTTATTAAATAACTAGTTGAGTAATTCTTTGTGTTGTGCTTTCTTTAAGGTTTATATTTAGTTTGTCACTTAATTTGTAAGTGTTAAACATTCACTGTCTTGTGTTGTTGTCTGTGAAGGTAGGAACAAATATTTAGGCATTATTGGCATGGGAATCATATGTTTACATTGGCAAAGCAAATGAAGTAGATAATAAACAAAAGTGAAATAAACAATAAAGTCCTGCTGTAGACTGTACTACTGCTGTTCAGGAAGCACAATTTGAACTAGAAACTTACACAGACAGGCTGAAATAAACACAAAAAAATAACAAATGGCATCACCGTAATATCCCGCTTGACCGTAGCTCGCTCGAACTGAGCGCAGCGACCATGAGAAAAGTAAGCCCAAAATGAAGCCTGCCCCACAACGTAATTTGCTTTTGGGTGACAGTGAGAGAACCGTTAGGTTTAGAAGGACAATTCAACCACAGGAATGTTCCTAACGTCCTTCCAATCCATGCAAGCCTTACCTTGACCGTGTGGCATTAACCCTTAAAAATAAAACAGGTTTTTTTGATCTCACAGATTACAATGACATCTCTCCCCATAGGAATACATTGACAGCTCCCCTAAATTCAACCTGGAGCCTATGTGGGTTAATAATGCCTTATGAACCTGTCTTCAATGCCAATCCATCAGGCCACTATGAGGTCTACCTGTGTCGATTCTAAGCTTCCTGGAGCAACCGGAAGTGGTTAAATTCACCCAAAATGTATTTTGATGTACATAACCTGCAAATGTGAAAATGACTGCATTCAACCCTGGGTAGATCAGTCAATTCTTAACATAAAGACTTTAGGATTCTCAGGATTCTGTAAGAGAATACCCAAAGCAAGATATTTGTTTACCTATAGCTTCCTGTGCCAACCGGAAGTGCCTTTAATTGGTGTCTCAGGGGCTTCTCCTTAGGAGGGATGGGGACACCACCACGGGACAGACCCCACACTCATCGCTAGAGATCGAACTTCAGACTCCCTTCAAAACCACTGAACCCCTCAACACACCGAAAGAGATTACGGTGCACACCCTTAGAGGGAGCCGGAACAGGATAACTCCCTCCACCATCACAGAGACACAGAGGAGGAGGAACTATCCAACACCCAGGGAGAGAGAACAAGTGACGTCAGTCGAACACAGTCAGAAAGAGGAGGTGGAAGAGGCGTTAGATAGAGGAGGATATTACCCCAGAGGCCATTCCTCCTGTTCATGTGAGCAAGAAAGAGCAGAAGGCTTCTGATCAGCCAAATGGCAGGCAGAGGGAGAGGTCATAGTGATTCACACCCACAGAGAGAAAGACAACCCACACAACCTCTTGGTTGAGATGAACCACACAGGTAGAGGCAGAGGGCCTTCAGGGCTAGCCAGTCAGCCTGCCTGCTCTGATCCTCAAGTCAATTGTATATAAATTCATGTTCATTAAAGATTTTTATTCAAGAATTGACAAGTCCCATTTCGTTAAAGGGGTCACCCTTTTCCTGCTACAAACACAACTTGCATATCATCACAGACTAGGCCAAAACGTTAATCTTTTAACCTTGCCTGAATAAAACAATGCATTTTTTATAGTGAGCAAGAGTTGCTCCTTTTCCTTTTCTATGATGATTCAAATATTTGGTTGCACCTCAACTGAACGTTGGTTGAGGGCCCCTTTTTTTTAATTAAAAGCATTAAAATTGTGATGTTTCTCACTTATTTACATAACCTACTCCACACTTGCAAAGTGAAAGTTTATAGAAATGTTCTGAAATTAAGTAGTAAACAGAAGAAAAGCAGAATTGAGTCCAATTATAATGCGAATAATTGAATGGTCTATGGTTCAATCCCATTTCTGAAGGTCTGATGAATAATTAATATTGTTTCTCCTCTTCCTTGTGGCAGGGGCAGCAGCACACTGCCCTCCAAAGCCTGCAAAATAATAGCCGGACTGCCCCTTTCCTAGCTCTGCATGGAACTTCCAGTGCCACGTCCTTGGTGACGTGTGGGGTGACATCCGGGATGACCACAGCAACATCCTCTGGAAAGGGAAAAAAGAGGAACAGAATGTGAACAAATGCAAACCGTAGCTTCTAAACACTGGCCAGTTGAAAGGTTCTACTAAGATGTCATGACAAACGGCACCTGTCAGAGTGCTCTCTAAGTCTCTCTCTCTTGGGTGCTCTGAATGGCCTTCCTCTGGCTGAAGCCACAGGGCCAGGAGGAGCCTGGGCACCACCTCCACCACCACCTGAGATGGGCTGAGCAGGTTGCTACGGGGCTCATTGGACTGCTCGCCCAGAATGCTCCTCACAGCTCTTTCCACGGTGCTGTGGACCTTAGGATCGCTGAAATCAACAATAAGGAGAAAACAAAGCTAAACGATGTGCAATGTACTCACTTAGAACACTTTCTTAGTCTGTTTCTGCGTAGTTCCAGATGTGTAGATAAATGGATCAAGTCATATGCGGGGCAGTACATGGAACTCACATGTCAGCTGGCGAGGTGGGGTGCATGGAGCGGCGGAGCTTGCAGAAAGCCTTGTGCTCTATGTTCATCATTTTTAGGCAAGTGTTTACTTCCCAGGCCTGCAGTATGAAACAGGAAGTCCCATTAGTGTAATTTCACAACAGATCTATCCTGCTGTGCTAACTCGTTGTTGAAAGGCTGGTAAAGAGCTCACTAACTTGTAGCATGTCTCTAACTCTCATTCTCTTACCAGCCGAGCGAGGTCGTTTCCCTCCTCCAGGGTTTCCTTCCACACCCTTCAAATAAAACACAGAGCATTTCAACTTTCCTGGCTTCTGATTTTTCTGTTGTTTATTTTACCCACATCTCCTGGAGTGCTGCTGGTGGCAGGGAATGGCAGTGAAGGTGAGTGCTGACGTGGTACTCACCACTCCCTAAGGGATTTTTGCCCTGAGACACCAGCCAGTTGCTCATGTGCTCCGTGGTGACATGGGGAGGGACCTGGCCTTGACTCTGGAGCAGCAGATAGTGGACCATGAGCTTCTTCTGCAAGATGAGGTAAGGTGTGAGACCGTGCCACGAAATACCATGTCATTTACTTTCAGAAGGGCCTCTCGCAACATTTCACAACTGCTCATGCCTCACAATTTGCAAGTGATATTAAGAACTCTTGTTTATGTTTTTGTATGGTGAATCTTACCTGTTTATTGTAATATGTTTCCTCCCAGCAGGCCTGCAGAGTCTGAAAATTAAGGCTGCTCCTACAGAATTCCTTTGAAGATCATGAAAATAATGATGCTTTGTTATGCACATTATGCACAGGCATTTACAGTATGCTAAAATTAATTTATCCTAAGATTACCTTTGTGGGACCATAAGTGAACTCCGGAATGCACCAAACCCTATCCATGGTAAGATGGGGAAGAAATGCAGCACTATAGATATACGGGATGCTCTAGAGATAACAGGAATGACTTACAGTCGCGAATGATCAATGGCTGTGGAGTCCTCCAATATGCTGCACTTAGAATTGAGTTGTAGGCGATGTTTGGCGCAAAATAGAATGTTTACATTCTATTGCCATGGAGAAATGGAATGTGTAGAACCTGTTTAATTGATTATGCTTCTATGTCTTTATTTCGTTAAACATTGAACTCTGTATTATGTCATAATGTGTATATGAGGACGTAGGAGCCCGTCCAGATTCATGACCCGATTATCCAGGTGCATGTTGCTTAGACCTACTAATCCATCCTTGGTTTACAAGTTAAATACATTGTTTATATATGCCTATACAAATCCATCGACCACATCCATTTAAAGCAATGATTGTCAATTGAAATTGTGGTTGTTCTGTTCTCCTGTTGTGCGCCTTGAGTGTTTGTCCCCTTAAGCACATTATTCCAATATTTTTCCGAGCTCTGAATTGACACAATGAACACTTTTGAAAAGATAGTCGGTTAAAAATAAGAGTATGAATGACAATAAACGTATGACTTGGATTGTATGCGTAATAGTGTAGTAAACAGTATCGCTCAGCGCGGGAACTTTTGGTGTTAGGAAAGTTTGCGTTTTTAGCCTCCATGACACGTATCACTTCGTTGTCTTGTTGGTAATAGTAAAAATGCATGACAGTCGGCATTGTAATGGTCTAACAGGTGTTTTTCATTTTGCTTCTCACATTAAACAGACATTTGAGAACGGAATTGCTTACAGTTGTACCTATGATGCAGAGACACACTAAAGCTGTACAGTGTAGTTTGAATAATCAGTTTCAATTATTTGCAGATGAATTCCCTATTATTTACAAATCGAAAGATGTACCATTTGAAATGAATGTGGCAGAACAGTTTAGCATAGAGTTCTTGTGGGTGTCTTCTCCTTCAGTCTTTTTGCCTCCTAGGCCTTGTTTCTCATTACATGGGATTTCCCCAGTGCCAACTTCACACGAGATGGCCGCTGTCTACTGTCATGTGGTGCTGAATGACAGATATCGCTATGCCGATATTGCTGCTGTCCATGGACCTGAAATGTACAATGTACGACCGTCCAAACTTGACCCCACACACAAACACACACATTGATGCCAATCTCTCACACACTTTTGAACATTGCACAACCTGCAACAAAAAACTGAAAGAGCATTTTATTCCGTTTGTGTTTGAATAAAGACCCGAAGAATTCAATCAATGTGTGGATGTTGATTGGACAATGTATATGTGCTTTGCAGAAGTCATTTTTTAAATTCCCTGTAGCGTGAATTTTACTGGAGCATGATCAGATTGCTTTGTTTAAACCAGAATAAAGATTTGGTCTGAGAAACTATGCCGATTATAGCACGATAGCTTTATTTTTATTTTTAAATGAGGCAATGTATATATGACCCCCTTTCAAAGAGTCGCTCATTTATCACTTTCTTGCAGATATACAGTGCCTTCAGAAAGTGTTAATACCCCTTAACGTATTCCTCATGTTGTTTTCTTACAGCCTGAATTCCAAATGGATTAAATTATAGTTTTTTATCATCTCACCCATCTACAGACAACACCCCATAATGACAAAGTAAAAACATGTTTTAATTTTTTTTTGAAATGTATTGAAAATGAAATACAGAAATATTCACAATACATGTTAGAATCACCTTTGGCAGCGATTAAAGCTGTGAGTCTTTCTGGGTAAGTCTCCAAAAGCTTTGCACCCTTGGATTGTACCATATTTGCAATATCACAATATATACAGTACCAGTCAAAAGTCTGGACACACCTACTCATTTAAGGGTTTTTCTTTATTTTACAATTTTTTACATTTTAGAAAAATAGTGAAGACATCAAAACTATGAAATAGCACAATTGGAATCATGTAGTAAGCATTAACTGTTAAACAAATCAAAATATATTTTACATTTGAGAATCTTTGAAGTAGCCATCCTTTTCCTTGACCACTTTGCACACTCTTGGCATTCTCTCAAACCTTTTCATGAGGTAGTCACCAGGAATGTTTTTCAATTAACAGGTGTACCTTCTTAAAAGTTCATTTGTGGAATTTATTTCCTTCTTAAAGCGTTTGAGCCAATAGGTTGTGTTGTGACAAGGTAGGGATGGTTTACAGAAGATATCCCTATTTGGTAAAAGACCAAGTCCATATTATGCCAAGAACAGCTCAAATAAGCAAAGAGAAACAAGTCCATCTTTACTTAAGACATGAATGTCAGTCAAAACGGAAAAATTCAAGAACTTTGAAAGTTTCTTCTAGTGTAGTCCCAAAAACCATGAAGCGTTTTGATGAAACTGGCTCTCATGAGGACTGCCACAGGAAAGGAAGACCCAAAGTTACCTCTGCTGCAGAGGATAGGTTCAGCAGAGTTCACTGCACCTCAGATTGGAGCCCAAATAAAAGCTTCACAGAGTTCAAGAAACACACACATCTCAACATGCACTGTTCATAGGAGACTGTGTGAATCAGGCCTTCATGGTTGAATTGTTCCATTGAAACCACTACTAAAGGACGGACGCCAATAATAAGAAGAGACTTGCATGGGACAAGAAACACGAGCAATGGACCTACAGTGCCTTGCAAAAGTATTCGGCCCCCTTGAACTTTGCGACCTTTTGCCACATTTCAGGCTTCAAACATAAAGATATAAAACTGTATTTTTTTGTGAAGAATCAACAACAAGTGGGACACAATCATGAAGTAGAAGGACATTTATTGGATATTTCAAACTTTTTTAACAAATAAAAAACAGAAAAATTGGGCGTGCAAAATTATTCAGCCCCCTTAAGTTAATACTTTGTAGCGCCACCTTTTTCTGCGATTACAGCTGTAAGTCGCTTGGGGTATGTCTCTATCAGTTTTGCACATCGAGAGACTGACATTTTTTCCCATTCCTCCTTGCAAAACAGCTCCAGCTCAGTGAGGTTGGATGGAGAGCATTTGTGAACAGCAGTTTTCAGTTCTTTCCACAGATTCTTGATTGGATTCAGGTCTGGACTTTGACTTGGCCATTCTAACACCTGGATATGTTTATTTTTGAACCATTCCATTGTAGATTTTGCTTTATGTTTTGGATCATTGTCTTGTTGAAAGACAAATCTCCAGTCCCATCAGGTTTTCTTCCAGAATGGTCCTGTATTTGGCTCCATCCATCTTCCCATCAATTTTAACCATCTTCCCTGTCCCTGCTGAAGAAAAGCAGGCCCAAACCATGATGCTGCCACCACCATGTTTGACAGTGGGGATGGTGTGTTCAGTGTGATGAGCTGTGTTGCTTTTACGCCAAACATAATGTTTTGCATTGTTGCCAAAAAGTTCAATTTTGGTTTCATCTGACCAGAGCACCTTCTTCCACATGTTTGGTGTGTCTCCCAGGTGGCTTGTGGCAAACTTTAAACAACACTTTTTATGGATATCTTTAAGAAATGGCTTTCTTCTTGCCACTCTTCCATAAAGGCCAGATTTGTGCAATATACGACTGATTGTTGTCCTATGGACAGAGTCTCCCACCTCAGCTGTAGATCTCTGCAGTTCATCCAGAGTGATCATGGGACTCTTGGCTGCATCTCTGATCAGTCTTCTCCTTGTATGAGCTGAAAGTTTAGAGGGACGGCCAGGTCTTGGTAGATTTGCAGTGGTCTGATACTCCTTCCATTTCCATATTATCCTTGCTCCTTGGGATGTTTAAAGCTTGGGAAATCTTTTTGTATCCAAATCCGGCTTTAAACTTCTTCACAACAGTATCTCGGACCTGCCTGGTGTGTTCCTTGTTCTTCATGATGCTCTCTGCGCTTTTAACGGACCTCTGAGACTATCACAGTGCAGGTGCATTTATACGGAGACTTGATTACACACAGGTGGATTGTATTTATCATCATTAGTCATTTAGGTCAACATTGGATCATTCAGAGATCCTCACTGAACTTCTGGAGAGAGTTTGCTGCACTGAAAGTAAAGGGGCTGAATAATTTTGCACGCCCAATTTTTCAGTTTTTGATTTGTTAAAAAAGTTCGAAATATCCAATAAATGTCGTTCCACTTCATGACTGTGTCCCACTTGTTGTTGATTCTTCACAAAAATACAGTTTTATATCTTCATGTTTGAAGCCTGAAATGTGGCAAAAGGTTGCAAAGTTCAAGGGGGCCGAATACTTTCGCAAGGCACTGTAAGTCTGGTGGAAATCTGTCCTTTGGTCTGATGAGTTCAAATTTGAGATTTTTTTCCCTTCAATGTGTGTGTGTAAAGAATCCAGGGTGTTTAGTTGGGTCTACTCTTCATTATAAAACAATTTGTTGAATGGTTTAAAATCCATCAGAAGCTGCTTCAATTCATGGTGGCTCTGAGTAAGTCTCGGGGACAGAGCTTGTTTTGCCAAGGAAAGTGACAAGGACTGAGGGAAAGTAAACTGGAAAATACATGGAAAGGATCATGGAAGAACCTCAGAGAACATTGCATTTTCAAGATCATGTAACATCAAAATGCATTTTATATTCCTGCCCTGACAGAAAAACCACATGTAACCAACTTACATTTTATGTGAGCACAAATTACATTTTGGTACACAACGTGATCAGATTTTCACATTTGTAGTTCACATAAGATTACATTCAAATATGTTTTTGGAACACTTCCCGTGTTCACATGTGAAATTCATGTGGTTTTTGCCTAAACGCCCTGCAGTTCCACACTCAAGGTTCTTAATGATGCTTTAAATGCACATGTATGATTGTGCATGTGTAATGGGTTGAAAACAAAGTAACTAAAAACAGACACCCATTTATTATATCCCCCCCCATATTGTTTATGTATTTGTCTTAATGAATCTAAATGGTATTTTCAACATACTTTAGCGTCAGCAGTCCATAAGGCCAATAGATGGCGCTGTTGTACTGTTGTAGCAGGAGAAACATTAAGTTCAGGCCAAGCGCTCACCATTCTGCAGAATTATATATAAGTAACCAGAACTTATAAGGACCAGAACTTTACAGAGGTAAACTGTGTCTGTTCTTTTACTATTACAGGTATGTAACAGCACTTCAAACGTTCAACTACATACACAATATGTAATAACATGCTATTTAACAACGTTGTCCAGATATTATCACGTTAGGAAAGGTTTTGTTTTGGCTCTGTGTCGAACTGAGTGAGAGAAGAAGGTATTTACATTGAGTGAGAGTATATGTTAGCTTGATGCTAGCTGAGGTAAAAAAAAACATTTACGAGTTACAGAGACTATGTTTACTGAGTAGCTGACTTGTACTGGATTTAGTCTAGGAGATTTTTTATCAAGAATCCATTTGTTAGGGATTTCGGAGTTGGTTTTAGATGTTATTGGTTGTTTTGTGTAAAATTGTGCTCACTAGCTGGTAAACTGGCCGAGCACGCTCAGTCTGGTGGACTTTTAGTACATACAGTGAGAGAGAGAGGATTTTCTGGAGGTGCCACTATCTTAAAGCTGAATGTATTGTTGTCACTTTTCTATAGAGGTAGCGGTATATAGAAAAACATTCAGTTATTTATGGTTTCATATATAGGTGTTTCTATTGTATGAATGTGAAATACATTGTGGTTTTCATGTGAAACCAAACATTTTTGAATTCTGTTTTAGGTAAAGTGCATTTATGTTGTGTAATTTAAAGTGTGCACTTGTTTGATGTGAATATTTTCAAAGTACTAACAAGAAAATAGACAATTGAACAAGAGAAAAAAAAAACATTCTTCAGAATAAAGAAAGCGCCAGAACTTGGCAGACGTAAACTTGTGTCCGTTCTTTTTACTATTGCAGGCCACCTCAGCTACACATGTACTCTGTCTGCACACGCATCCACGCATGCACATACACACGGACAAACACACACTAATGTTCTCTCTCTTGTGCTTGTCAGCAGTTCATCGTGGCCCTGTCGTTCGCCTCCTTCACCAAAGCTCTGTCAAGGACCTACATGAAGAGTGCCATCACTCAGACACTTTTTCCCTGTCCAGCTCTCTCATCGGACTCATAGACGGCAGCTTTGAGATGGGTATCAACAATAACATTGAGTTGCTTCAGAACTCATGTAGTAAAAACCAGATACAGACTACAGTATGATTGATTTTTCTTGTGGTTCAATCAGAGTCTGCTCTCAATACTGTCCAGTTTTATAGTTGTTCCTATTAATTGATTGACTGGCTTTTGTCCATGACTCTACTGTCAAACCCCTAACATTGTTTTATTTGATGCTTTGTTGTTGCAGTCTAGTATCCAAACTGATATGCCATTTTTAGTAGAAAAAAAAATGTTTATAATTTGTGATTCCTGACTACTGTAGTGTTGTGGTTTCTTGCAGGTAACCTGCTGTTCCTGGCTGTGGTCAGCCATTTTGGGGCGAAGCTGCACCGGCCCAGGCTCATTGCTATGGGCTGTTTCCTCATGGCTGTAGGATCCTTCCTCACAGGCCTGCCACACTTCTTCATGGGATGGTAAAACAACTGAAATACTGGTTAAACTTGTAGTTGTAGAGATACTCCAATGCGGAGGAAAGTTTCACTTTAGAAATAAAGTAATGTATCCAGTTGTTGATTAATCTCAGTTAACTTCTAACTAAAGTCTTAAGTAATTGGTCAGCTGCTTGATTATGTTTTGGGGCCATACATGTTAAGAGAAGGGATTAACTTGTTATGGCTGCAATCAATGGATCCCGGAGGTCCTAGGTATAATCAACTTCACCAAGCCGCTGGAAATCGAACGCGCCCACAGAACATCAGCGCCGAAACCCCGGCCAGATGAGCCCCCACGAGCCGTATTGATCAGGTTCCTCCGTTTCCAAGACAGAGAGAAGATACTGCAACTCGCAAGAGCCAAAGGGGACATCACCATTGATGGAAAGAGGGTCAGCCTTTTCCCAGATATGAGCGTGGATCTCGCCAGACGTCGCAATCAGTTCAGACCTGCCGCCAAAGCACTGAAGGAGAAGAACATCACCGGCTACCTCATCCACCCTGCATGGATGAAAGTTCAGTACCAAGGCCGAAGCCATCTCTTCAACACACCGGGAGAAGTGCACACTTTTCTCAAAAAACTGAGCAACGTCTGAGCCAGGACGGTCTCTCTGGGGGATAAAATGCAGTTTTTTCAACTCATTTCATTTTCAACTAACCGTATCTTCCCGGGGTGAGTTCTAATACATTTACAGGAGAGTATATTTTGGTTTAGTCCATATCTACTGGGCGAAGCAATAAGTGGGCTTAGGCTTAGGCTTTCCCCCTCATTTATGTTAATCTTTCGAAAAGAGACTCAAGCATCCCTTACCGTGGGCAGTAAATATTCAGCCATAAATATCTATTCACAACGTTTGTTTTCAATTTAGAGAGCTCGCAGGTTTTAGTTTACGCCAAGTTTTAGCTAGTAAGAGCAAGACGGAAAGCGAGCAGCAACGTATCTCTACAAGTGTATTCATGTTTGATTGTTGGGATTGTTGTTTTAGTCTGACAATCGGGGTGGGTGGGATTTTTATTATTTTTTTCTTCCTTTTTTCTATGTTTATTGTTTCCCTCCTAAAGAGACACACAGGTCACTTTTGTGCTCAAACCAAAGTTGAAACATTTCCTAATTATCTGCATATGATAGATTTCTATTCAGTTACATATTTGAAACCCAACCTATGCTTAATCCACTAAAATATGTCACATTCAACGCATAACCTGTCATTATGAAAATCACTGTATTCAAACCTGTGTAGATCAGTCAATTCTTAACTTAAAGACTTAAAACTCAGGATTCTGTAAGTGGCTATGTCAATCAAGACATGTGGTTACTTATAGCTTCCTGTGCCAACCGGAAGTGCCTTTAATTGGGTCACAGTGTTTCGAAGGGTTAAAAAAGTCACATCTCTCCAAAATGTCATATGTGTGACTAGGTAACCCTCCTGAACTGTAAATCAGTCATTTCTCCCAACAGATGTCAAAGAAAAGCTCTCTCTCACACACACACACACAGACACACACACACAGCAAGGATGGAGTGATAAAGTGCGGTGCTTAAAGACACAGAGAGCAGGCAATTGCATTACCATAATCCCTAGGCCGTGCGGAGTTCAACAAGACACCCCACTTGACTGTAGCTCACTTGGTCTGACCACAGTGACCATGCAAAAAAGTAGTCTCATGTAGCAGGCTTTGTCTGCGTAAAAAGTAATCTCATGTAGCTCACTCGGTCTGACCGGTGACCGCAGGGACCATGCAAAAAAAGTAGTATCATGTAGCTCACTCAGACCGGTCTGACCGCAGTGACCGTGCAAAAAAGTAATCTCATGTAGCTCACTTGGTCTGAGCATAGGGACCATTTAAAAAAAGTAGTCTCATCAATGTGATTGTTTTTAATGGAGAATTTGACTATGAGATGAGAGAATTTGACTATGAGATGACAATATAGTAGTTTGGGGAGTATTTTCTATAATAGAATGTATTTGACTACAAGCAGAGTAGGGGCCTCATCCTGAGCATTCTCAAATGGAAAAACACAGTTTGATCATGTGCTGACAGAGAGAGAGGGAGGAGTTTGGGGAGAGTTTAAAATGAGAAGAGTGATTTTTTCTAATAGGCTGCATTTCACTTTGAGCTAACAAGGAGATGAGCATTCTAGAGTGGTGAGGAGTGGTTTCATGTATATTTTTGAGTATCAATTAAGCAGCCAGAAGCACTGTACTTTCTTTATTGCTTAAGGGATTGTGTTAAGTTGTTTTATTTACTATTATTTCCCTTTTCAATAGAATAGAATAGAATAGTATAGAATTGTATAGATGGCTCCAGTGCGCTCATGTCCAATATGCTATAAGGTTGTGGTTGGCTTTAGTCAGCACCTTAGGTATGTACACCATGTGAGGAACAGTGAGGAGAGGGTACTCCTCTGTAAGTGGCAGTCAGGCCGTGTCAATGTCAGGCAGGAGCAGTGTCCAGTGTCAGGATGCTCCACACATCTTAGCAGACTGGACCGGCATATAGACTCCCACTCAGAGCTCAACAGAGCACAGAGGAGACAGGTTTTAGAGGACCTTAGGAGACGGCTGACGATGGAGAGGCTGGCGGTGTTGAGGGCATCGACCCCTGACATCCCTATGGCGACAGATTTAGACATTGTGGAGACTGTAAGGAGAGAAGAGGAGGAGGAGGAAATGTTATGTTCACCTACAGAAGCAGAGGAGGAAGTGGACTGCAAAGAGGATTCCTGCCACTGCCATGCACCAATCCTGAGACTGAAAAAAGCTGTAAAAGAGAGGGATGAGGCACTGCATACAAGAAGTGAGACCAACAAATCCATTAAAGAGGACAACCTTAAGTTGATCTCTGATCTGCAAAGGTTGAGAAAGAAGTACCAGCTGCTGAAAAGGCAGATGGGGATTGGCATGGTGAAGGCCCTCAACTTTCAGGCAGAGTCAGACACAGACACAAATCAAGAGGAGCAGGACCAAGCTAGAGGTTCAGGGGACCAGAGAGAGGAGCCTACAGTGTCCGGGTCAAGCTGCAAACTCATCTTCCCGGGCTCTGCTATGAGTAAGTACTGTTTCTTCAAATAGTGACAAGAGTTTGTGTTTGAAAAGAATATGATAAACCACCTGACTGATTCATGTAGCCTCATGAGATTGTAATTCTAGTCTAAAATGTTATGTTTTTTTGATTAGGTGTGTTTATCGAGGGATTCAGGAAGACCTGTGAGGGCCCTAATCCAAATTATAAGCTGAGTGAAAATTGTGCCTCAAAGGTCAAGAGGGTGACGCAATTTTTAAACTACATGGCGAAGAATGAGACCTACCAGTCCTCTCTCATTTTCCTGACAGACCATGACAAAATAAGGAAGTAAGCAGAATAATTTTTTCTCTCTAGCCTCACAAGCATTAACCAACAATACAGTATTTGATTGTATGATTTGTGTGTGTGTGTGTGTGTGTGTGTGTGTGTGTGTTTTTAGATGGGTTCAATTCCTCCAGAAGAACAAGGCAATCACCACAGTCAACCACTACACCTTGACTATTGGTGCATTTCTTAAATATTCTGAGGAGACCCCTCCATCTGGCTGCCGGCTGACCGTGAACCAATGGAGGGGGATCAACCGGTTGATGAAGGGCATTAGCAAGTCCATGAGACGACCAGTTTCCCTTCACCAGATAAAGGTGAAGGACAACAAGGAAGGCAAGGTGGTGTCCAAAAAGAGCCTGCTGCAGTGCCAGTCTCTTGCCAAGGCCAAAATCCCTCAAGTGCTGAGTAAGTTTTTCTCAATCTGTGATGTCACTGTTTTTACACACTTATAGACGTCAGAGATGTATAGAATGCATTATGGAGTGGGATTATGAAGCTGCCTTTTTTTATTTTCATGTTCACAGAAACATTGGAAGAAACAAGGACACAGAGGAATCAGTACAGGTTTTATGGGTACCTGTGTGCCTACTTTACATCCATATACGGCCACAGACCAGGCCTATATAAAAACATGTTGGTGAAAGAGGTGGAGGAGGCAAAATGTGACCAGTCTGGGGTGTACCTGATCAATGTAAGTCTATGAAATACAGCTGGCTGTGTTTATTTGTTTGTTTGCTTGGTTGGTTATCTTTGGAAACAATTGCAGTCGCAGGAGCGTAATGTGTTTTTTTGTGTTTTTTCTCTGTTCAATTTCTATTAGGTGGGGGAACACAAAACAAATCGGGAGTACGGCATGGTCCAGATGTCGCTGACAAAGGAGGAGTACAGCTGGTTTTCCGACTTCCTCAAATTCAAGCACTGTCTCTTAGGGGGAAAGAAGGCCCAGCACTTCTTTTTCAATTCAACAAACACTCAGATGAAGAACCTGCCTGCCTACCTGAGGGAGGTGTGGAAGGAGATGGGTCTGCCCGAATGTCCTTCATTCACTGACCTGAGGACCTCCATTGTCACTCATGTAGGTCAGATTAGATAGGAATCTAATTAATGTAAGATCCTATTCTATTGTTGTCTGAAGTAATATCAATAATATCATATATTTGTGTGTGTGTGTGTGTGTGTGTCTTACAGGTAAAAAACATGCTCCCAAAGGTTGACAGGGAAAGGGTGGCCAACTTCATGTGCCACAACATCCAGACGGCAGACAAATATTATGCCATGAATTTAAATCCAACCCAAGCAAATGAAACCAGGGCACTCTTTGAGGCTGCACTGAAGGGGGAAGATAACACAGTCGCCGCAGAGAACCAGCCCTCCACCTCAGGAGAAAGAAAGCAGAAGGTGAGAGAGGATGCCTCCCTCTCCGACGGGAGCACCACCCCTGAAGAGACCAAGGTGATGTACCAGGAGTCTGGCACGTCCGCCGGTGACTCGGAAGAGGAGGAAGAGGATGAAGATGAGGAACAGATGGCCAGACAACTTCCAGTAAGATCAGCTATTCTGACAGGACACATTTGATTATCAAAATGTACTTGTAAACTATGTAACAGTCAAGTGTGAATTCTGAGATATATCTAATTTCTTGTGTTTGCTCTGTCAGGAGACACCTTCCAAGGTGACCAATCCTCAGGTGGAGATGGAACTTACCCCAAAGAGGAAGCGGAGCATCTGCACACGCCGCATGGAGGTCGCCATCAGCCCCATGCTAGTCTCACCCCTCAAAGTGAGGCTCAAGTCGCCCCCCCACCAGTCCCTCATTGTCACATTAAAAGGGATGCAACAACTAAACTCAAATAAAGTCAGACTAAAAAATGCCATTGCCTCATGGAGGTTAAAGCTGCAGGAGAAGGTGCAAAAGAGAGGAGGGGACCCCTGATGCAGCTCGAAGGAAGGGGAGCCGACCAACAACAAGACTTCCTCTTCCAAATAGTCATGTAGATTGTTTTAGACTCTCACATTTATACTGTTCTGATTTTGTTTGGTTTGATTTTCAATTTTGGTGTGCTTGTTTACATTTTAGAAGTGTAAAATGTGTGTAATTTAGTCTAACTGTCTGTTCAATTTTCTATTTTGGTGTGATTCTTTATAATGTAAAGGTTTGTTCTGTTTTATTAAATAACTAGTTTAGTAATTATTTGTGTTGCGCTTTCTTTAAGGTTATATTCTAACTGTCTGTTCAATTTTCTATATTCTACAATTTTCTATATTCTATAAACATTCACTGTCTTGTGTTGTTGTCTGTGAAGGTAGGAACAAATATTTAGGCATTATTGGCATGGGAATCATATGTTTACATTGGCAAAGCAAATTAAGTAGATAATAAACAAAAGTGAAATAAACAATAAAGTCCTGCTGTAGCCTGTACTACTGCTGTTCAGGAAGCACAATTTGAACTAGAAACTTACACAGACAGGCTGAAATAAACACTAAAAAATGGCATCACCGTAATCTCTAGGCCATGCCGAGTTCAACGAGATATCCCGCTTGACCGTAGCTCGCTCGGTCTGAGCGCAGCGACCATGAGAAAAGTAAGCCCAAAATGAAGCCTGCCCCACAACGTCATTTGCTTTTGGGTGACAGTGAGAGAACCGTTAGGTTTAGAAGGACAATTCAACCACAGGAATGTTCCTAACGTCCTTCCAATCCATGCAAGCCTTACCTTGACCGTGTGGCATTAACCCTTAAAAATAAAACAGGGTTTTTTGATCTCACAGATTACAATGACATCTCTCCCCATAGGAATACATTGACAGCTCCCCTAAATTCAACCTGGAGCCTATGTGGGTTAATAATGCCTGTCTTCAATGCCAATCCATCAGGCCACTATGAGGTCTACCTGTGTCGATTCTAAGCTTCCTGGAGCAACCGGAAGTGGTTAAATTCACCCAAAATGTATTTTGATGTACATAACCTGCAAATGTGAAAATGACTGCATTCAACCCTGGGTAGATCAGTCAATTCTTAACATAAAGACTTTAGGATTCTCAGGATTCTGTAAGAGAATACCCAAAGCAAGATATTTGTTTACCTATAGCTTCCTGTGCCAACCGGAAGTGCCTTTAATTGGTGTCTCAGGGGCTTCTCCTTAGGAGGGATGGGGACACCACCACGGGACAGACCCCACACTCATCGCTAGAGATCGAACTTCAGACTCCCTTCAAAACCACTGAACCCCTCAACACACCGAAAGAGATTACGGTGCACACCCTTAGAGGGAGCCGGAACAGGATAACTCCCTCCACCATCACAGAGACACAGAGGAGGAGGAACTATCCAACACCCAGGGAGAGAGAACAAGTGACGTCAGTCGAACACAGTCAGAAAGAGGAGGTGGAAGAGGCGTTAGATAGAGGAGGATATTACCCCAGAGGCCATTCCTCCTGTTCATGTGAGCAAGAAAGAGCAGAAGGCTTCTGATCAGCCAAATGGCAGGCAGAGGGAGAGGTCATAGTGATTCACACCCACAGAGAGAAAGACAACCCACACAACCTCTTGGTTGAGATGAACCACACAGGTAGAGGCAGAGGGCCTTCAGGGCTAGCCAGTCAGCCTGCCTGCTCTGATCCTCAAGTCAATTGTATATAAATTCATGTTCATTAAAGATTTTTATTCAAGAATTGACAAGTCCCATTTCGTTAAAGGGGTCACCCTTTTCCTGCTACAAACACAACTTGCATATCATCACAGACTAGGCCAAAACGTTAATCTTTTAACCTTGCCTGAATAAAACAATGCATTTTTTATAGTGAGCAAGAGTTGCTCCTTTTCCTTTTCTATGATGATTCAAATATTTGGTTGCACCTCAACTGAACGTTGGTTGAGGGCCCCTTTTTTTTAATTAAAAGCATTAAAATTGTGATGTTTCTCACTTATTTACATAACCTACTCCACACTTGCAAAGTGAAAGTTTATAGAAATGTTCTGAAATTAAGTAGTAAACAGAAGAAAAGCAGAATTGAGTCCAATTATAATGCGAATAATTGAATGGTCTATGGTTCAATCCCATTTCTGAAGGTCTGATGAATAATTAATATTGTTTCTCCTCTTCCTTGTGGCAGGGGCAGCAGCACACTGCCCTCCAAAGCCTGCAAAATAATAGCCGGACTGCCCCTTTCCTAGCTCTGCATGGAACTTCCAGTGCCACGTCCTTGGTGACGTGTGGGGTGACATCCGGGATGACCACAGCAACATCCTCTGGAAAGGGAAAAAAGAGGAACAGAATGTGAACAAATGCAAACCGTAGCTTCTAAACACTGGCCAGTTGAAAGGTTCTACTAAGATGTCATGACAAACGGCACCTGTCAGAGTGCTCTCTAAGTCTCTCTCTCTTGGGTGCTCTGAATGGCCTTCCTCTGGCTGAAGCCACAGGGCCAGGAGGAGCCTGGGCACCACCTCCACCACCACCTGAGATGGGCTGAGCAGGTTGCTACGGGGCTCATTGGACTGCTCGCCCAGAATGCTCCTCACAGCTCTTTCCACGGTGCTGTGGACCTTAGGATCGCTGAATTCAACAATAAGGAGAAAACAAAGCTAAACGATGTGCAATGTACTCACTTAGAACACTTTCTTAGTCTGTTTCTGCGTAGTTCCAGATGTGTAGATAAATGGATCAAGTCATATGCGGGGCAGTACATGGAACTCACATGTCAGCTGGCGAGGTGGGGTGCATGGAGCGGCGGAGCTTGCAGAAAGCCTTGTGCTCTATGTTCATCATTTTTAGGCAAGTGTTTACTTCCCAGGCCTGCAGTATGAAACAGGAAGTCCCATTAGTGTAATTTCACAACAGATCTATCCTGCTGTGCTAACTCGTTGTTGAAAGGCTGGTAAAGAGCTCACTAACTTGTAGCATGTCTCTAACTCTCATTCTCTTACCAGCCGAGCGAGGTCGTTTCCCTCCTCCAGGGTTTCCTTCCACACCCTTCAAATAAAACACAGAGCATTTCAACTTTCCTGGCTTCTGATTTTTCTGTTGTTTATTTTACCCACATCTCCTGGAGTGCTGCTGGTGGCAGGGAATGGCAGTGAAGGTGAGTGCTGACGTGGTACTCACCACTCCCTAAGGGATTTTTGCCCTGAGACACCAGCCAGTTGCTCATGTGCTCCGTGGTGACATGGGGAGGGACCTGGCCTTGACTCTGGAGCAGCAGATAGTGGACCATGAGCTTCTTCTGCAAGATGAGGTAAGGTGTGAGACCGTGCCACGAAATACCATGTCATTTACTTTCAGAAGGGCCTCTCGCAACATTTCACAACTGCTCATGCCTCACAATTTGCAAGTGATATTAAGAACTCTTGTTTATGTTTTTGTATGGTGAATCTTACCTGTTTATTGTAATATGTTTCCTCCCAGCAGGCCTGCAGAGTCTGAAAATTAAGGCTGCTCCTACAGAATTCCTTTGAAGATCATGAAAATAATGATGCTTTGTTATGCACATTATGCACAGGCATTTACAGTATGCTAAAATTAATTTATCCTAAGATTACCTTTGTGGGACCATAAGTGAACTCCGGAATGCACCAAACCCTATCCATGGTAAGATGGGGAAGAAATGCAGCACTATAGATATACGGGATGCTCTAGAGATAACAGGAATGACTTACAGTCGCGAATGATCAATGGCTGTGGAGTCCTCCAATATGCTGCACTTAGAATTGAGTTGTAGGCGATGTTTGGCGCAAAATAGAATGTTTACATTCTATTGTCATGGAGAAATGGAATGTGTAGAACCTGTTTAATTGATTATGCTTCTATGTCTTTATTTCGTTAAACATTGAACTCTGTATTATGTCATAATGTGTATATGAGGACGTAGGAGCCCGTCCAGATTCATGACCCGATTATCCAGGTGCATGTTGCTTAGACCTACTAATCCATCCTTGGTTTACAAGTTAAATACATTGTTTATATATGCCTATACAAATCCATCGACCACATCCATTTAAAGCAATGATTGTCAATTGAAATTGTGGTTGTTCTGTTCTCCTGTTGTGCGCCTTGAGTGTTTGTCCCCTTAAGCACATTATTCCAATATTTTTCCGAGCTCTGAATTGACACAAGGAACACTTTTGAAAAGATAGTCGGTTAAAAATAAGAGTATGAATGACAATAAACGTATGACTTGGATTGTATGCGTAATAGTGTAGTAAACAGTATCGCTCAGCGCGGGAACTTTTGGTGTTAGGAAAGTTTGCGTTTTTAGCCTCCATGACACGTATCACTTCGTTGTCTTGTTGGTAATAGTAAAAATGCATGACAGTCGGCATTGTAATGGTCTAACAGGTGTTTTTCATTTTGCTTCTCACATTAAACAGACATTTGAGAACGGAATTGCTTACAGTTGTACCTATGATGCAGAGACACACTAAAGCTGTACAGTGTAGTTTGAATAATCAGTTTCAATTATTTGCAGATGAATTCCCTATTATTTACAAATCGAAAGATGTACCATTTGAAATGAATGTGGCAGAACAGTTTAGCATAGAGTTCTTGTGGGTGTCTTCTCCTTCAGTCTTTTTGCCTCCTAGGCCTTGTTTCTCATTACATGGGATTTCCCCAGTGCCAACTTCACACGAGATGGCCGCTGTCTACTGTCATGTGGTGCTGAATGACAGATATCGCTATGCCGATATTGCTGCTGTCCATGGACCTGAAATGTACAATGTACGACCGTCCAAACTTGACCCCACACACAAACACACACATTGATGCCAATCTCTCACACACTTTTGAACATTGCACAACCTGCAACAAAAAACTGAAAGAGCATTTTATTCCGTTTGTGTTTGAATAAAGACCCGAAGAATTCAATCAATGTGTGGATGTTGATTGGACAATGTATATGTGCTTTGCAGAAGTCATTTTTTAAATTCCCTGTAGCGTGAATTTTACTGGAGCATGATCAGATTGCTTTGTTTAAACCAGAATAAAGATTTGGTCTGAGAAACTATGCCGATTATAGCACGATAGCTTTATTTTTATTTTTAAATGAGGCAATGTATATATGACCCCCTTTCAAAGAGTCGCTCATTTATCACTTTCTTGCAGATATACAGTGCCTTCAGAAAGTGTTAATACCCCTTAACGTATTCCTCATGTTGTTTTCTTACAGCCTGAATTCCAAATGGATTAAATTATAGTTTTTTATCATCTCACCCATCTACAGACAACACCCCATAATGACAAAGTAAAAACATGTTTTAATTTTTTTTTCAAATGTATTGAAAATGAAATACAGAAATATTCACAATACATGTTAGAATCACCTTTGGCAGCGATTAAAGCTGTGAGTCTTTCTGGGTAAGTCTCCAAAAGCTTTGCACCCTTGGATTGTACCATATTTGCAATATCACAATATATACAGTACCAGTCAAAAGTCTGGACACACCTACTCATTTAAGGGTTTTTCTTTATTTTACAATTTTTTACATTTTAGAAAAATAGTGAAGACATCAAAACTATGAAATAGCACAATTGGAATCATGTAGTAAGCATTAACTGTTAAACAAATCAAAATATATTTTACATTTGAGAATCTTTGAAGTAGCCATCCTTTTCCTTGACCACTTTGCACACTCTTGGCATTCTCTCAAACCTTTTCATGAGGTAGTCACCAGGAATGTTTTTCAATTAACAGGTGTACCTTCTTAAAAGTTCATTTGTGGAATTTCTTTCCTTCTTAAAGCGTTTGAGCCAATAGGTTGTGTTGTGACAAGGTAGGGATGGTTTACAGAAGATATCCCTATTTGGTAAAAGACCAAGTCCATATTATGCCAAGAACAGCTCAAATAAGCAAAGAGAAACAAGTCCATCTTTACTTAAGACATGAATGTCAGTCAAAACGGAAAAATTCAAGAACTTTGAAAGTTTCTTCTAGTGTAGTCCCAAAAACCATGAAGCGTTTTGATGAAACTGGCTCTCATGAGGACTGCCACAGGAAAGGAAGACCCAAAGTTACCTCTGCTGCAGAGGATAGGTTCAGCAGAGTTCACTGCACCTCAGATTGGAGCCCAAATAAAAGCTTCACAGAGTTCAAGAAACACACACATCTCAACATGCACTGTTCATAGGAGACTGCGTGAATCAGGCCTTCATGGTTGAATTGTTCCATTGAAACCACTACTAAAGGACGGACGCCAATAATAAGAAGAGACTTGCATGGGACAAGAAACACGAGCAATGGACCTACAGTGCCTTGCAAAAGTATTCGGCCCCCTTGAACTTTGCGACCTTTTGCCACATTTCAGGCTTCAAACATAAAGATATAAAACTGTATTTTTTTGTGAAGAATCAACAACAAGTGGGACACAATCATGAAGTAGAAGGACATTTATTGGATATTTCAAACTTTTTTAACAAATAAAAAACAGAAAAATTGGGCGTGCAAAATTATTCAGCCCCCTTAAGTTAATACTTTGTAGCGCCACCTTTTTCTGCGATTACAGCTGTAAGTCGCTTGGGGTATGTCTCTATCAGTTTTGCACATCGAGAGACTGACATTTTTTCCCATTCCTCCTTGCAAAACAGCTCCAGCTCAGTGAGGTTGGATGGAGAGCATTTGTGAACAGCTGAAAGTTTAGAGGGACGGCCAGGTCCTGGTAGATTTGCAGTGGTCTGATACTCCTTCCATTTCAATATTATCCTTGCTCCTTGGGATGTTTAAAGCTTGGGAAATCTTTTTGTATCCAAATCCGGCTTTAAACTTCTTCACAACAGTATCTCGGACCTGCCTGGTGTGTTCCTTGTTCTTCATGATGCTCTCTGCGCTTTTAACGGACCTCTGAGACTATCACAGTGCAGGTGCATTTATACGGAGACTTGATTACACACAGGTGGATTGTATTTATCATCATTAGTCATTTAGGTCAACATTGGATCATTCAGAGATCCTCACTGAACTTCTGGAGAGAGTTTGCTGCACTGAAAGTAAAGGGGCTGAATAATTTTGCACGCCCAATTTTTCAGTTTTTGATTTGTTAAAAAAGTTTGAAATATCCAATAAATGTTGTTCCACTTCATGACTGTGTCCCACTTGTTGTTGATTCTTCACAAAAATACAGTTTTATATCTTTATGTTTGAAGCCTGAAATGTGGCAAAAGGTTGCAAAGTTCAAGGGGGCCGAATACTTTCGCAAGGCACTGTAAGTCTGGTGGAAATCTGTCCTTTGGTCTGATGAGTTCAAATTTGAGATTTTTTTCCCTTCAATGTGTGTGTGTAAAGAATCCAGGGTGTTTAGTTGGGTCTACTCTTCATTATAAAACAATTTGTTGAATGGTTTAAAATCCATCAGAAGCTGCTTCAATTCATGGTGGCTCTGAGTAAGTCTCGGGGACAGAGCTTGTTTTGCCAAGGAAAGTGACAAGGACTGAGGGAAAGTAAACTGGAAAATACATGGAAAGGATCATGGAAGAACCTCAGAGAACATTGCATTTTCAAGATCATGTAACATCAAAATGCATTTTATATTCCTGCCCTGACAGAAAAACCACATGTAACCAACTTACATTTTATGTGAGCACAAATTACATTTTGGTACACAACGTGATCACATTTTCACATTTGTAGTTCACATAAGATTACATTCAAATATGTTTTTGGAACACTTCCCGTGTTCACATGTGAAATTCATGTGGTTTTTGCCTAAACGCCCTGCAGTTCCACACTCAAGGTTCTTAATGATGCTTTAAATGCACATGTATGATTGTGCATGTGTAATGGGTTGAAAACAAAGTAACTAAAAACAGACACCCATTTATTATATCCCCCCCCATATTGTTTATGTATTTGTCTTAATGAATCTAAATGGTATTTTCAACATACTTTAGCGTCAGCAGTCCATAAGGCCAATAGATGGCGCTGTTGTACTGTTGTAGCAGGAGAAACATTAAGTTCAGGCCAAGCGCTCACCATTCTGCAGAATAAGGACCAGAACTTTACAGAGGTAAACTGTGTCTGTTCTTTTACTATTACAGGTATGTAACAGCACTTCAAACGTTCAACTACATACACAATATGTAATAACATGCTATTTAACAACGTTGTCCAGATATTATCACGTTAGGAAAGGTTTTGTTTTGGCTCTGTGTCGAACTGAGTGAGAGAAGAAGGTATTTACATTGAGTGAGAGTATATGTTAGCTTGATGCTAGCTGAGGTAAAAAAAAACATTTACGAGTTACAGAGACTATGTTTACTGAGTAGCTGACTTGTACTGGATTTAGTCTAGGAGATTTTTTATCAAGAATCCATTTGTTAGGGATTTCGGAGTTGGTTTTAGATGTTATTGGTTGTTTTGTGTAAAATTGTGCTCACTAGCTGGTAAACTGGCCGAGCACGCTCAGTCTGGTGGACTTTTAGTACATACAGTGAGAGAGAGAGGATTTTCTGGAGGTGCCACTATCTTCAAGCTGAATGTATTGTTGTCACTTTTCTATAGAGGTAGCGGTATATAGAAAAACATTCAGTTATTTATGGTTTCATATATAGGTGTTTCTATTGTATGAATGTGAAATACATTGTGGTTTTCATGTGAAACCAAACATTTTTGAATTCTGTTTTAGGTAAAGTGCATTTATGTTGTGTAATTTAAAGTGTGCACTTGTTTGATGTGAATATTTTCAAAGTACTAACAAGAAAATAGACAATTGAACAAGAGAAAAAAAACATTCTTCAGAATAAAGAAAGCGCCAGAACTTGGCAGACGTAAACTTGTGTCCGTTCTTTTTACTATTGCAGGCCACCTCAGCTACACATGTACTCTGTCTGCACACGCATCCACGCATGCACATACACACGGACAAACACACACTAATGTTCTCTCTCTTGTGCTTGTCAGCAGTTCATCGTGGCCCTGTCGTTCGCCTCCTTCACCAAAGCTCTGTCAAGGACCTACATGAAGAGTGCCATCACTCAGACACTTTTTCCCTGTCCAGCTCTCTCATCGGACTCATAGACGGCAGCTTTGAGATGGGTATCAACAATAACATTGAGTTGCTTCAGAACTCATGTAGTAAAAACCAGATACAGACTACAGTATGATTGATTTTTCTTGTGGTTCAATCAGAGTCTGCTCTCAATACTGTCCAGTTTTATAGTTGTTCCTATTAATTGATTGACTGGCTTTTGTCCATGACTCTACTGTCAAACCCCTAACATTGTTTTATTTGATGCTTTGTTGTTGCAGTCTAGTATCCAAACTGATATGCCATTTTTAGTAGAAAAAAAAAATGTTTATAATTTGTGATTCCTGACTACTGTAGTGTTGTGGTTTCTTGCAGGTAACCTGCTGTTCCTGGCTGTGGTCAGCCATTTTGGGGCGAAGCTGCACCGGCCCAGGCTCATTGCTATGGGCTGTTTCCTCATGGCTGTAGGATCCTTCCTCACAGGCCTGCCACACTTCTTCATGGGATGGTAAAACAACTGAAATACTGGTTAAACTTGTAGTTGTAGAGATACTCCAATGCGGAGGAAAGTTTCACTTTAGAAATAAAGTAATGTATCCAGTTGTTGATTAATCTCAGTTAACTTCTAACTAAAGTCTTAAGTAATTGGTCAGCTGCTTGATTATGTTTTGGGGCCATACATGTTAAGAGAAGGGATTAACTTGTTATGGCTGCAATCAATGGATCCCGGAGGTCCTAGGCATAATCAACTTCACCAAGCCGCTGGAAATCGAACGCGCCCACAGAACATCAGCGCCGAAACCCCGGCCAGATGAGCCCCCACGAGCCGTATTGATCAGGTTCCTCCGTTTCCAAGACAGAGAGAAGATACTGCAACTCGCAAGAGCCAAAGGGGACATCACCATTGATGGAAAGAGGGTCAGCCTTTTCCCAGATATGAGCGTGGATCTCGCCAGACGTCGCAATCAGTTCAGACCTGCCGCCAAAGCACTGAAGGAGAAGAACATCACCGGCTACCTCATCCACCCTGCATGGATGAAAGTTCAGTACCAAGGCCGAAGCCATCTCTTCAACACACCGGGAGAAGTGCACACTTTTCTCAAAAAACTGAGCAACGTCTGAGCCAGGACGGTCTCTCTGGGGGATAAAATGCAGTTTTTTCAACTCATTTCATTTTCAACTAACCGTATCTTCCCGGGGTGAGTTCTAATACATTTACAGGAGAGTATATTTTGGTTTAGTCCATATCTACTGGGCGAAGCAATAAGTGGGCTTAGGCTTAGGCTTTCCCCCTCATTTATGTTAATCTTTCGAAAAGAGACTCAAGCATCCCTTACCGTGGGCAGTAAATATTCAGCCATAAATATCTATTCACAACGTTTGTTTTCAATTTAGAGAGCTCGCAGGTTTTAGTTTACGCCAAGTTTTAGCTAGTAAGAGCAAGACGGAAAGCGAGCAGCAACGTATCTCTACAAGTGTATTCATGTTTGATTGTTGGGATTGTTGTTTTAGTCTGACAATCGGGGTGGGTGGGATTTTTATTATTTTTTTCTTCCTTTTTTCTATGTTTATTGTTTCCCTCCTAAAGAGACACACAGGTCACTTTTGTGCTCAAACCAAAGTTGAAACATTTCCTAATTATCTGCATATGATAGATTTCTATTCAGTTACATATTTGAAACCCAACCTATGCTTAATCCACTAAAATATGTCACATTCAACGCATAACCTGTCATTATGAAAATCACTGTATTCAAACCTGTGTAGATCAGTCAATTCTTAACTTAAAGACTTAAAACTCAGGATTCTGTAAGTGGCTATGTCAATCAAGACATGTGGTTACTTATAGCTTCCTGTGCCAACCGGAAGTGCCTTTAATTGGGTCACAGTGTTTCGAAGGGTTAAAAAAGTCACATCTCTCCAAAATGTCATATGTGTGACTAGGTAACCCTCCTGAACTGTAAATCAGTAATTTCTCCCAACAGATGTCAAAGAAAAGCTCTCTCTCACACACACACACACAGACACACACACACAGCAAGGATGGAGTGATAAAGTGCGGTGCTTAAAGACACAGAGAGCAGGCAATTGCATTACCATAATCCCTAGGCCGTGCCGAGTTCAACAAGACACCCCACTTGACTGTAGCTCACTTGGTCTGACCACAGTGACCATGCAAAAAAGTAGTCTCATGTAGCAGGCTTTGTCTGCGTAAAAAGTAATCTCATGTAGCTCACTCGGTCTGACCGGTGACCGCAGGGACCATGCAAAAAAAGTAGTATCATGTAGCTCACTCAGACCGGTCTGACCGCAGTGACCGTGCAAAAAAGTAATCTCATGTAGCTCACTTGGTCTGAGCATAGGGACCATTTAAAAAAAGTAGTCTCATCAATGTGATTGTTTTTAATGGAGAATTTGACTATGAGATGAGAGAATTTGACTATGAGATGACAATATAGTAGTTTGGGGAGTATTTTCTATAATAGAATGTATTTGACTACAAGCAGAGTAGGGGCCTCATCCTGAGCATTCTCAAATGGAAAAACACAGTTTGATCATGTGCTGACAGAGAGAGAGGGAGGAGTTTGGGGAGAGTTTAAAATGAGAAGAGTGATTTTTTTCTAATAGGCTGCATTTCACTTTGAGCTAACAAGGAGATGAGCATTCTAGAGTGGTGAGGAGTGGTTTCATGTATATTTTTGAGTATCAATTAAGCAGCCAGAAGCACTGTACTTTCTTTATTGCTTAAGGGATTGTGTTAAGTTGTTTTATTTACTATTATTTCCCTTTTCAATAGATTAGAATAGAATAGTATAGAATTGTATAGATGGCTCCAGTGCGCTCATGTCCAATATGCTATAAGGTTGTGGTTGGCTTTAGTCAGCACCTTAGGTATGTACACCATGTGAGGAACAGTGAGGAGAGGGTACTCCTCTGTAAGTGGCAGTCAGGCCGTGTCAATGTCAGGCAGGAGCAGTGTCCAGTGTCAGGATGCTCCACACATCTTAGCAGACTGGACCGGCATATAGACTCCCACTCAGAGCTCAACAGAGCACAGAGGAGACAGGTTTTAGAGGACCTTAGGAGACGGCTGACGATGGAGAGGCTGGCGGTGTTGAGGGCATCGACCCCTGACATCCCTATGGCGACAGATTTAGACATTGTGGAGACTGTAAGGAGAGAAGAGGAGGAGGAGGAAATGTTATGTTCACCTACAGAAGCAGAGGAGGAAGTGGACTGCAAAGAGGATTCCTGCCACTGCCATGCACCAATCCTGAGACTGAAAAAAGCTGTAAAAGAGAGGGTTGAGGCACTGCATACAAGAAGTGAGACCAACAAATCCATTAAAGAGGACAACCTTAAGTTGATCTCTGATCTGCAAAGGTTGAGAAAGAAGTACCAGCTGCTGAAAAGGCAGATGGGGATTGGCATGGTGAAGGCCCTCAACTTTCAGGCAGAGTCAGACACAGACACAAATCAAGAGGAGCAGGACCAAGCTCAGGGGACCAGAGAGAGGAGCCTACAGTGTCCGGGTCAAGCTGCAAACTCATCTTCCCGGGCTCTGCTATGAGTAAGTACTGTTTCTTCAAATAGTGACAAGAGTTTGTGTTTGAAAATAATATGATAAACCACCTGACTGATTCATGTAGCCTCATGAGATTGTAATTCTAGTCTAAAATGTTATGTTTTTTTGATTAGGTGTGTTTATCGAGGGATTCAGGAAGACCTGTGAGGGCCCTAATCCAAATTATAAGCTGAGTGAAAATTGTGCCTCAAAGGTCAAGAGGGTGACGCAATTTTTAAACTACATGGCGAAGAATGAGACCTACCAGTCCTCTCTCATTTTCCTGACAGACCATGACAAAATAAGGAAGTAAGCAGAATTATTTTTTCTCTCTAGCCTCACAAGCATTAACCAACAATACAGTATTTGATTGTATGATTTGTGTGTGTGTGTGTGTGTGTGTGTGTTTTTAGATGGGTTCAATTCCTCCAGAAGAACAAGGCAATCACCACAGTCAACCACTACACCTTGACTATTGGTGCATTTCTTAAATATTCTGAGGAGACCCCTCCATCTGGCTGCCGGCTGACCGTGAACCAATGGAGGGGGATCAACCGGTTGATGAAGGGCATTAGCAAGTCCATGAGACGACCAGTTTCCCTTCACCAGATAAAGGTGAAGGACAACAAGGAAGGCAAGGTGGTGTCCAAAAAGAGCCTGCTGGAGTGCCAGTCTCTTGCCAAGGCCAAAATCCCTCAAGTGCTGAGTAAGTTTTTCTCAATCTGTGATGTCACTGTTTTTACACACTTATAGACGTCAGAGATGTATAGAATGCATTATGGAGTGGGATTATGAAGCTGCCTTTTTTTATTTTCATGTTCACAGAAACATTGGAAGAAACAAGGACACAGAGGAATCAGTACAGGTTTTATGGGTACCTGTGTGCCTACTTTACATCCATATACGGCCACAGACCAGGCCTATATAAAAACATGTTGGTGAAAGAGGTGGAGGAGGCAAAATGTGACCAGTCTGGGGTGTACCTGATCAATGTAAGTCTATGAAATACAGCTGGCTGTGTTTATTTGTTTGTTTGCTTGGTTGGTTATCTTTGGAAACAATTGCAGTCGCAGGAGCGTAATGTGTTTTTTTGTGTTTTTTCTCTGTTCAATTTCTATTAGGTGGGGGAACACAAAACAAATCGGGAGTACGGCATGGTCCAGATGTCGCTGACAAAGGAGGAGTACAGCTGGTTTTCCGACTTCCTCAAATTCAAGCACTGTCTCTTAGGGGGAAAGAAGGCCCAGCACTTCTTTTTCAATTCAACAAACACTCAGATGAAGAACCTGCCTGCCTACCTGAGGGAGGTGTGGAAGGAGATGGGTCTGCCCGAATGTCCTTCATTCACTGACCTGAGGACCTCCATTGTCACTCATGTAGGTCAGATTAGATAGGAATCTAATTAATGTAAGATCCTATTCTATTGTTGTCTGAAGTAATATCAATAATATCATATATTTGTGTGTGTGTGTGTGTGTGTGTGTGTGTGTGTCTTACAGGTAAAAAACATGCTCCCAAAGGTTGACAGGGAAAGGGTGGCCAACTTCATGTGCCACAACATCCAGACGGCAGACAAATATTATGCCATGAATTTAAATCCAACCCAAGCAAATGAAACCAGGGCACTCTTTGAGGCTGCACTGAAGGGGGAAGATAACACAGTCGCCGCAGAGAACCAGCCCTCCACCTCAGGAGAAAGAAAGCAGAAGGTGAGAGAGGATGCCTCCCTCTCCGACGGGAGCACCACCCCTGAAGAGACCAAGGTGATGTACCAGGAGTCTGGCACGTCCGCCGGTGACTCGGAAGAGGAGGAAGAGGATGAAGATGAGGAACAGATGGCCAGACAACTTCCAGTAAGATCAGCTATTCTGACAGGACACATTTGATTATCAAAATGTACTTGTAAACTATGTAACAGTCAAGTGTGAATTCTGAGATATATCTAATTTCTTGTGTTTGCTCTGTCAGGAGACACCTTCCAAGGTGACCAATCCTCAGGTGGAGATGGAACTTACCCCAAAGAGGAAGCGGAGCATCTGCACACGCCGCATGGAGGTCGCCATCAGCCCCATGCTAGTCTCACCCCTCAAAGTGAGGCTCAAGTCGCCCCCCCCCCACCAGTCCCTCATTGTCACATTAAAAGGGATGCAACAACTAAACTCAAATAAAGTCAGACTAAAAAATGCCATTGCCTCAAGGAGGTTAAAGCTGCAGGAGAAGGTGCAAAAGAGAGGAGGGGACCCCTGATGCAGCTCGAAGGAAGGGGAGCCGACCAACAACAAGACTTCCTCTTCCAAATAGTCATGTAGATTGTTTTAGACTCTCACATTTATACTGTTCTGATTTTGTTTGGTTTGATTTTCAATTTTGGTGTGCTTGTTTACATTTTAGAAGTGTAAAATGTGTGTAATTTAGTCTAACTGTCTGTTCAATTTTCTATTTTGGTGTGATTCTTTATAATGTAAAGGTTTGAGAGAACCGTTAGGTTTAGAAGGACAATTCAACCACAGGAATGTTCCTAACGTCCTTCCAATCCATGCAAGCCTTACCTTGACCGTGTGGCATTAACCCTTAAAAATAAAACAGGGTTTTTTGATCTCACAGATTACAATGACATCTCTCCCCATAGGAATACATTGACAGCTCCCCTAAATTCAACCTGGAGCCTATGTGGGTTAATAATGCCTTATGAACCTGTCTTCAATGCCAATCCATCAGGCCACTATGAGGTCTACCTGTGTCGATTCTAAGCTTCCTGGAGCAACCGGAAGTGGTTAAATTCACCCAAAATGTATTTTGATGTACATAACCTGCAAATGTGAAAATGACTGCATTCAACCCTGGGTAGATCAGTCAATTCTTAACATAAAGACTTTAGGATTCTCAGGATTCTGTAAGAGAATACCCAAAGCAAGATATTTGTTTACCTATAGCTTCCTGTGCCAACCGGAAGTGCCTTTAATTGGTGTCTCAGGGGCTTCTCCTTAGGAGGGATGGGGACACCACCACGGGACAGACCCCACACTCATCGCTAGAGATCGAACTTCAGACTCCCTTCAAAACCACTGAACCCCTCAACACACCGAAAGAGATTACGGTGCACACCCTTAGAGGGAGCCGGAACAGGATAACTCCCTCCACCATCACAGAGACACAGAGGAGGAGGAACTATCCAACACCCAGGGAGAGAGAACAAGTGACGTCAGTCGAACACAGTCAGAAAGAGGAGGTGGAAGAGGCGTTAGATAGAGGAGGATATTACCCCAGAGGCCATTCCTCCTGTTCATGTGAGCAAGAAAGAGCAGAAGGCTTCTGATCAGCCAAATGGCAGGCAGAGGGAGAGGTCATAGTGATTCACACCCACAGAGAGAAAGACAACCCACACAACCTCTTGGTTGAGATGAACCACACAGGTAGAGGCAGAGGGCCTTCAGGGCTAGCCAGTCAGCCTGCCTGCTCTGATCCTCAAGTCAATTGTATATAAATTCATGTTCATTAAAGATTTTTATTCAAGAATTGACAAGTCCCATTTCGTTAAAGGGGTCACCCTTTTCCTGCTACAAACACAACTTGCATATCATCACAGACTAGGCCAAAACGTTAATCTTTTAACCTTGCCTGAATAAAACAATGCATTTTTTATAGTGAGCAAGAGTTGCTCCTTTTCCTTTTCTATGATGATTCAAATATTTGGTTGCACCTCAACTGAACGTTGGTTGAGGGCCCCTTTTTTTTAATTAAAAGCATTAAAATTGTGATGTTTCTCACTTATTTACATAACCTACTCCACACTTGCAAAGTGAAAGTTTATAGAAATGTTCTGAAATTAAGTAGTAAACAGAAGAAAAGCAGAATTGAGTCCAATTATAATGCGAATAATTGAATGGTCTATGGTTCAATCCCATTTCTGAAGGTCTGATGAATAATTAATATTGTTTCTCCTCTTCCTTGTGGCAGGGGCAGCAGCACACTGCCCTCCAAAGCCTGCAAAATAATAGCCGGACTGCCCCTTTCCTAGCTCTGCATGGAACTTCCAGTGCCACGTCCTTGGTGACGTGTGGGGTGACATCCGGGATGACCACAGCAACATCCTCTGGAAAGGGAAAAAAGAGGAACAGAATGTGAACAAATGCAAACCGTAGCTTCTAAACACTGGCCAGTTGAAAGGTTCTACTAAGATGTCATGACAAACGGCACCTGTCAGAGTGCTCTCTAAGTCTCTCTCTCTTGGGTGCTCTGAATGGCCTTCCTCTGGCTGAAGCCACAGGGCCAGGAGGAGCCTGGGCAGCACCTCCACCACCACCTGAGATGGGCTGAGCAGGTTGCTACGGGGCTCATTGGACTGCTCGCCCAGAATGCTCCTCACAGTTCTTTCCACG
Organism: Oncorhynchus mykiss; assembly: GCF_013265735.2. Lineage (NCBI taxonomy): Eukaryota > Metazoa > Chordata > Actinopteri > Salmoniformes > Salmonidae > Oncorhynchus > Oncorhynchus mykiss. The sequence goes on from NW_023493681.1 coordinate 479,891, forward strand.
GTGCTGTGGACCTTAGGATCGCTGAAATCAACAATAAGGAGAAAATAAAGCTAAACGATGTGCAATGTACTCACTTAGAACACTTTCTTAGTCTGTTTCTGCGTAGTTCCAGATGTGTAGATAAATGGATCAAGTCATATGCGGGGCAGTACATGGAACTCACATGTCAGCTGGCGAGGTGGGGTGCATGGAGCGGCGGAGCTTGCAGAAAGCCTTGTGCTCTATGTTCATAATTTTTAGGCAAGTGTTTACTTCCCAGGCCTGCAGTATGAAACAGGAAGTCCCATTAGTGTAATTTCACAACAGATCTATCCTGCTGTGCTAACTCGTTGTTGAAAGGCTGGTAAAGAGCTCACTAACTTGTAGCATGTCTCTAACTCTCATTCTCTTACCAGCCGAGCGAGGTCGTTTCCCTCCTCCAGGGTTTCCTTCCACACCCTTCAAATAAAACACAGAGCATTTCAACTTTCCTGGCTTCTGATTTTTCTGTTGTTTATTTTACCCACATCTCCTGGAGTGCTGCTGGTGGCAGGGAATGGCAGTGAAGGTGAGTGCTGACGTGGTACTCACCACTCCCTAAGGGATTTTTGCCCTGAGACACCAGCCAGTTGCTCCGTGGTGACATGGGGAGGGACCTGGCCTTGACTCTGGAGCAGCAGATAGTGGACCATGAGCTTCTTCTGCAAGATGAGGTAAGGTGTGAGACCGTGCCACGAAATACCATGTCATTTACTTTCAGAAGGGCCTCTCGCAACATTTCACAACTGCTCATGCCTCACAATTTGCAAGTGATATTAAGAACTCTTGTTTATGTTTTTGTATGGTGAATCTTACCTGTTTATTGTAATATGTTTCCTCCCAGCAGGCCTGCAGAGTCTGAAAATTAAGGCTGCTCCTACAGAATTCCTTTGAAGATCATGAAAATAATGATGCTTTGTTATGCACATTATGCACAGGCATTTACAGTATGCTAAAATTAATTTATCCTAAGATTACCTTTGTGGGACCATAAGTGAACTCCGGAATGCACCAAACCCTATCCATGGTAAGATGGGGAAGAAATGCAGCACTATAGATATACGGGATGCTCTAGAGATAACAGGAATGACTTACAGTCGCGAATGATCAATGGCTGTGGAGTCCTCCAATATGCTGCACTTAGAATTGAGTTGTAGGCGATGTTTGGCGCAAAATAGAATGTTTACATTCTATTGCCATGGAGAAATGGAATGTGTAGAACCTGTTTAATTGATTATGCTTCTATGTCTTTATTTCGTTAAACATTGAACTCTGTATTATGTCATAATGTGTATATGAGGACGTAGGAGCCCGTCCAGATTCATGACCCGATTATCCAGGTGCATGTTGCTTAGACCTACTAATCCATCCTTGGTTTACAAGTTAAATACATTGTTTATATATGCCTATACAAATCCATCGACCACATCCATTTAAAGCAATGATTGTCAATTGAAATTGTGGTTGTTCTGTTCTCCTGTTGTGCGCCTTGAGTGTTTGTCCCCTTAAGCACATTATTCCAATATTTTTCCGAGCTCTGAATTGACACAAGGAACACTTTTGAAAAGATAGTCGGTTAAAAATAAGAGTATGAATGACAATAAACGTATGACTTGGATTGTATGCGTAATAGTGTAGTAAACAGTATCGCTCAGCGCGGGAACTTTTGGTGTTAGGAAAGTTTCCGTTTTTAGCCTCCATGACACGTATCACTTCGTTGTCTTGTTGGTAATAGTAAAAATGCATGACAGTCGGCATTGTAATGGTCTAACAGGTGTTTTTCATTTTGCTTCTCACATTAAACAGACATTTGAGAACGGAATTGCTTACAGTTGTACCTATGATGCAGAGACACACTAAAGCTGTACAGTGTAGTTTGAATAATCAGTTTCAATTATTTGCAGATGAATTCCCTATTATTTACAAATCGAAAGATGTACCATTTGAAATGAATGTGGCAGAACAGTTTAGCATAGAGTTCTTGTGGGTGTCTTCTCCTTCAGTCTTTTTGCCTCCTAGGCCTTGTTTCTCATTACATGGGATTTCCCCAGTGCCAACTTCACACGAGATGGCCGCTGTCTACTGTCATGTGGTGCTGAATGACAGATATCGCTATGCCGATATTGCTGCTGTCCATGGACCTGAAATGTACAATGTACGACCGTCCAAACTTGACCCCACACACAAACACACACATTGATGCCAATCTCTCACACACTTTTGAACATTGCACAACCTGCAACAAAAAACTGAAAGAGCATTTTATTCCGTTTGTGTTTGAATAAAGACCCGAAGAATTCAATCAATGTGTGGATGTTGATTGGACAATGTATATGTGCTTTGCAGAAGTCATTTTTTAAATTCCCTGTAGCGTGAATTTTACTGGAGCATGATCAGATTGCTTTGTTTAAACCAGAATAAAGATTTGGTCTGAGAAACTATGCCGATTATAGCACGATAGCTTTATTTTTATTTTTAAATGAGGCAATGTATATATGACCCCCTTTCAAAGAGTCGCTCATTTATCACTTTCTTGCAGATATACAGTGCCTTCAGAAAGTGTTAATACCCCTTAACGTATTCCTCATGTTGTTTTCTTACAGCCTGAATTCCAAATGGATTAAATTATAGTTTTTTATCATCTCACCCAGCTACAGACAACACCCCATAATGACAAAGTAAAAACATGTTTTAATTTTTTTTTCAAATGTATTGAAAATGAAATACAGAAATATTCACAATACATGTTAGAATCACCTTTGGCAGCGATTAAAGCTGTGAGTCTTTCTGGGTAAGTCTCCAAAAGCTTTGCACCCTTGGATTGTACCATATTTGCAATATCACAATATATACAGTACCAGTCAAAAGTCTGGACACACCTACTCATTTAAGGGTTTTTCTTTATTTTACAATTTTTTACATTTTAGAAAAATAGTGAAGACATCAAAACTATGAAATAGCACAATTGGAATCATGTAGTAAGCATTAACTGTTAAACAAATCAAAATATATTTTACATTTGAGAATCTTTGAAGTAGCCATCCTTTTCCTTGACCACTTTGCACACTCTTGGCATTCTCTCAAACCTTTTCATGAGGTAGTCACCAGGAATGTTTTTCAATTAACAGGTGTACCTTCTTAAAAGTTCATTTGTGGAATTTCTTTCCTTCTTAAAGCGTTTGAGCCAATAGATTGTGTTGTGACAAGGTAGGGATGGTTTACAGAAGATATCCCTATTTGGTAAAAGACCAAGTCCATATTATGCCAAGAACAGCTCAAATAAGCAAAGAGAAACAAGTCCATCTTTACTTAAGACATGAATGTCAGTCAAAACGGAAAAATTCAAGAACTTTGAAAGTTTCTTCTAGTGTAGTCCCAAAAACCATGAAGCGTTTTGATGAAACTGGCTCTCATGAGGACTGCCACAGGAAAGGAAGACCCAAAGTTACCTCTGCTGCAGAGGATAGGTTCAGCAGAGTTCACTGCACCTCAGATTGGAGCCCAAATAAAAGCTTCACAGAGTTCAAGAAACACACACATCTCAACATGCACTGTTCATAGGAGACTGCGTGAATCAGGCCTTCATGGTTGAATTGTTCCATTGAAACCACTACTAAAGGACGGACGCCAATAATAAGAAGAGACTTGCATGGGACAAGAAACACGAGCAATGGACCTAAGTCTGGTGGAAATCTGTCCTTTGGTCTGATGAGTTCAAATTTGAGATTTTTTTCCCTTCAATGTGTGTGTGTAAAGAATCCAGGGTGTTCAGTTGGGTCTACTCTTCATTATAAAACAATTTGTTGAATGGTTTAAAATCCATCAGAAGCTGCTTTAATTCATGGTGGCTCTGAGTAAGTCTCGGGGACAGAGCTTGTTTTGCCAAGGAAAGTGAAAAGGACTGAGGGAAAGTAAACTGGAAAATACATGGAAAGGATCATGGAAGAACCTCAGAGAACATTGCATTTTCAAGATCATGTAACATCAAAATGCATTTTATATTCCTGCCCTGACAGAAAAAACACATGTAACCAACTTACATTTTATGTGAGCACAAATTACATTTTGGTACACAACGTGATCACATTTTCACATTTGTAGTTCACATAAGATTACATTCAAATATGTTTTTGGAACACTTCCCGTGTTCACATGTGAAATTCATGTGGTTTTTGCCTAAACGCCCTGCAGTTCCACACTCAAGGTTCTTAATGATGCTTTAAATGCACATGTATGATTGTGCATGTGTAATGGGTTGAAAACAAAGTAACTAAAAACAGACACCCATTTATTATATCCCCCCCCATATTGTTTATGTATTTGTCTTAATGAATCTAAATGGTATTTTCAACATACTTTAGCGTCAGCAGTCCATAAGGCCAATAGATGGCGCTGTTGTACTGTTGTAGCAGGAGAAACATTAAGTTCAGGCCAAGCGCTCACCATTCTGCAGAATAAGGACCAGAACTTTACAGAGGTAAACTGTGTCTGTTCTTTTACTATTACAGGTATGTAACAGCACTTCAAACGTTCAACTACATACACAATATGTAATAACATGCTATTTAACAACGTTGTCCAGATATTATCACGTTAGGAAAGGTTTTGTTTTGGCTCTGTGTCGAACTGAGTGAGAGAAGAAGGTATTTACATTGAGTGAGAGTATATGTTAGCTTGATGCTAGCTGAGGTAAAAAAAAACATTTACGAGTTACAGAGACTATGTTTACTGAGTAGCTGACTTGTACTGGATTTAGTCTAGGAGATTTTTTATCAAGAATCCATTTGTTAGGGATTTCGGAGTTGGTTTTAGATGTTATTGGTTGTTTTGTGTAAAATTGTGCTCACTAGCTGGTAAACTGGCCGAGCACGCTCAGTCTGGTGGACTTTTAGTACATACAGTGAGAGAGAGAGGATTTTCTGGAGGTGCCACTATCTTAAAGCTGAATGTATTGTTGTCACTTTTCTATAGAGGTAGCGGTATATAGAAAAACATTCAGTTATTTATGGTTTCATATATAGGTGTTTCTATTGTATGAATGTGAAATACATTGTGATTTTCATGTGAAACCAAACATTTTTGAATTCTGTTTTAGGTAAAGTGCATTTATGTTGTGTAATTTAAAGTGTGCACTTGTTTGATGTGAATATTTTCAAAGTACTAACAAGAAAATAGACAATTGAACAAGAGAAAAAAAACATTCTTCAGAATAAAGAAAGCGCCAGAACTTGGCAGACGTAAACTTGTGTCCGTTCTTTTTACTATTGCAGGCCACCTCAGCTACACATGTACTCTGTCTGCACACGCATCCACGCATGCACATACACACGGACAAACACACACTAATGTTCTCTCTCTTGTGCTTGTCAGCAGTTCATCGTGGCCCTGTCGTTCGCCTCCTTCACCAAAGCTCTGTCAAGGACCTACATGAAGAGTGCCATCACTCAGACACTTTTTCCCTGTCCAGCTCTCTCATCGGACTCATAGACGGCAGCTTTGAGATGGGTATCAACAATAACATTAAGTTGCTTCAGAACTCATGTAGTAAAAATCAGATACAGACTACAGTATGATTGATTTTTCTTGTGGTTCAATCAGAGTCTGCTCTCAATACTGTCCAGTTTTATAGTTGTTCCTATTAATTGATTGACTGGCTTTTGTCCATGACTCTACTGTCAAACCCCTAACATTGTTTTATTTGATGCTTTGTTGTTGCAGTCTAGTATCCAAACTGATATGCCATTTTTAGTAGAAAAAAAAATGTTTATAATTTGTGATTCCTGACTACTGTAGTGTTGTGGTTTCTTGCAGGTAACCTGCTGTTCCTGGCTGTGGTCAGCCATTTTGGGGCGAAGCTGCACCGGCCCAGGCTCATTGCTATGGGCTGTTTCCTCATGGCTGTCGGATCCTTCCTCACAGGCCTGCCACACTTCTTCATGGGATGGTAAAACAACTGAAATACTGGTTAAACTTGTAGTTGTAGAGATACTCCAATGCGGAGGAAAGTTTCACTTTAGAAATAAAGTAATGTATCCAGTTGTTGATTAATCTCAGTTAACTTCTAACTAAAGTCTTAAGTAATTGGTCAGCTGCTTGATTATGTTTTGGGGCCATACATGTTAAGAGAAGGGATTAACTTGTTATGGCTGCAATCAATGGATCCCGGAGGTCCTAGGCATAATCAACTTCACCAAGCCGCTGGAAATCGAACGCGCCCACAGAACATCAGCGCCGAAACCCCGGCCAGATGAGCCCCCACGAGCCGTATTGATCAGGTTCCTCCGTTTCCAAGACAGAGAGAAGATACTGCAACTCGCAAGAGCCAAAGGGGACATCACCATTGATGGAAAGAGGGTCAGCCTTTTCCCAGATATGAGCGTGGATCTCGCCAGACGTCGCAATCAGTTCAGACCTGCCGCCAAAGCACTGAAGGAGAAGAACATCACCTCATCATACCTCATCCACCCTGCATGGATGAAAGTTCAGTACCAAGGCCGAAGCCATCTCTTCAACACACCGGGAGAAGTGCACACTTTTCTCAAAAAACTGAGCAACGTCTGAGCCAGGACGGTCTCTCTGGGGGATAAAATGCAGTTTTCTCAACTCATTTCATTTTCAACTAACCGTATCTTCCCGGGGTGAGTTCTAATACATTTACAGGAGAGTATATTTTGGTTTAGTCCATATCTACTGGGCGAAGCAATAAGTGGGCTTAGGCTTAGGCTTTCCCCCTCATTTATGTTAATCTTTCGAAAAGAGACTCAAGCATCCCTTACCGTGGGCAGTAAATATTCAGCCATAAATATCTATTCACAACGTTTGTTTTCAATTTAGAGAGCTCGCAGGTTTTAGTTTACGACAAGTTTTAGCTAGTAAGAGCAAGACGGAAAGCGAGCAGCAACGTATCTCTACAAGTGTATTCATGTTTGATTGTTGGGATTGTTGTTTTAGTCTGACAATCGGGGTGGGTGGGATTTTTATTATTTATTTATTATTATTTCTCCCAACAGATGTCAAAGAAAAGCTCTCTCTCACACACACACACACAGACACACACACACAGCAAGGATGGAGTGATAAAGTGCGGTGCTTAAAGACACAGAGAGCAGGCAATTGCATTACCATAATCCCTAGGCCGTGCCGAGTTCAACAAGACACCCCACTTGACTGTAGCTCACTTGGTCTGACCACAGTGACCATGCAAAAAAGTAGTCTCATGTAGCAGGCTTTGTCTGCGTAAAAAGTAATCTCATGTAGCTCACTCGGTGACCGGTGACCGCAGGGACCATGCAAAAAAAGTTGTATCATGTAGCTCACTCAGACCGGTCTGACCGCAGTGACCGTGCAAAAAAGTAATCTCATGTAGCTCACTTGGTCTGAGCATAGGGACCATTTAAAAAAAAGTAGTCTCATCAATGTGATTGTTTTTAATGGAGAATTTGACTATGAGATGAGAGAATTTGACTATGAGATGACAATATAGTAGTTTGGGGAGTATTTTCTATAATAGAATGTATTTGACTACAAGCAGAGTAGGGGCCTCATCCTGAGCATTCTCAAATGGAAAAACACAGTTTGATCATGTGCTGACAGAGAGAGAGGGAGGAGTTTGGGGAGAGTTTAAAATGAGAAGAGTGATTTTTTTCTAATAGGCTGCATTTCACTTTGAGCTAACAAGGAGATGAGCATTCTAGAGTGGTGAGGAGTGGTTTCATGTATATTTTTGAGTATCAATTAAGCAGCCAGAAGCACTGTACTTTCTTTATTGCTTAGGGGATTGTGTTAAGTTGTTTTATTTACTATTATTTCCCTTTTCAATAGAATAGAATAGAATAGTATAGAATTGTATAGATGGCTCCAGTGAGCTCATGTCCAATATGCTATAAAGTTGTGGTTGGCTTTAGTCAGCACCTTAGGTATGTACACCATGTGAGGAACAGTGAGGAGAGGGTACTCCTCTGTAAGTGGCAGTCAGGCCGTGTCAATGTCAGGCAGGAGCAGTGTCCAGTGTCAGGATGCTCCACACATCTTAGCAGACTGGACCGGCATATAGACTCCCACTCAGAGCTCAACAGAGCACAGAGGAGACAGGTTTTAGAGGACCTTAGGAGACGGCTGACGATGGAGAGGCTGGCGGTGTTGAGGGCATCGACCCCTGACATCCCTATGGTGACAAATTTAGACATTGTGGAGACTGTAAGGAGAGAAGAGGAGGAGGAGGAAATGTTATGTTCACCTACAGAAGCAGAGGAGGAAGTGGACTGCAAAGAGGATTCCTGCCACTGCCATGCACCAATCCTGAGACTGAAAAAAGCTGTAAAAGAGAGGGATGAGGCACTGCATACAAGAAGTGAGACCAACAAATCCATTAAAGAGGACAACCTTAAGTTGATCTCTGATCTGCAAAGGTTGAGAAAGAAGTACCAGCTGCTGAAAAGGCAGATGGGGATTGGCATGGTGAAGGCCCTCAACTTTCAGGCAGAGTCAGACACAGACACAAATCAAGAGGAGCAGGACCAAGCTAGAGGTTCAGGGGACCAGAGAGAGGAGCCTACAGTGTCCGGGTCAAGCTGCAAACTCATCTTCCCGGGCTCTGCTATGAGTAAGTACTGTTTCTTCAAATAGTGACAAGAGTTTGTGTTTGAAAAGAATATGATAAACCACCTGACTGATTCATGTAGCCTCATGAGATTGTAATTCTAGTCTAAAATGTTATGTTTTTTTGATTAGGTGTGTTTATCGAGGGATTCAGGAAGACCTGTGAGGGCCCTAATCCAAATTATAAGCTGAGTGAAAATTGTGCCTCAAAGGTCAAGAGGGTGACGCAATTTTTAAACTACATGGCGAAGAATGAGACCTACCAGTCCTCTCTCATTTTCCTGACAGACCATGACAAAATAAGGAAGTAAGCAGAATTATTTTTTCTCTCTAGCCTCACAAGCATTAACCAACAATACAGTATTTGATTGTATGATTTGTGTGTGTGTGTGTGTGTGTGTGTGTGTTTTTAGATGGGTTCAATTCCTCCAGAAGAACAAGGCAATCACCACAGTCAACCACTACACCTTGACTATTGGTGCATTTCTTAAATATTCTGAGGAGACCCCTCCATCTGGCTGCCGGCTGACCAGTGAACCAATGGAGGGGGATCAACCGGTTGATGTAGGGCATTAGCAAGTCCATGAGACGACCAGTTTCCCTTCACCAGATAAAGGTGAAGGACAACAAGGAAGGCAAGGTGGTGTCCAAAAAGAGCCTGCTGGAGTGCCAGTCTCTTGCCAAGGCCAAAATCCCTCAAGTGCTGAGTAAGTTTTTCTCAATCTGTGATGTCACTGTTTTTACACACTTATAGACGTCAGAGATGTATAGAATGCGTTATGGAGTGGGATTATGAAGCTGCCTTTTTTTATTTTCATGTTCACAGAAACATTGGAAGAAACAAGGACACAGAGGAATCAGTACAGGTTTTATGGGTACCTGTGTGCCTACTTTACATCCATATACGGCCACAGACCAGGCCTATATAAAAACATGTTGGTGAAAGAGGTGGAGGAGGCAAAATGTGACCAGTCTGGGGTGTACCTGATCAATGTAAGTCTATGAAATACAGCTGGCTGTGTTTATTTGTTTGTTTGCTTGGTTGGTTATCTTTGGAAACAATTGCAGTCGCAGGAGCGTAATGTGTTTTTTTGTGTTTTTTCTCTGTTCAATTTCTATTAGGTGGGGGAACACAAAACAAATCGGGAGTACGGCATGGTCCAGATGTCGCTGACAAAGGAGGAGTACAGCTGGTTTTCCGACTTCCTCAAATTCAAGCACTGTCTCTTAGGGGGAAAGAAGGCCCAGCACTTCTTTTTCAATTCAACAAACACTCAGATGAAGAACCTGCCTGCCTACCTGAGGGAGGTGTGGAAGGAGATGGGTCTGCCCGAATGTCCTTCATTCACTGACATGAGGACCTCCATTGTCACTCATGTAGGTCAGATTAGATAGGAATCTAATTAATGTAAGATCCTATTCTATTGTTGTCTGAAGTAATATCAATAATATCATATATTTGTGTGTGTGTGTGTGTGTCTTACAGGTGAAAAACATGCTCCCAAAGGTTGACAGGGAAAGGGTGGCCAACTTCATGTGCCACAACATCCAGACGGCAGACAAATATTATGCCATGAATTTAAATCCAACCCAAGCAAATGAAACCAGGGCACTCTTTGAGGCTGCACTGAAGGGGGAAGATAACACAGTCGCCGCAGAGAACCAGCCCTCCACCTCAGGAGAAAGAAAGCAGAAGGTGAGAGAGGATGCCTCCCTCTCCGACGGGAGCACCACCCCTGAAGAGACCAAGGTGATGTACCAGGAGTCTGGCACGTCCGCCGGTGACTCGGAAGAGGAGGAAGAGGATGAAGATGAGGAACAGATGGCCAGACAACTTCCAGTAAGATCAGCTATTCTGACAGGACACATTTGATTATCAAAATGTACTTGTAAACTATGTAACAGTCAAGTGTGAATTCTGAGATGTATCTAATTTCTTGTGTTTGCTCTGTCAGGAGACACCTTCCAAGGTGACCAATCCTCAGGTGGAGATGGAACTTACCCCAAAGAGGAAGCGGAGCATCTGCACACGCCGCATGGAGGTCGCCATCAGCCCCATGCTAGTCTCACCCCTCAAAGTGAGGCTCAAGTCGCCCCACCACCAGTCCCTCATTGTCACATTAAAAGGGATGCAACAACTAAACTCAAATAAAGTCAGACTAAAAAATGCCATTGCCTCAAGGAGGTTAAAGCTGCAGGAGAAGGTGCAAAAGAGAGGAGGGGACCCCTGATGCAGCTCGAAGGAAGGGGAGCCGACCAACAACAAGACTTCCTCTTCCAAATAGTCATGTAGATTGTTTTAGACTCTCACATTTATACTGTTCTGATTTTGTTTGGTTTGATTTTCAATTTTGGTGTGCTTGTTTACATTTTAGAAGTGTAAAATGTGTGTAATTTAGTCTAACTGTCTGTTCAATTTTCTATTTTGGTGTGATTCTTTATAATGTAAAGGTTTGTTCTGTTTTATTAAATAACTAGTTTAGTAATTATTTGTGTTGTGCTTTCTTTAAGGTTATATTCTAACTGTCTGTTCAATTTTCTATATTCTACAATTTTCTATATTCTATAAACATTCACTGTCTTGTGTTGTTGTCTGTGAAGGTAGGAACAAATATTTAGGCATTATTGGCATGGGAATCATATGTTTACATTGGCAAAGCAAATTAAGTAGATAATAAACAAAAGTGAAATAAACAATAAAGTCCTGCTGTAGCCTGTACTACTGCTGTTCACTAAGCACAATTTGAACTAGAAACTTACACAGACAGGCTGAAATAAACACTAAAAAATGGCATCACCGTAATCTCTAGGCCATGCCGAGTTCAACGAGATATCCCGCTTGACCGTAGCTCGCTCGGTCTGAGCGCAGCGACCATGAGAAAAGTAAGCCCAAAATGAAGCCTGCCCCACAACGTCATTTGCTTTTGGGTGACAGTGAGAGAACCGTTAGGTTTAGAAGGACAATTCATAACCTGCAAATGTGAAAATGACTGCATTCAACCCTGGGTAGATCAGTCAATTCTTAACATAAAGACTTTAGGATTCTCAGGATTCTGTAAGAGAATACCCAAAGCAAGATATTTGTTTACCTATAGCTTCCTGTGCCAACCGGAAGTGCCTTTAATTGGTGTCTCAGGGGCTTCTCCTTAGGAGGGATGGGGACACCACCACGGGACAGACCCCACACTCATCGCTAGAGATCGAACTTCAGACTCCCTTCAAAACCACTGAACCCCTCAACACACCGAAAGAGATTACGGTGCACACCCTTAGAGGGAGCCGGAACAGGATAACTCCCTCCACCATCACAGAGACACAGAGGAGGAGGAACTATCCAACACCCAGGGAGAGAGAACAAGTGACGTCAGTCGAACACAGTCAGAAAGAGGAGGTGGAAGAGGCGTTAGATAGAGGAGGATATTACCCCAGAGGCCATTCCTCCTGTTCATGTGAGCAAGAAAGAGCAGAAGGCTTCTGATCAGCCAAATGGCAGGCAGAGGGAGAGGTCATAGTGATTCACACCCACAGAGAGAAAGACAACCCACACAACCTCTTGGTTGAGATGAACCACACAGGTAGAGGCAGAGGGCCTTCAGGGCTAGCCAGTCAGCCTGCCTGCTCTGATCCTCAAGTCAATTGTATATAAATTCATGTTCATTAAAGATTTTTATTCAAGAATTGACAAGTCCCATTTCGTTAAAGGGGTCACCCTTTTCCTGCTACAAACACAACTTGCATATCATCACAGACTAGGCCAAAACGTTAATCTTTTAACCTTGCCTGAATAAAACAATGCATTTTTTATAGTGAGCAAGAGTTGCTCCTTTTCCTTTTCTATGATGATTCAAATATTTGGTTGCACCTCAACTGAACGTTGGTTGAGGGCCCCTTTTTTTTAATTAAAAGCATTAAAATTGTGATGTTTCTCACTTATTTACATAACCTACTCCACACTTGCAAAGTGAAAGTTTATAGAAATGTTCTGAAATTAAGTAGTAAACAGAAGAAAAGCAGAATTGAGTCCAATTATAATGCGAATAATTGAATGGTCTATGGTTCAATCCCATTTCTGAAGGTCTGATGAATAATTAATATTGTTTCTCCTCTTCCTTGTGGCAGGGGCAGCAGCACACTGCCCTCCAAAGCCTGCAAAATAATAGCCGGACTGCCCCTTTCCTAGCTCTGCATGGAACTTCCAGTGCCACGTCCTTGGTGACGTGTGGGGTGACATACGGGATGACCACAGCAACATCCTCTGGAAAGGGAAAAAAGAGGAACAGAATGTGAACAAATGCAAACCGTAGCTTCTAAACACTGGCCAGTTGAAAGGTTCTACTAAGATGTCATGACAAACGGCACCTGTCAGAGTGCTCTCTAAGTCTCTCTCTCTTGGGTGCTCTGAATGGCCTTCCTCTGGCTGAAGCCACAGGGCCAGGAGGAGCCTGGGCACCACCTCCACCACCACCTGAGATGGGCTGAGCAGGTTGCTACGGGGCTCATTGGACTGCTCGCCCAGAATGCTTCTCACAGCTCTTTCCACGGTGCTGTGGACCTTAGGATCGCTGAAATCAACAATAAGGAGAAAACAAAGCTAAACGATGTGCAATGTACTCACTTAGAACACTTTCTTAGTCTGTTTCTGCGTAGTTCCAGATGTGTAGATAAATGGATCAAGTCATATGCGGGGCAGTACATGGAACTCACATGTCAGCTGGCGAGGTGGGGTGCATGGAGCGGCGGAGCTTGCAGAAAGCCTTGTGCTCTATGTTCATCATTTTTAGGCAAGTGTTTACTTCCCAGGCCTGCAGTATGAAACAGGAAGTCCCATTAGTGTAATTTCACAACAGATCTATCCTGCTGCGCTAACTCGTTGTTGAAAGACTCTGGAGCAGCAGATAGTGGACCATGAGCTTCTTCTGCAAGATGAGGTAAGGTGTGAGACCGTGCCACGAAATACCATGTCATTTACTTTCAGAAGGGCCTCTCGCAACATTTCACAACTGCTCATGCCTCACAATTTGCAAGTGATATTAAGAACTCTTGTTTATGTTTTTGTATGGTGAATCTTACCTGTTTATTGTAATATGTTTCCTCCCAGCAGGCCTGCAGAGTCTGAAAATTAAGGCTGCTCCTACAGAATTCCTTTGAAGATCATGAAAATAATGATGCTTTGTTATGCACATTATGCACAGGCATTTACAGTATGCTAAAATTAATTTATCCTAAGATTACCTTTGTGGGACCATAAGTGAACTCCGGAATGCACCAAACCCTATCCATGGTAAGATGGGGAAGAAATGCAGCACTATAGATATACGGGATGCTCTAGAGATAACAGGAATGACTTACAGTCGCGAATGATCAATGGCTGTGGAGTCCTCCAATATGCTGCACTTAGAATTTAGTTGTTGGCGATGTTTGGCGCAAAATAGAATGTTTACATTCTATTGCCATGGAGAAATGGAATGTGTAGAACCTGTTTAATTGATTATGCTTCTATGTCTTTATTTCGTTAAACATTGAACTCTGTATTATGTCATAATGTGTATATGAGGACGTAGGAGCCCGTCCAGATTCATGACCCGATTATCCAGGTGCATGTTGCTTAGACCTACTAATCCATCCTTGGTTTACAAGTTAAATACATTGTTTATATATGCCTATACAAATCCATCGACCACATCCATTTAAAGCAATGATTGTCAATTGAAATTGTGGTTGTTCTGTTCTCCTGTTGTGCGCCTTGAGTGTTTGTCCCCTTAAGCACATTATTCCAATATTTTTCCGAGCTCTGAATTGACACAATGAACACTTTTGAAAAGATAGTCGGTTAAAAATAAGAGTATGAATGACAATAAACGTATGACTTGGATTGTATGCGTAATAGTGTAGTAAACAGTATCGCTCAGCGCGGGAACTTTTGGTGTTAGGAAAGTTTCCGTTTTTAGCCTCCATGACACGTATCACTTCGTTGTCTTGTTGGTAATAGTAAAAATGCATGACAGTCGGCATTGTAATGGTCTAACAGGTGTTTTTCATTTTGCTTCTCACATTAAACAGACATTTGAGAACGGAATTGCTTACAGTTGTACCTATGATGCAGAGACACACTAAAGCTGTACAGTGTAGTTTGAATAATCAGTTTCAATTATTTGCAGATGAATTCCCTATTATTTACAAATCGAAAGATGTACCATTTGAAATGAATGTGGCAGAACAGTTTAGCATAGAGTTCTTGTGGGTGTCTTCTCCTTCAGTCTTTTTGCCTCCTAGGCCTTGTTTCTCATTACATGGGATTTCCCCAGTGCCAACTTCACACGAGATGGCCGCTGTCTACTGTCATGTGGTGCTGAATGACAGATATCGCTATGCCGATATTGCTGCTGTCCATGGACCTGAAATGTACAATGTACGACCGTCCAAACTTGACCCCACACACAAACACACACATTGATGCCAATCTCTCACACACTTTTGAACATTGCACAACCTGCAACAAAAAACTGAAAGAGCATTTTATTCCGTTTGTGTTTGAATAAAGACCCGAAGAATTCAATCAATGTGTGGATGTTGATTGGACAATGTATATGTGCTTTGCAGAAGTCATTTTTTAAATTCCCTGTAGCGTGAATTTTACTGGAGCATGATCAGATTGCTTTGTTTAAACTAGAATAAAGATTTGGTCTGAGAAACTATGCCGATTATAGCACGATAGCTTTATTTTTATTTTTAAATGAGGCAATGTATATATGACCCCCTTTCAAAGAGTCGCTCATTTATCACTTTCTTGCAGATATACAGTGCCTTCAGAAAGTGTTAATACCCCTTAACGTATTCCTCATGTTGTTTTCTTACAGCCTGAATTCCAAATGGATTAAATTATAGTTTTTTATCATCTCACCCAGCTACAGACAACACCCCATAATGACAAAGTAAAAACATGTTTTAATTTTTTTTTCAAATGTATTGAAAATGAAATACAGAAATATTCACAATACATGTTAGAATCACCTTTGGCAGCGATTAAAGCTGTGAGTCTTTCTGGGTAAGTCTCCAAAAGCTTTGCACCCTTGGATTGTACCATATTTGCAATATCACAATATATACAGTACCAGTCAAAAGTCTGGACACACCTACTCATTTAAGGGTTTTTCTTTATTTTACAATTTTTTACATTTTAGAAAAATAGTGAAGACATCAAAACTATGAAATAGCACAATTGGAATCATGTAGTAAGCATTAACTGTTAAACAAATCAAAATATATTTTACATTTGAGAATCTTTGAAGTAGCCATCCTTTTCCTTGACCACTTTGCACACTCTTGGCATTCTCTCAAACCTTTTCATGAGGTAGTCACCAGGAATGTTTTTCAATTAACAGGTGTACCTTCTTAAAAGTTCATTTGTGGAATTTCTTTCCTTCTTAAAGCGTTTGAGCCAATAGGTTGTGTTGTGACAAGGTAGGGATGGTTTACAGAAGATATCCCTATTTGGTAAAAGACCAAGTCCATATTATGCCAAGAACAGCTCAAATAAGCAAAGAGAAACAAGTCCATCTTTACTTAAGACATGAATGTCAGTCAAAACGGAAAAATTCAAGAACTTTGAAAGTTTCTTCTAGTGTAGTCCCAAAAACCATGAAGCGTTTTGATGTAACTGGCTCTCATGAGGACTGCCACAGGAAAGGAAGACCCAAAGTTACCTCTGCTGCAGAGGATAGGTTCAGCAGAGTTCACTGCACCTCAGATTGGAGCCCAAATAAAAGCTTCACAGAGTTCAAGAAACACACACATCTCAACATGCACTGTTCATAGGAGACTGCGTGAATCAGGCCTTCATGGTTGAATTGTTCCATTGAAACCACTACTAAAGGACGGACGCCAATAATTAGAAGAGACTTGCATGGGACAAGAAACACGAGCAATGGACCTAAGTCTGGTGGAAATCTGTCCTTTGGTCTGATGAGTTCAAATTTGAGATTTTTTTCCCTTCAATGTGTGTGTGTAAAGAATCCAGGGTGTTTAGTTGGGTCTACTCTTCATTATAAAACAATTTGTTGAATGGTTTAAAATCCATCAGAAGCTGCTTTAATTCATGGTGGCTCTGAGTACGTCTCGGGGACAGAGCTTGTTTTGCCAAGGAAAGTGAAAAGGACTGAGGGAAAGTAAACTGGAAAATACATGGAAAGGATCATGGAAGAACCTCAGAGAACATTGCATTTTCAAGATCATGTAACATCAAAATGCATTTTATATTCCTGCCCTGACAGAAAAACCACATGTAACCAACTTACATTTTATGTGAGCACAAATTACATTTTGGTACACAGCGTGATCAGATTTTCACATTTGTAGTTCACATAAGATTACATTCAAATATGTTTTTGGAACACTTCCCGTGTTCACATGTGAAATTCATGTGGTTTTTGCCTAAACGCCCTGCAGTTCCACACTCAAGGTTCTTAATGATGCTTTAAATGCACATGTATGATTGTGCATGTGTAATGGGTTGAAAACAAAGTAACTAAAAACAGACACCCATTTATTATATCCCCCCCCATATTGTTTATGTATTTGTCTTAATGAATCTAAATGGTATTTTCAACATACTTTAGCGTCAGCAGTCCATAAGGCCAATAGATGGCGCTGTTGTACTGTTGTAGCAGGAGAAACATTAAGTTCAGGCCAAGCGCTCACCATTCTGCAGAATAAGGACCAGAACTTTACAGAGGTAAACTGTGTCTGTTCTTTTACTATTACAGGTATGTAACAGCACTTCAAACGTTCAACTACATACACAATATGTAATAACATGCTATTTAACAACGTTGTCCAGATATTATCACGTTAGGAAAGGTTTTGTTTTGGCTCTGTGTCGAACTGAGTGAGAGAAGAAGGTATTTACATTGAGTGAGAGTATATGTTAGCTTGATGCTAGCTGAGGTAAAAAAAAACATTTACGAGTTACAGAGACTATGTTTACTGAGTAGCTGACTTGTACTAGATTTAGTCTAGGAGATTTTTTATCAAGAATCCATTTGTTAGGGATTTCGGAGTTGGTTTTAGATGTTATTGGTTGTTTTGTGTAAAATTGTGCTCACTAGCTGGTAAACTGGCCGAGCACGCTCAGTCTGGTGGACTTTTAGTACATACAGTGAGAGAGAGAGGAGAGAGAGAGGAGAGAGAGAGGATTTTCTGGAGCTGAATGTATTGTTGTCACTTTTCTATAGAGGTAGCGGTATATAGAAAAACATTCAGTTATTTATGGTTTCATATATAGGTGTTTCTATTGTATGAATGTGAAATACATTGTGGTTTTCATGTGAAACCAAACATTTTTGAATTCTGTTTTAGGTAAAGTGCATTTATGTTGTGTAATTTAAAGTGTGCACTTGTTTGATGTGAATATTTTCAAAGTACTAACAAGAAAATAGACAATTGAACAAGAGAAAAAAAACATTCTTCAGAATAAAGAAAGCGCCAGAACTTGGCAGACGTAAACTTGTGTCCGTTCTTTTTACTATTGCAGGCCACCTCAGCTACACATGTACTCTGTCTGCACACGCATCCACGCATGCACATACACACGGACAAACACACACTAAATGTTCTCTCTCTTGTGCTTGTCAGCAGTTCATCGTGGCCCTGTCGTTCGCCTCCTTCACCAAAGCTCTGTCAAGGACCTACATGAAGAGTGCCATCACTCAGACACTTTTTCCCTGTCCAGCTCTCTCATCGGACTCATAGACGGCAGCTTTGAGATGGGTATCAACAATAACATTGAGTTGCTTCAGAACTCATGTAGTAAAAACCAGATACAGACTACAGTGTGATTGATTTTTCTTGTGGTTCAATCAGAGTCTGCTCTCAATACTGTCCAGTTTTATAGTTGTTCCTATTAATTGATTGACTGGCTTTTGTCCATGACTCTACTGTCAAACCCCTAACATTGTTTTATTTGATGCTTTGTTGTTGCAGTCTAGTATCCAAACTGATATGCCATTTTTAGTAGAAAAAAAAATGTTTATAATTTGTGATTCCTGACTACTGTAGTGTTGTGGTTTCTTGCAGGTAACCTGCTGTTCCTGGCTGTGGTCAGCCATTTTGGGGCGAAGCTGCACCGGCCCAGGCTCATTGCTATGGGCTGTTTCCTCATGGCTGTAGGATCCTTCCTCACAGGCCTGCCACACTTCTTCATGGGATGGTAAAACAACTGAAATACTGGTTAAACTTGTAGTTGTAGAGATACTCCAATGCGGAGGAAAGTTTCACTTTAGAAATAAAGTAATGTATCCAGTTGTTGATTAATCTCAGTTAACTTCTAACTAAAGTCTTAAGTAATTGGTCAGCTGCTTGATTATGTTTTGGGGCCATACATGTTAAGAGAAGGGATTAACTTGTTATGGCTGCAATCAATGGATCCCGGAGGTCCTAGGTATAATCAACTTCACCAAGCCGCTGGAAATCGAACGCGCCCACAGAACATCAGCGCCGAAACCCCGGCCAGATGAGCCCCCACGAGCCGTATTGATCAGGTTCCTCCGTTTCCAAGACAGAGAGAAGATACTGCAACTCGCAAGAGCCAAAGGGGACATCACAATTGATGGAAAGAGGGTCAGCCTTTTCCCAGATATGAGCGTGGATCTCGCCAGACGTCGCAATCAGTTCAGACCTGCCGCCAAAGCACTGAAGGAGAAGAACATCACCGGCTACCTCATCCACCCTGCATGGATGAAAGTTCAGTACCAAGGCCGAAGCCATCTCTTCAACACACCGGGAGAAGTGCACACTTTTCTCAAAAAACTGAGCAACGTCTGAGCCAGGACGGTCTCTCTGGGGGATAAAATGCAGTTTTTTCAACTCATTTCATTTTCAACTAACCGTATCTTCCCGGGGTGAGTTCTAATACATTTACAGGAGAGTATATTTTGGTTTAGTCCATATCTACTGGGCGAAGCAATAAGTGGGCTTAGGCTTAGGCTTTCCCCCTCATTTATGTTAATCTTTCGAAAAGAGACTCAAGCATCCCTTACCGTGGGCAGTAAATATTCAGCCATAAATATCTATTCACAACGTTTGTTTTCAATTTAGAGAGCTCGCAGGTTTTAGTTTACGCCAAGTTTTAGCTAGTAAGAGCAAGACGGAAAGCGAGCAGCAACGTATCTCTACAAGTGTATTCATGTTTGATTGTTGGGATTGTTGTTTTAGTCTGACAATCGGGGTGGGTGGGATTTTTATTATTTTTTTCTTCCTTTTTTCTATGTTTATTGTTTCCCTCCTAAAGAGACACACAGGTCACTTTTGTGCTCAAACCAAAGTTGAAACATTTCCTAATTATCTGCATATGATAGATTTCTATTCAGTTACATATTTGAAACCCAACCTATGCTTAATCCACTAAAATATGTCACATTCAACGCATAACCTGTCATTATGAAAATCACTGTATTCAAACCTGTGTAGATCAGTCAATTCTTAACTTAAAGACTTAAAACTCAGGATTCTGTAAGTGGCTATGTCAATCAAGACATGTGGTTACTTATAGCTTCCTGTGCCAACCGGAAGTGCCTTTAATTGGGTCACAGTGTTTCGAAGGGTTAAAAAAGTCACATCTCTCCAAAATGTCATATGTGTGACTAGGTAACCCTCCTGAACTGTAAATCAGTCATTTCTCCCAACAGATGTCAAAGAAAAGCTCTCTCTCACACACACACACACAGACACACACACACAGCAAGGATGGAGTGATAAAGTGCGGTGCTTAAAGACACAGAGAGCAGGCAATTGCATTACCATAATCCCTAGGCCGTGCGGAGTTCAACAAGACACCCCACTTGACTGTAGCTCACTTGGTCTGACCACAGTGACCATGCAAAAAAGTAGTCTCATGTAGCAGGCTTTGTCTGCGTAAAAAGTAATCTCATGTAGCTCACTCGGTCTGACCGGTGACCGCAGGGACCATGCAAAAAAAGTAGTATCATGTAGCTCACTCAGACCGGTCTGACCGCAGTGACCGTGCAAAAAAGTAATCTCATGTAGCTCACTTGGTCTGAGCATAGGGACCATTTAAAAAAAGTAGTCTCATCAATGTGATTGTTTTTAATGGAGAATTTGACTATGAGATGAGAGAATTTGACTATGAGATGACAATATAGTAGTTTGGGGAGTATTTTCTATAATAGAATGTATTTGACTACAAGCAGAGTAGGGGCCTCATCCTGAGCATTCTCAAATGGAAAAACACAGTTTGATCATGTGCTGACAGAGAGAGAGGGAGGAGTTTGGGGAGAGTTTAAAATGAGAAGAGTGATTTTTTCTAATAGGCTGCATTTCACTTTGAGCTAACAAGGAGATGAGCATTCTAGAGTGGTGAGGAGTGGTTTCATGTATATTTTTGAGTATCAATTAAGCAGCCAGAAGCACTGTACTTTCTTTATTGCTTAAGGGATTGTGTTAAGTTGTTTTATTTACTATTATTTCCCTTTTCAATAGAATAGAATAGAATAGTATAGAATTGTATAGATGGCTCCAGTGCGCTCATGTCCAATATGCTATAAGGTTGTGGTTGGCTTTAGTCAGCACCTTAGGTATGTACACCATGTGAGGAACAGTGAGGAGAGGGTACTCCTCTGTAAGTGGCAGTCAGGCCGTGTCAATGTCAGGCAGGAGCAGTGTCCAGTGTCAGGATGCTCCACACATCTTAGCAGACTGGACCGGCATATAGACTCCCACTCAGAGCTCAACAGAGCACAGAGGAGACAGGTTTTAGAGGACCTTAGGAGACGGCTGACGATGGAGAGGCTGGCGGTGTTGAGGGCATCGACCCCTGACATCCCTATGGCGACAGATTTAGACATTGTGGTAAGGAGAGAAGAGGAGGAGGAGGAAATGTTATGTTCACCTACAGAAGCAGAGGAGGAAGTGGACTGCAAAGAGGATTCCTGCCACTGCCATGCACCAATCCTGAGACTGAAAAAAGCTGTAAAAGAGAGGGATGAGGCACTGCATACAAGAAGTGAGACCAACAAATCCATTAAAGAGGACAACCTTAAGTTGATCTCTGATCTGCAAAGGTTGAGAAAGAAGTACCAGCTGCTGAAAAGGCAGATGGGGATTGGCATGGTGAAGGCCCTCAACTTTCAGGCAGAGTCAGACACAGACACAAATCAAGAGGAGCAGGACCAAGCTAGAGGTTCAGGGGACCAGAGAGAGGAGCCTACAGTGTCCGGGTCAAGCTGCAAACTCATCTTCCCGGGCTCTGCTATGAGTAAGTACTGTTTCTTCAAATAGTGACAAGAGTTTGTGTTTGAAAAGAATATGATAAACCACCTGACTGATTCATGTAGCCTCATGAGATTGTAATTCTAGTCTAAAATGTTATGTTTTTTTGATTAGGTGTGTTTATCGAGGGATTCAGGAAGACCTGTGAGGGCCCTAATCCAAATTATAAGCTGAGTGAAAATTGTGCCTCAAAGGTCAAGAGGGTGACGCAATTTTTAAACTACATGGCGAAGAATGAGACCTACCAGTCCTCTCTCATTTTCCTGACAGACCATGACAAAATAAGGAAGTAAGCAGAATTATTTTTTCTCTCTAGCCTCACAAGCATTAACCAACAATACAGTATTTGATTGTATGATTTGTGTGTGTGTGTGTGTGTGTGTGTGTGTGTGTGTGTGTGTGTGTGTGTGTGTGTGTGTGTGTGTGTGTGTGTGTGTGTGTGTGTGTGTGTGTTTTTAGATGGGTTCAATTCCTCCAGAAGAACAAGGCAATCACCACAGTCAACCACTACACCTTGACTATTGGTGCATTTCTTAAATATTCTGAGGAGACCCCTCCATCTGGCTGCCGGCTGACCGTGAACCAATGGAGGGGGATCAACCGGTTGATGAAGGGCATTAGCAAGTCCATGAGACGACCAGTTTCCCTTCACCAGATAAAGGTGAAGGACAACAAGGAAGGCAAGGTGGTGTCCAAAAAGAGCCTGCTGGAGTGCCAGTCTCTTGCCAAGGCCAAAATCCCTCAAGTGCTGAGTAAGTTTTTCTCAATCTGTGATGTCACTGTTTTTACACACTTATAGACGTCAGAGATGTATAGAATGCATTATGGAGTGGGATTATGAAGCTGCCTTTTTTTATTTTCATGTTCACAGAAACATTGGAAGAAACACAGAGGAATCAGTACAGGTTTTATGGGTACCTGTGTGCCTACTTTACATCCATATACGGCCACAGACCAGGCCTATATAAAAACATGTTGGTGAAAGAGGTGGAGGAGGCAAAATGTGACCAGTCTGGGGTGTACCTGATCAATGTAAGTCTATGAAATACAGCTGGCTGTGTTTATTTGTTTGTTTGCTTGGTTGGTTATCTTTGGAAACAATTGCAGTCGCAGGAGCGTAATGTGTTTTTTTGTGTTTTTTCTCTGTTCAATTTCTATTAGGTGGGGGAACACAAAACAAATCGGGAGTACGGCATGGTCCAGATGTCGCTGACAAAGGAGGAGTACAGCTGGTTTTCCGACTTCCTCAAATTCAAGCACTGTCTCTTAGGGGGAAAGAAGGCCCAGCACTTCTTTTTCAATTCAACAAACACTCAGATGAAGAACCTGCCTGCCTACCTGAGGGAGGTGTGGAAGGAGATGGGTCTGCCCGAATGTCCTTCATTCACTGACCTGAGGACCTCCATTGTCACTCATGTAGGTCAGATTAGATAGGAATCTAATTAATGTAAGATCCTATTCTATTGTTGTCTGAAGTAATATCAATAATATCATATATTTGTGTGTGTGTGTGTGTGTGTGTGTGTGTGTCTTACAGGTAAAAAACATGCTCCCAAAGGTTGACAGGGAAAGGGTGGCCAACTTCATGTGCCACAACATCCAGACGGCAGACAAATATTATGCCATGAATTTAAATCCAACCCAAGCAAATGAAACCAGGGCACTCTTTGAGGCTGCACTGAAGGGGGAAGATAACACAGTCGCCGCAGAGAACCAGCCCTCCACCTCAGGAGAAAGAAAGCAGAAGGTGAGAGAGGATGCCTCCCTCTCCGACAGGAGCACCACCCCTGAAGAGACCAAGGTGATGTACCAGGAGTCTGGCACGTCCGCCGGTGACTCGGAAGAGGAGGAAGAGGATGAAGATGAGGAACAGATGGCCAGACAACTTCCAGTAAGATCAGCTATTCTGACAGGACACATTTGATTATCAAAATGTACTTGTAAACTATGTAACAGTCAAGTGTGAATTCTGAGATATATCTAATTTCTTGTGTTTGCTCTGTCAGGAGACACCTTCCAAGGTGACCAATCCTCAGGTGGAGATGGAACTTACCCCAAAGAGGAAGCGGAGCATCTGCACACGCCGCATGGAGGTCGCCATCAGCCCCATGCTAGTCTCACCGCTCAAAGTGAGGCTCAAGTCGCCCCCCCACCAGTCCCTCATTGTCACATTAAAAGGGATGCAACAACTAAACTCAAATAAAGTAAGACTAAAAAATGCCATTGCCTCATGGAGGTTAAAGCTGCAGGAGAAGGTGCAAAAGAGAGGAGGGGACCCCTGATGCAGCTCGAAGGAAGGGGAGCCGACCAACAACAAGACTTCCTCTTCCAAATAGTCATGTAGATTGTTTTAGACTCTCACATTTATACTGTTCTGATTTTGTTTGGTTTGATTTTCAATTTTGGTGTGCTTGTTTACATTTTAGAAGTGTAAAATGTGTGTAATTTAGTCTAACTGTCTGTTCAATTTTCTATTTTGGTGTGATTCTTTATAATGTAAAGGTTTGTTCTGTTTTATTAAATAACTAGTTTAGTAATTATTTGTGTTGTGCTTTCTTTAAGGTTATATTCTAACTGTCTGTTCAATTTTCTATTTTGGTGTGATTCTTTATAATGTAAAGGTTTGTTCTGTTTTATTAAATAACTAGTTGAGTAATTCTTTGTGTTGTGCTTTCTTTAAGGTTTATATTTAGTTTGTCACTTAATTTGTAAGTGTTAAACATTCACTGTCTTGTGTTGTTGTCTGTGAAGGTAGGAACAAATATTTAGGCATTATTGGCATGGGAATCATATGTTTACATTGGCAAAGCAAATTAAGTAGATAATAAACAAAAGTGAAATAAACAATAAAGTCCTGCTGTAGACTGTACTACTGCTGTTCAGGAAGCACAATTTGAACTAGAAACTTACACAGACAGGCTGAAATAAACACTAAAAAATAACAAATGGCATCACCGTAATCTCTAGGCCATGCCGAGTTCAACGAGATATCCCGCTTGACCGTAGCTCGCTCGGTCTGAGCGCAGCGACCATGAGAAAAGTAACCCCAAAATGAAGCCTGCCCCACAACGTCATTTGCTTTTGGGTGACAGTGAGAGAACCGTTAGGTTTAGAAGGACAATTCAACCACAGGAATGTTCCTAACGTCCTTCCAATCCATGCAAGCCTTACCTTGACCGTGTGGCATTAACCCTTAAAAATAAAACAGGGTTTTTTGATCTCACAGATTACAATGACATCTCTCCCCATAGGAATACATTGACAGCTCCCCTAAATTCAACCTGGAGCCTATGTGGGTTAATAATGCCTTATGAACCTGTCTTCAATGCCAATCCATCAGGCCACTATGAGGTCTACCTGTGTCGATTCTAAGCTTCCTGGAGCAACCGGAAGTGGTTAAATTCACCCAAAATGTATTTTGATGTACATAACCTGCAAATGTGAAAATGACTGCATTCAACCCTGGGTAGATCAGTCAATTCTTAACATAAAGACTTTAAACTCAGGATTCTGTAAGAGAATACCCAAAGCAAAATATTTGTTTACCTATAGCTTCCTGTGCCAACCGGAAGTGCCTTTAATTGGTGTCTCAGGGGCTTCTCCTTAGGAGGGATGGGGACACCACCACGGGACAGACCCCACACTCATCGCTAGAGATCGAACTTCAGACTCCCTTCAAAACCACTGAACCCCTCAACACACCGAAAGAGATTACGGTGCACACCCTTAGAGGGAGCCGGAACAGGATAACTCCCTCCACCATCACAGAGACACAGAGGAGGAGGAACTATCCAACACCCAGGGAGAGAGAACAAGTGACGTCAGTCGAACACAGTCAGAAAGAGGAGGTGGAAGAGGCGTTAGATAGAGGAGGATATTACCCCAGAGGCCATTCCTCCTGTTCATGTGAGCAAGAAAGAGCAGAAGGCTTCTGATCAGCCAAATGGCAGGCAGAGGGAGAGGTCATAGTGATTCACACCCACAGAGAGAAAGACAACCCACACAACCTCTTGGTTGAGATGAACCACACAGGTAGAGGCAGAGGGCCTTCAGGGCTAGCCAGTCAGCCTGCCTGCTCTGATCCTCAAGTCAATTGTATATAAATTCATGTTCATTAAAGATTTTTATTCAAGAATTGACAAGTCCCATTTCGTTAAAGAGGTCACCCTTTTCCTGCTACAAACACAACTTGCATATCATCACAGACTAGGCCAAAACGTTAATCTTTTAACCTTGCCTGAATAAAACAATGCATTTTTTATAGTGAGCAAGAGTTGCTCCTTTTCCTTTTCTATGATGATTCAAATATTTGGTTGCACCTCAACTGAACGTTGGTTGAGGGCCCCTTTTTTTTAATTAAAAGCATTAAAATTGTGATGTTTCTCACTTATTTACATAACCTACTCCACACTTGCAAAGTGAAAGTTTATAGAAATGTTCTGAAATTAAGTAGAAAACAGAAGAAAAGCAGAATTGAGTCCAATTATAATGCGAATAATTGAATGGTCTATGGTTCAATCCCATTTCTGAAGGTCTGATGAATAATTAATATTGTTTCTCCTCTTCCTTGTGGCAGGGGCAGCAGCACACTGCCCTCCAAAGATTGCAAAATAATAGCCGGACTGCCCCTTTCCTAGCTCTGCATGGAACTTCCAGTGCCACGTCCTTGGTGACGTGTGGGGTGACATCCGGGATGACCACAGCAACATCCTCTGGAAAGGGAAAAAAGAGGAACAGAATGTGAACAAATGCAAACCGTAGCTTCTAAACACTGGCCAGTTGAAAGGTTCTACTAAGATGTCATGACAAACGGCACCTGTCAGAGTGCTCTCTAAGTCTCTCTCTCTTGGGTGCTCTGAATGGCCTTCCTCTGGCTGAAGCCACAGGGCCAGGAGGAGCCTGGGCACCACCTCCACCACCACCTGAGATGGGCTGAGCAGGTTGCTACGGGGCTCATTGGACTGCTCGCCCAGAATGCTCCTCACAGCTCTTTCCACAGTGCTGTGGACCTTAGGATCGCTGAAATCAACAATAAGGAGAAAACAAAGCTAAACGATGTGCAATGTACTCACTTAGAACACTTTCTTAGTCTGTTTCTGCGTAGTTCCAGATGTGTAGATAAATGGATCAAGTCATATGCGGGGCAGTACATGGAACTCACATGTCAGCTGGCGAGGTGGGGTGCATGGAGCGGCGGAGCTTGCAGAAAGCCTTGTGCTCTATGTTCATCATTTTTAGGCAAGTGTTTACTTCCCAGGCCTGCAGTATGAAACAGGAAGTCCCATTAGTGTAATTTCACAACAGATCTATCCTGCTGTGCTAACTCGTTGTTGAAAGGCTGGTAAAGAGCTCACTAACTTGTAGCATGTCTCTAACTCTCATTCTCTTACCAGCCGAGCGAGGTCGTTTCCCTCCTCCAGTGTTTCCTTCCACACCCTTCAAATAAAACACAGAGTCCTCCAATATGCTGCACTTAGAATTGAGTTGTAGGCGATGTTTGGCGCAAAATAGAATGTTTACATTCTATTGCCATGGAGAAATGGAATGTGTAGAACCTGTTTAATTGATTATGCTTCTATGTCTTTATTTCGTTAAACATTGAACTCTGTATTATGTCATAATGTGTATATGAGGACGTAGGAGCCCGTCCAGATTCATGACCCGATTATCCAGGTGCATGTTGCTTAGACCTACTAATCCATCCTTGGTTTACAAGTTAAATACATTGTTTATATATGCCTATACAAATCCATCGACCACATCCATTTAAAGCAATGATTGTCAATTGAAATTGTGGTTGTTCTGTTCTCCTGTTGTGCGCCTTGAGTGTTTGTCCCCTTAAGCACATTATTCCAATATTTTTCCGAGCTCTGAATTGACACAAGGAACACTTTTGAAAAGATAGTCGGTTAAAAATAAGAGTATGAATGACAATATACGTATGACTTGGATTGTATGCGTAATAGTGTAGTAAACAGTATCGCTCAGCGCGGGAACTTTTGGTGTTAGGAAAGTTTCCGTTTTTAGCCTCCATGACACGTATCACTTCGTTGTCTTGTTGGTAATAGTAAAAATGCATGACAGTCGGCATTGTAATGGTCTAACAGGTGTTTTTCATTTTGCTTCTCACATTAAACAGACATTTGAGAACGGAATTGCTTACAGTTGTACCTATGATGCAGAGACACAGTAAAGCTGTACAGTGTAGTTTGAATAATCAGTTTCAATTATTTGCAGATGAATTCCCTATTATTTACAAATCGAAAGATGTACCATTTGAAATGAATGTGGCAGAACAGTTTAGCATAGAGTTCTTGTGGGTGTCTTCTCCTTCAGTCTTTTTGCCTCCTAGGCCTTGTTTCTCATTACATGGGATTTCCCCAGTGCCAACTTCACACGAGATGGCCGCTGTCTACTGTCATGTGGTGCTGAATGACAGATATCGCTATGCCGATATTGCTGCTGTCCATGGACCTGAAATGTACAATGTACGACCGTCCAAACTTGACCCCACACACAAACACACACATTGATGCCAATCTCTCACACACTTTTGAACATTGCACAACCTGCAACAAAAAAACTGAAAGAGCATTTTATTCCGTTTGTGTTTGAATAAAGACCCGAAGAATTCAATCAATGTGTGGATGTTGATTGGACAATGTATATGTGCTTTGCAGAAGTCATTTTTTAAATTCCCTGTAGCGTGAATTTTACTGGAGCATGATCAGATTGCTTTGTTTAAACCAGAATAAAGATTTGGTCTGAGAAACTATGCCGATTATAGCACGATAGCTTTATTTTTATTTTTAAATGAGGCAATGTATATATGACCCCCTTTCAAAGAGTCGCTCATTTATCACTTTCTTGCAGATATACAGTGCCTTCAGAAAGTGTTAATACCCCTTAACGTATTCCTCATGTTGTTTTCTTACAGCCTGAATTCCAAATGGATTAAATTATAGTTTTTTATCATCTCACCCAGCTACAGACAACACCCCATAATGACAAAGTAAAAACATGTTTTAATTTTTTTTTCAAATGTATTGAAAATGAAATACAGAAATATTCACAATACATGTTAGAATCACCTTTGGCAGCGATTAAAGCTGTGAGTCTTTCTGGGTAAGTCTCCAAAAGCTTTGCACCCTTGGATTGTACCATATTTGCAATATCACAATATATACAGTACCAGTCAAAAGTCTGGACACACCTACTCATTTAAGGGTTTTTCTTTATTTTACAATTTTTTACATTTTAGAAAAATAGTGAAGACATCAAAACTATGAAATAGCACAATTGGAATCATGTAGTAAGCATTAACTGTTAAACAAATCAAAATATATTTTACATTTGAGAATCTTTGAAGTAGCCATCCTTTTCCTTGACCACTTTGCACACTCTTGGCATTCTCTCAAACCTTTTCATGAGGTAGTAACCAGGAATGTTTTTCAATTAACAGGTGTACCTTCTTAAAAGTTCATTTGTGGAATTTCTTTCCTTCTTAAAGCGTTTGAGCCAATAGGTTGTGTTGTGACAAGGTAGGGATGGTTTACAGAAGATATCCCTATTTGGTAAAAGACCAAGTCCATATTATGCCAAGAACAGCTCAAATAAGCAAAGAGAAACAAGTCCATCTTTACTTAAGACATGAATGTCAGTCAAAACGGAAAAATTCAAGAACTTTGAAAGTTTCTTCTAGTGTAGTCCCAAAAACCATGAAGCGTTTTGATGAAACTGGCTCTCATGAGGACTGCCACAGGAAAGGAAGACCCAAAGTTACCTCTGCTGCAGAGGATAGGTTCAGCAGAGTTCACTGCACCTCAGATTGGAGCCCAAATAAAAGCTTCACAGAGTTCAAGAAACACACACATCTCAACATGCACTGTTCATAGGAGACTGCGTGAATCAGGCCTTCATGGTTGAATTGTTCCATTGAAACCACTACTAAAGGACGGACGCCAATAATAAGAAGAGACTTGCATGGGACAAGAAACACGAGCAATGGACCTAAGTCTGGTGGAAATCTGTCCTTTGGTCTGATGAGTTCAAATTTGAGATTTTTTTCCCTTCAATGTGTGTTTGTAAAGAATCCAGGGTGTTTAGTTGGGTCTACTCTTCATTATAAAACAATTTGTTGAATGGTTTAAAATCCATCAGAAGCTGCTTCAATTCATGGTGGCTCTGAGTAAGTCTCGGGGACAGAGCTTGTTTTGCCAAGGAAAGTGAAAAGGACTGAGGGAAAGTAAACTGGAAAATACATGGAAAGGATCATGGAAGAACCTCAGAGAACATTGCATTTTCAAGATCATGTAACATCAAAATGCATTTTATATTCCTGCCCTGACAGAAAAACCACATGTAACCAACTTACATTTTATGTGAGCACAAATTACATTTTGGTACACAACGTGATCAGATTTTCACATTTGTAGTTCACATAAGATTACATTCAAATATGTTTTTGGAACACTTCCCGTGTTCACATGTGAAATTCATGTGGTTTTTGCCTAAACGCCCTGCAGTTCCACACTCAAGGTTCTTAATGATGCTTTAAATGCACATGTATGATTGTGCATGTGTAATGGGTTGAAAACAAAGTAACTAAAAACAGACACCCATTTATTATATCCCCCCCCATATTGTTTATGTATTTGTCTTAATGAATCTAAATGGTATTTTCAACATACTTTAGCGTCAGCAGTCCATAAGGCCAATAGATGGCGCTGTTGTACTGTTGTAGCAGGAGAAACATTAAGTTCAGGCCAAGCGCTCACCATTCTGCAGAATAAGGACCAGAACTTTACAGAGGTAAACTGTGTCTGTTCTTTTACTATTACAGGTATGTAACAGCACTTCAAACGTTCAACTACATACACAATATGTAATAACATGCTATTTAACAACGTTGTCCAGATATTATCACGTTAGGAAAGGTTTTGTTTTGGCTCTGTGTCGAACTGAGTGAGAGAAGAAGGTATTTACATTGAGTGAGAGTATATGTTAGCTTGATGCTAGCTGAGGTAAAAAAAAACATTTACGAGTTACAGAGACTATGTTTACTGAGTAGCTGACTTGTACTGGATTTAGTCTAGGAGATTTTTTATCAAGAATCCATTTGTTAGGGATTTCGGAGTTGGTTTTAGATGTTATTGGTTGTTTTGTGTAAAATTGTGCTCACTAGCTGGTAAACTGGCCGAGCACGCTCAGTCTGGTGGACTTTTAGTACATACAGTGAGAGAGAGAGGAGAGAGAGAGGAGAGAGAGAGGATTTTCTGGAGGTGCCACTATCTTAAAGCTGAATGTATTGTTGTCACTTTTCTATAGAGGTAGCGGTATATAGAAAAACATTCAGTTATTTATGGTTTCATATATAGGTGTTTCTATTGTATGAATGTGAAATACATTGTGGTTTTCATGTGAAACCAAACATTTTTGAATTCTGTTTTAGGTAAAGTGCATTTATGTTGTGTAATTTAAAGTGTGCACTTGTTTGATGTGAATATTTTCAAAGTACTAACAAGAAAATAGACAATTGAACAAGAGAAAAAAAAAACATTCTTCAGAATAAAGAAAGCGCCAGAACTTGGCAGACGTAAACTTGTGTCCGTTCTTTTTACTATTGCAGGCCACCTCAGCTACACATGTACTCTGTCTGCACACGCATCCACGCATGCACATACACACGGACAAACACACACTAATGTTCTCTCTCTTGTGCTTGTCAGCAGTTCATCGTGGCCCTGTCGTTCGCCTCCTTCACCAAAGCTCTGTCAAGGACCTACATGAAGAGTGCCATCACTCAGACACTTTTTCCCTGTCCAGCTCTCTCATCGGACTCATAGACGGCAGCTTTGAGATGGGTATCAACAATAACATTGAGTTGCTTCAGAACTCATGTAGTAAAAACCAGATACAGACTACAGTATGATTGATTTTTCTTGTGGTTCAATCAGAGTCTGCTCTCAATACTGTCCAGTTTTATAGTTGTTCCTATTAATTGATTGACTGGCTTTTGTCCATGACTCTACTGTCAAACCCCTAACATTGTTTTATTTGATGCTTTGTTGTTGCAGTCTAGTATCCAAACTGATATGCCATTTTTAGTAGAAAAAAAAATGTTTATAATTTGTGATTCCTGACTACTGTAGTGTTGTGGTTTCTTGCAGGTAACCTGCTGTTCCTGGCTGTGGTCAGCCATTTTGGGGCGAAGCTGCACCGGCCCAGGCTCATTGCTATGGGCTGTTTCCTCATGGCTGTAGGATCCTTCCTCACAGGCCTGCCACACTTCTTCATGGGATGGTAAAACAACTGAAATACTGGTTAAACTTGTAGTTGTAGAGATACTCCAATGCGGAGGAAAGTTTCACTTTAGAAATAAAGTAATGTATCCAGTTGTTGATTAATCTCAGTTAACTTCTAACTAAAGTCTTAAGTAATTGGTCAGCTGCTTGATTATGTTTTGGGGCCATACATGTTAAGAGAAGGGATTAACTTGTTATGGCTGCAATCAATGGATCCCGGAGGTCCTAGGCATAATCAACTTCACCAAGCCGCTGGAAATCGAACGCGCCCACAGAACATCAGCGCCGAAACCCCGGCCAGATGAGCCCCCACGAGCCGTATTGATCAGGTTCCTCCGTTTCCAAGACAGAGAGAAGATACTGCAACTCGCAAGAGCCAAAGGGGACATCACCATTGATGGAAAGAGGGTCAGCCTTTTCCCAGATATGAGCGTGGATCTCGCCAGACGTCGCAATCAGTTCAGACCTGCCGCCAAAGCACTGAAGGAGAAGAACATCACCGGCTACCTCATCCACCCTGCATGGATGAAAGTTCAGTACCAAGGCCGAAGCCATCTCTTCAACACACCGGGAGAAGTGCACACTTTTCTCAAAAAACTGAGCAACGTCTGAGCCAGGACGGTCTCTCTGGGGGATAAAATGCAGTTTTTTCAACTCATTTCATTTTCAACTAACCGTATCTTCCCGGGGTGAGTTCTAATACATTTACAGGAGAGTATATTTTGGTTTAGTCCATATCTACTGGGCGAAGCAATAAGTGGGCTTAGGCTTAGGCTTTCCCCCTCATTTATGTTAATCTTTCGAAAAGAGACTCAAGCATCCCTTACCGTGGGCAGTAAATATTCAGCCATAAATATCTATTCACAACGTTTGTTTTCAATTTAGAGAGCTCGCAGGTTTTAGTTTACGCCAAGTTTTAGCTAGTAAGAGCAAGACGGAAAGCGAGCAGCAACGTATCTCTACAAGTGTATTCATGTTTGATTGTTGGGATTGTTGTTTTAGTCTGACAATCGGGGTGGGTGGGATTTTTATTATTTTTTTCTTCCTTTTTTCTATGTTTATTGTTTCCCTCCTAAAGAGACACACAGGTCACTTTTGTGCTCAAACCAAAGTTGAAACATTTCCTAATTATCTGCATATGATAGATTTCTATTCAGTTACATATTTGAAACCCAACCTATGCTTAATCCACTAAAATATGTCACATTCAACGCATAACCTGTCATTATGAAAATCACTGTATTCAAACCTGTGTAGATCAGTCAATTCTTAACTTAAAGACTTAAAACTCAGGATTCTGTAAGTGGCTATGTCAATCAAGACATGTGGTTACTTATAGCTTCCTGTGCCAACCGGAAGTGCCTTTAATTGGGTCACAGTGTTTCGAAGGGTTAAAAAAGTCACATCTCTCCAAAATGTCATATGTGTGACTAGGTAACCCTCCTGAACTGTAAATCAGTCATTTCTCCCAACAGATGTCAAAGAAAAGCTCTCTCTCACACACACACACACAGACACACACACACAGCAAGGATGGAGTGATAAAGTGCGGTGCTTAAAGACACAGAGAGCAGGCAATTGCATTACCATAATCCCTAGGCCGTGCGGAGTTCAACAAGACACCCCACTTGACTGTAGCTCACTTGGTCTGACCACAGTGACCATGCAAAAAAGTAGTCTCATGTAGCAGGCTTTGTCTGCGTAAAAAGTAATCTCATGTAGCTCACTCGGTCTGACCGGTGACCGCAGGGACCATGCAAAAAAAGTAGTATCATGTAGCTCACTCAGACCGGTCTGACCGCAGTGACCGTGCAAAAAAGTAATCTCATGTAGCTCACTTGGTCTGAGCATAGGGACCATTTAAAAAAAGTAGTCTCATCAATGTGATTGTTTTTAATGGAGAATTTGACTATGAGATGAGAGAATTTGACTATGAGATGACAATATAGTAGTTTGGGGAGTATTTTCTATAATAGAATGTATTTGACTACAAGCAGAGTAGGGGCCTCATCCTGAGCATTCTCAAATGGAAAAACACAGTTTGATCATGTGCTGACAGAGAGAGAGGGAGGAGTTTGGGGAGAGTTTAAAATGAGAAGAGTGATTTTTTCTAATAGGCTGCATTTCACTTTGAGCTAACAAGGAGATGAGCATTCTAGAGTGGTGAGGAGTGGTTTCATGTATATTTTTGAGTATCAATTAAGCAGCCAGAAGCACTGTACTTTCTTTATTGCTTAAGGGATTGTGTTAAGTTGTTTTATTTACTATTATTTCCCTTTTCAATAGAATAGAATAGAATAGTATAGAATTGTATAGATGGCTCCAGTGCGCTCATGTCCAATATGCTATAAGGTTGTGGTTGGCTTTAGTCAGCACCTTAGGTATGTACACCATGTGAGGAACAGTGAGGAGAGGGTACTCCTCTGTAAGTGGCAGTCAGGCCGTGTCAATGTCAGGCAGGAGCAGTGTCCAGTGTCAGGATGCTCCACACATCTTAGCAGACTGGACCGGCATATAGACTCCCACTCAGAGCTCAACAGAGCACAGAGGAGACAGGTTTTAGAGGACCTTAGGAGACGGCTGACGATGGAGAGGCTGGCGGTGTTGAGGGCATCGACCCCTGACATCCCTATGGCGACAGATTTAGACATTGTGGAGACTGTAAGGAGAGAAGAGGAGGAGGAGGAAATGTTATGTTCACCTACAGAAGCAGAGGAGGAAGTGGACTGCAAAGAGGATTCCTGCCACTGCCATGCACCAATCCTGAGACTGAAAAAAGCTGTAAAAGAGAGGGATGAGGCACTGCATACAAGAAGTGAGACCAACAAATCCATTAAAGAGGACAACCTTAAGTTGATCTCTGATCTGCAAAGGTTGAGAAAGAAGTACCAGCTGCTGAAAAGGCAGATGGGGATTGGCATGGTGAAGGCCCTCAACTTTCAGGCAGAGTCAGACACAGACACAAATCAAGAGGAGCAGGACCAAGCTAGAGGTTCAGGGGACCAGAGAGAGGAGCCTACAGTGTCCGGGTCAAGCTGCAAACTCATCTTCCCGGGCTCTGCTATGAGTAAGTACTGTTTCTTCAAATAGTGACAAGAGTTTGTGTTTGAAAAGAATATGATAAACCACCTGACTGATTCATGTAGCCTCATGAGATTGTAATTCTTGTCTAAAATGTTATGTTTTTTTGATTAGGTGTGTTTATCGAGGGATTCAGGAAGACCTGTGAGGGCCCTAATCCAAATTATAAGCTGAGTGAAAATTGTGCCTCAAAGGTCAAGAGGGTGACGCAATTTTTAAACTACATGGCGAAGAATGAGACCTACCAGTCCTCTCTCATTTTCCTGACAGACCATGACAAAATAAGGAAGTAAGCAGAAAATTTTTTTCTCTCTAGCCTCACAAGCATTAACCAACAATACAGTATTTGATTGTATGATTTGTGTGTGTGTGTGTGTGTGTGTGTGTGTGTGTTTTTAGATGGGTTCAATTCCTCCAGAAGAACAAGGCAATCACCACAGTCAACCACTACACCTTGACTATTGGTGCATTTCTTAAATATTCTGAGGAGACCCCTCCATCTGGCTGCCGGCTGACCGTGAACCAATGGAGGGGGATCAACCGGTTGATGAAGGGCATTAGCAAGTCCATGAGACGACCAGTTTCCCTTCACCAGATAAAGGTGAAGGACAACAAGGAAGGCAAGGTGGTGTCCAAAAAGAGCCTGCTGCAGTGCCAGTCTCTTGCCAAGGCCAAAATCCCTCAAGTGCTGAGTAAGTTTTTCTCAATCTGTGATGTCACTGTTTTTACACACTTATAGACGTCAGAGATGTATAGAATGCATTATGGAGTGGGATTATGAAGCTGCCTTTTTTATTTTCATGTTCACAGAAACATTGGAAGAAACAAGGACACAGAGGAATCAGTACAGGTTTTATGGGTACCTGTGTGCCTACTTTACATCCATATACGGCCACAGACCAGGCCTATATAAAAACATGTTGGTGAAAGAGGTGGAGGAGGCAAAATGTGACCAGTCTGGGGTGTACCTGATCAATGTAAGTCTATGAAATACAGCTGGCTGTGTTTATTTGTTTGTTTGCTTGGTTGGTTATCTTTGGAAACAATTGCAGTCGCAGGAGCGTAATGTGTTTTTTTGTGTTTTTTCTCTGTTCAATTTCTATTAGGTGGGGGAACACAAAACAAATCGGGAGTACGGCATGGTCCAGATGTCGCTGACAAAGGAGGAGTACAGCTGGTTTTCCGACTTCCTCAAATTCAAGCACTGTC
This sequence comes from Oncorhynchus mykiss, assembly GCF_013265735.2. Classification (NCBI taxonomy): domain Eukaryota; kingdom Metazoa; phylum Chordata; class Actinopteri; order Salmoniformes; family Salmonidae; genus Oncorhynchus; species Oncorhynchus mykiss. Next base: position 516,382 of record NW_023493681.1, read on the forward strand.
TCTTAGGGGGAAAGAAGGCCCAGCACTTCTTTTTCAATTCAACAAACACTCAGATGAAGAACCTGCCTGCCTACCTGAGGGAGGTGTGGAAGGAGATGGGTCTGCCCGAATGTCCTTCATTCACTGACCTGAGGACCTCCATTGTCACTCATGTAGGTCAGATTAGATAGGAATCTAATTAATGTAAGATCCTATTCTATTGTTGTCTGAAGTAATATCAATAATATCATATATTTGTGTGTGTGTGTGTGTGTGTGTCTTACAGGTAAAAAACATGCTCCCAAAGGTTGACAGGGAAAGGGTGGCCAACTTCATGTGCCACAACATCCAGACGGCAGACAAATATTATGCCATGAATTTAAATCCAACCCAAGCAAATGAAACCAGGGCACTCTTTGAGGCTGCACTGAAGGGGGAAGATAACACAGTCGCCGCAGAGAACCAGCCCTCCACCTCAGGAGAAAGAAAGCAGAAGGTGAGAGAGGATGCCTCCCTCTCCGACGGGAGCACCACCCCTGAAGAGACCAAGGTGATGTACCAGGAGTCTGGCACGTCCGCCGGTGACTCGGAAGAGGAGGAAGAGGATGAAGATGAGGAACAGATGGCCAGACAACTTCCAGTAAGATCAGCTATTCTGACAGGACACATTTGATTATCAAAATGTACTTGTAAACTATGTAACAGTCAAGTGTGAATTCTGAGATGTATCTAATTTCTTGTGTTTGCTCTGTCAGGAGACACCTTCCAAGGTGACCAATCCTCAGGTGGAGATGGAACTTACCCCAAAGAGGAAGCGGAGCATCTGCACACGCCGCATGGAGGTCGCCATCAGCCCCATGCTAGTCTCACCCCTCAAAGTGAGGCTCAAGTCGCCCCCCCACCAGTCCCTCATTGTCACATTAAAAGGGATGCAACAACTAAACTCAAATAAAGTCAGACTAAAAAATGCCATTGCCTCAAGGAGGTTAAAGCTGCAGGAGAAGGTGCAAAAGAGAGGAGGGGACCCCTGATGCAGCTCGAAGGAAGGGGAGCCGACCAACAACAAGACTTCCTCTTCCAAATAGTCATGTAGATTGTTTTAGACTCTCACATTTATACTGTTCTGATTTTGTTTGGTTTGATTTTCAATTTTGGTGTGCTTGTTTACATTTTAGAAGTGTAAAATGTGTGTAATTTAGTCTAACTGTCTGTTCAATTTTCTATTTTGGTGTGATTCTTTATAATGTAAAGGTTTGTTCTGTTTTATTAAATAACTAGTTGAGTAATTCTTTGTGTTGTGCTTTCTTTAAGGTTTATATTTAGTTTGTCACTTAATTTGTAAGTGTTAAACATTCACTGTCTTGTGTTGTTGTCTGTGAAGGTAGGAACAAATATTTAGGCATTATTGGCATGGGAATCATATGAAACTTACACAGACAGGCTGAAATAAACACAAAAAAATAACAAATGGCATCACCGTAATATCCCGCTTGACCGTAGCTCGCTCGGTCTGAGCGCAGCGACCATGAGAAAAGTAAGCCCAAAATGAAGCCAGCCCCACAACGTCATTTGCTTTTGGGTGACAGTGAGAGAACCGTTAGTTTTAGAAGGACAATTCAACCACAGGAATGTTCCTAACGTCCTTCCGATCCATGCAAGCCTTACCTTGACCGTGTGGCATCAACCCTTAAAAATAAAACAGGGTTTTTTGATCTCACAGATTACAATGACATCTCTCCCCATAGGAATACATTGACAGCTCCCCTAAATTCAACCTGGAGCCTATGTGGGTTAATAATGCCTTATGAACCTGTCTTCAATGCCAATCCATCAGGCCACTATGAGGTCTACCTGTGTCGATTCTAAGCTTCCTGGAGCAACCGGAAGTGGTTAAATTCACCCAAAATGTATTTTGATGTACATAACCTGCAAATGTGAAAATGACTGCATTCAACCCTGGGTAGATCAGTCAATTCTTAACATAAAGACTTTAGGATTCTCAGGATTCTGTAAGAGAATACCCAAAGCAAGATATTTGTTTACCTATAGCTTCCTGTGCCAACCGGAAGTGCCTTTAATTGGTGTCTCAGGGGCTTCTCCTTAGGAGGGATGGGGACACCACCACGGGACAGACCCCACACTCATCGCTAGAGATCGAACTTCAGACTCCCTTCAAAACCACTGAACCCCTCAACACACCGAAAGAGATTACGGTGCACACCCTTAGAGGGAGCCGGAACAGGATAACTCCCTCCACCATCACAGAGACACAGAGGAGGAGGAACTATCCAACACCCAGGGAGAGAGAACAAGTGACGTCAGTCGAACACAGTCAGAAAGAGGAGGTGGAAGAGGCGTTAGATAGAGGAGGATATTACCCCAGAGGCCATTCCTCCTGTTCATGTGAGCAAGAAAGAGCAGAAGGCTTCTGATCAGCCAAATGGCAGGCAGAGGGAGAGGTCATAGTGATTCACACCCACAGAGAGAAAGACAACCCACACAACCTCTTGGTTGAGATGAACCACACAGGTAGAGGCAGAGGGCCTTCAGGGCTAGCCAGTCAGCCTGCCTGCTCTGATCCTCAAGTCAATTGTATATAAATTCATGTTCATTAAAGATTTTTATTCAAGAATTGACAAGTCCCATTTCGTTAAAGGGGTCACCCTTTTCCTGCTACAAACACAACTTGCATATCATCACAGACTAGGCCAAAACGTTAATCTTTTAACCTTGCCTGAATAAAACAATGCATTTTTTATAGTGAGCAAGAGTTGCTCCTTTTCCTTTTCTATGATGATTCAAATATTTGGTTGCACCTCAACTGAACGTTGGTTGAGGGCCCCTTTTTTTTAATTAAAAGCATTAAAATTGTGATGTTTCTCACTTATTTACATAACCTACTCCACACTTGCAAAGTGAAAGTTTATAGAAATGTTCTGAAATTAAGTAGTAAACAGAAGAAAAGCAGAATTGAGTCCAATTATAATGCGAATAATTGAATGGTCTATGGTTCAATCCCATTTCTGAAGGTCTGATGAATAATTAATATTGTTTCTCCTCTTCCTTGTGGCAGGGGCAGCAGCACACTGCCCTCCAAAGCCTGCAAAATAATAGCCGGACTGCCCCTTTCCTAGCTCTGCATGGAACTTCCAGTGCCACGTCCTTGGTGACGTGTGGGGTGACATCCGGGATGACCACAGCAACATCCTCTGGAAAGGGAAAAAAGAGGAACAGAATGTGAACAAATGCAAACCGTAGCTTCTAAACACTGGCCAGTTGAAAGGTTCTACTAAGATGTCATGACAAACGGCACCTGTCAGAGTGCTCTCTAAGTCTCTCTCTCTTGGGTGCTCTGAATGGCCTTCCTCTGGCTGAAGCCACAGGGCCAGGAGGAGCCTGGGCACCACCTCCACCACCACCTGAGATGGGCTGAGCAGGTTGCTATGTGGCTCATTGGACTGCTCGCCCAGAATGCTCCTCACAGCTCTTTCCACGGTGCTGTGGACCTTAGGATCGCTGAATTCAACAATAAGGAGAAAACAAAGCTAAACGATGTGCAATGTACTCACTTAGAACACTTTCTTAGTCTGTTTCTGCGTAGTTCCAGATGTGTAGATAAATGGATCAAGTCATATGCGGGGCAGTACATGGAACTCACATGTCAGCTGGCGAGGTGGGGTGCATGGAGCGGCGGAGCTTGCAGAAAGCCTTGTGCTCTATGTTCATCATTTTTAGGCAAGTGTTTACTTCCCAGGCCTGCAGTATGAAACAGGAAGTCCCATTAGTGTAATTTCACAACAGATCTATCCTGCTGCGCTAACTCGTTGTTGAAAGGCTGGTAAAGAGCTCACTAACTTGTAGCATGTCTCTAACTCTCATTCTCTTACCAGCCGAGCGAGGTCGTTTCCCTCCTCCAGGGTTTCCTTCCACACCCTTCAAATAAAACACAGAGCATTTCAACTTTCCTGGCTTCTGATTTTTCTGTTGTTTATTTTACCCACATCTCCTGGAGTGCTGCTGGTGGCAGGGAATGGCAGTGAAGGTGAGTGCTGACGTGGTACTCACCACTCCCTAAGGGATTTTTGCCCTGAGACACCAGCCAGTTGCTCATGTGCTCCGTGGTGACATGGGGAGGGACCTGGCCTTGACTCTGGAGCAGCAGATAGTGGACCATGAGCTTCTTCTGCAAGATGAGGTAAGGTGTGAGACCGTGCCACGAAATACCATGTCATTTACTTTCAGAAGGGCCTCTCGCAACATTTCACAACTGCTCATGCCTCACAATTTGCAAGTGATATTAAGAACTCTTGTTTATGTTTTTGTATGGTGAATCTTACCTGTTTATTGTAATATGTTTCCTCCCAGCAGGCCTGCAGAGTCTGAAAATTAAGGCTGCTCCTACAGAATTCCTTTGAAGATCATGAAAATAATGATGCTTTGTTATGCACATTATGCACAGGCATTTACAGTATGCTAAAATTAATTTATCCTAAGATTACCTTTGTGGGACCATAAGTGAACTCCGGAATGCACCAAACCCTATCCATGGTAAGATGGGGAAGAAATGCAGCACTATAGATATACGGGATGCTCTAGAGATAACAGGAATGACTTACAGTCGCGAATGATCAATGGCTGTGGAGTCCTCCAATATGCTGCACTTAGAATTGAGTTGTAGGCGATGTTTGGCGCAAAATAGAATGTTTACATTCTATTGTCATGGAGAAATGGAATGTGTAGAACCTGTTTAATTGATTATGCTTCTATGTCTTTATTTCGTTAAACATTGAACTCTGTATTATGTCATAATGTGTATATGAGGACGTAGGAGCCCGTCCAGATTCATGACCCGATTATCCAGGTGCATGTTGCTTAGACCTACTAATCCATCCTTGGTTTACAAGTTAAATACATTGTTTATATATGCCTATACAAATCCATCGACCACATCCATTTAAAGCAATGATTGTCAATTGAAATTGTGGTTGTTCTGTTCTCCTGTTGTGCGCCTTGAGTGTTTGTCCCCTTAAGCACATTATTCCAATATTTTTCCGAGATCTGAATTGACACAAGGAACACTTTTGAAAAGATAGTCGGTTAAAAATAAGAGTATGAATGACAATAAACGTATGACTTGGATTGTATGCGTAATAGTGTAGTAAACAGTATCGCTCAGCGCGGGAACTTTTGGTGTTAGGAAAGTTTGCGTTTTTAGCCTCCATGACACGTATCACTTCGTTGTCTTGTTGGTAATAGTAAAAATGCATGACAGTCGGCATTGTAATGGTCTAACAGGTGTTTTTCATTTTGCTTCTCACATTAAACAGACATTTGAGAACGGAATTGCTTACAGTTGTACCTATGATGCAGAGACACACTAAAGCTGTACAGTGTAGTTTGAATAATCAGTTTCAATTATTTGCAGATGAATTCCCTATTATTTACAAATCGAAAGATGTACCATTTGAAATGAATGTGGCAGAACAGTTTAGCATAGAGTTCTTGTGGGTGTCTTCTCCTTCAGTCTTTTTGCCTCCTAGGCCTTGTTTCTCATTACATGGGATTTCCCCAGTGCCAACTTCACACGAGATGGCCGCTGTCTACTGTCATGTGGTGCTGAATGACAGATATCGCTATGCCGATATTGCTGCTGTCCATGGACCTGAAATGTACAATGTACGACCGTCCAAACTTGACCCCACACACAAACACACACATTGATGCCAATCTCTCACACACTTTTGAACATTGCACAACCTGCAACAAAAAACTGAAAGAGCATTTTATTCCGTTTGTGTTTGAATAAAGACCCGAAGAATTCAATCAATGTGTGGATGTTGATTGGACAATGTATATGTGCTTTGCAGAAGTCATTTTTTAAATTCCCTGTAGCGTGAATTTTACTGGAGCATGATCAGATTGCTTTGTTTAAACCAGAATAAAGATTTGGTCTGAGAAACTATGCCGATTATAGCACGATAGCTTTATTTTTATTTTTAAATGAGGCAATGTATATATGACCCCCTTTCAAAGAGTCGCTCATTTATCACTTTCTTGCAGATATACAGTGCCTTCAGAAAGTGTTAATACCCCTTAACGTATTCCTCATGTTGTTTTCTTACAGCCTGAATTCCAAATGGATTAAATTATAGTTTTTTGTCATCTCACCCAGCTACAGACAACACCCCATAATGACAAAGTAAAAACATGTTTTAATTTTTTTTTCAAATGTATTGAAAATGAAATACAGAAATATTCACAATACATGTTAGAATCACCTTTGGCAGCGATTAAAGCTGTGAGTCTTTCTGGGTAAGTCTCCAAAAGCTTTGCACCCTTGGATTGTACCATATTTGCAATATCACAATATATACAGTACCAGTCAAAAGTCTGGACACACCTACTCATTTAAGGGTTTTTCTTTATTTTACAATTTTTTACATTTTAGAAAAATAGTGAAGACATCAAAACTATGAAATAGCACAATTGGAATCATGTAGTAAGCATTAACTGTTAAACAAATCAAAATATATTTTACATTTGAGAATCTTTGAAGTAGCCATCCTTTTCCTTGACCACTTTGCACACTCTTGGCATTCTCTCAAACCTTTTCATGAGGTAGTCACCAGGAATGTTTTTCAATTAACAGGTGTACCTTCTTAAAAGTTCATTTGTGGAATTTCTTTCCTTCTTAAAGCGTTTGAGCCAATAGGTTGTGTTGTGACAAGGTAGGGATGGTTTACAGAAGATATCCCTATTTGGTAAAAGACCAAGTCCATATTATGCCAAGAACAGCTCAAATAAGCAAAGAGAAACAAGTCCATCTTTACTTAAGACATGAATGTCAGTCAAAACGGAAAAATTCAAGAACTTTGAAAGTTTCTTCTAGTGTAGTCCCAAAAACCATGAAGCGTTTTGATGTAACTGGCTCTCATGAGGACTGCCACAGGAAAGGAAGACCCAAAGTTACCTCTGCTGCAGAGGATAGGTTCAGCAGAGTTCACTGCACCTCAGATTGGAGTCCAAATAAAAGCTTCACAGAGTTCAAGAAACACACACATCTCAACATGCACTGTTCATAGGAGACTGCGTGAATCAGGCCTTCATGGTTGAATTGTTCCATTGAAACCACTACTAAAGGACGGACGCCAATAATAAGAAGAGACTTGCATGGGACAAGAAACACGAGCAATGGACCTAAGTCTGGTGGAAATCTGTCCTTTGGTCTGATGAGTTCAAATTTGAGATTTTTTTCCCTTCAATGTGTGTGTGTAAAGAATCCAGGGTGTTTAGTTGGGTCTACTCTTCATTATAAAACAATTTGTTGAATGGTTTAAAATCCATCAGAAGCTGCTTCAATTCATGGTGGCTCTGAGTAAGTCTCGGGGACAGAGCTTGTTTTGCCAAGGAAAGTGAAAAGGACTGAGGGAAAGTAAACTGGAAAATACATGGAAAGGATCATGGAAGAACCTCAGAGAACATTGCATTTTCAAGATCATGTAACATCAAAATGCATTTTATATTCCTGCCCTGACAGAAAAACCACATGTAACCAACTTACATTTTATGTGAGCACAAATTACATTTTGGTACACAACGTGATCACATTTTTACATTTGTAGTTCACATAAGATTACATTCAAATATGTTTTTGGAACACTTCCCGTGTTCACATGTGAAATTCATGTGGTTTTTGCCTAAACGCCCTGCAGTTCCACACTCAAGGTTCTTAATGATGCTTTAAATGCACATGTATGATTGTGCATGTGTAATGGGTTGAAAACAAAGTAACTAAAAACAGACACCCATTTATTATATCCCCCCCCAATATTGTTTATGTATTTGTCTTAATGAATCTAAATGGTATTTTCAACATACTTTAGCGTCAGCAGTCCATAAGGCCAATAGATGGCGCTGTTGTACTGTTGTAGCAGGAGAAACATTAAGTTCAGGCCAAGCGCTCACCATTCTGCAGAATAAGGACCAGAACTTTACAGAGGTAAACTGTGTCTGTTCTTTTACTATTACAGGTATGTAACAGCACTTCAAACGTTCAACTACATACACAATATGTAATAACATGCTATTTAACAACGTTGTCCAGATATTATCACTTTAGGAAAGGTTTTGTTTTGGCTCTGTGTCGAACTGAGTGAGAGAAGAAGGTATTTACATTGAGTGAGAGTATATGTTAGCTTGATGCTAGCTGAGGTAAAAAAAAACATTTACGAGTTACAGAGACTATGTTTACTGAGTAGCTGACTTGTACTGGATTTAGTCTAGGAGATTTTTTATCAAGAATCCATTTGTTAGGGATTTCGGAGTTGGTTTTAGATGTTATTGGTTGTTTTGTATAAAATTGTGCTCACTAGCTGGTAAACTGGCCGAGCACGCTCAGTCTGGTGGACTTTTAGTACATACAGTGAGAGAGAGAGGATTTTCTGGAGGTGCCACTATCTTAAAGCTGAATGTATTGTTGTCACTTTTCTATAGAGGTAGCGGTATATAGAAAAACATTCAGTTATTTATGGTTTCATATATAGGTGTTTCTATTGTATGAATGTGAAATACATTGTGGTTTTCATGTGAAACCAAACATTTTTGAATTCTGTTTTAGGTAAAGTGCATTTATGTTGTGTAATTTAAAGTGTGCACTTGTTTGATGTGAATATTTTCAAAGTACTAACAAGAAAATAGACAATTGAACAAGAGAAAAAAAAAACATTCTTCAGAATAAAGAAAGCGCCAGAACTTGGCAGACGTAAACTTGTGTCCGTTCTTTTTACTATTGCAGGCCACCTCAGCTACACATGTACTCTGTCTGCACACGCATCCACGCATGCACATACACACGGACAAACACACACTAATGTTCTCTCTCTTGTGCTTGTCAGCAGTTCATCGTGGCCCTGTCGTTCGCCTCCTTCACCAAAGCTCTGTCAAGGACCTACATGAAGAGTGCCATCACTCAGACACTTTTTCCCTGTCCAGCTCTCTCATCGGACTCATAGACGGCAGCTTTGAGATGGGTATCAACAATAACATTGAGTTGCTTCAGAACTCATGTAGTAAAAACCAGATACAGACTACAGTATGATTGATTTTTCTTGTGGTTCAATCAGAGTCTGCTCTCAATACTGTCCAGTTTTATAGTTGTTCCTATTAATTGATTGACTGGCTTTTGTCCATGACTCTACTGTCAAACCCCTAACATTGTTTTATTTGATGCTTTGTTGTTGCAGTCTAGTATCCAAACTGATATGCCATTTTTAGTAGAAAAAAAAATGTTTATAATTTGTGATTCCTGACTACTGTAGTGTTGTGGTTTCTTGCAGGTAACCTGCTATTCCTGGCTGTGGTCAGCCATTTTGGGGCGAAGCTGCACCGGCCCAGGCTCATTGCTATGGGCTGTTTCCTCATGGCTGTAGGATCCTTCCTCACAGGCCTGCCACACTTCTTCATGGGATGGTAAAACAACTGAAATACTGGTTAAACTTGTAGTTGTAGAGATACTCCAATGCGGAGGAAAGTTTCACTTTAGAAATAAAGTAATGTATCCAGTTGTTGATTAATCTCAGTTAACTTCTAACTAAAGTCTTAAGTAATTGGTCAGCTGCTTGATTATGTTTTGGGGCCATACATGTTAAGAGAAGGGATTAACTTGTTATGGCTGCAATCAATGGATCCCGGAGGTCCTAGGCATAATCAACTTCACCAAGCCGCTGGAAATCGAACGCGCCCACAGAACATCAGTGCCGAAACCCCGGCCAGATGAGCCCCCACGAGCCGTATTGATCAGGTTCCTCCGTTTCCAAGACAGAGAGAAGATACTGCAACTCGCAAGAGCCAAAGGGGACATCACCATTGATGGAAAGAGGGTCAGCCTTTTCCCAGATATGAGCGTGGATCTCGCCAGACGTCGCAATCAGTTCAGACCTGCCGCCAAAGCACTGAAGGAGAAGAACATCACCGGCTACCTCATCCACCCTGCATGGATGAAAGTTCAGTACCAAGGCCGAAGCCATCTCTTCAACACACCGGGAGAAGTGCACACTTTTCTCAAAAAACTGAGCAATGTCTGAGCCAGGACGGTCTCTCTGGGGGATAAAATGCAGTTTTTTCAACTCATTTCATTTTCAACTAACCGTATCTTCCCGGGGTGAGTTCTAATACATTTACAGGAGAGTATATTTTGGTTTAGTCCATATCTACTGGGCGAAGCAATAAGTGGGCTTAGGCTTAGGCTTTCCCCCTCATTTATGTTAATCTTTCGAAAAGAGACTCAAGCATCCCTTACCGTGGGCAGTAAATATTCAGCCATAAATATCTATTCACAACGTTTGTTTTCAATTTAGAGAGCTCGCAGGTTTTAGTTTACGCCAAGTTTTAGCTAGTAAGAGCAAGACGGAAAGCGAGCAGCAACGTATCTCTACAAGTGTATTCATGTTTGATTGTTGGGATTGTTGTTTTAGTCTGACAATCGGGGTGGGTGGGATTTTTATTATTTTTTTCTTCCTTTTTTCTATGTTTATTGTTTCCCTCCTAAAGAGACACACAGGTCACTTTTGTGCTCAAACCAAAGTTGAAACATTTCCTAATTATCTGCATATGATAGATTTCTATTCAGTTACATATTTGAAACCCAACCTATGCTTAATCCACTAAAATATGTCACATTCAACGCATAACCTGTCATTATGAAAATCACTGTATTCAAACCTGTGTAGATCAGTCAATTCTTAACTTAAAGACTTAAAACTCAGGATTCTGTAAGTGGCTATGTCAATCAAGACATGTGGTTACTTATTTCTCTCACACACACACACAGACACACACACACAGCAAGGATGGAGTGATAAAGTGCGGTGCTTAAAGACACAGAGAGCAGGCAATTGCATTACCATAATCCCTAGGCCGTGCGGAGTTCAACAAGACACCCCACTTGACTGTAGCTCACTTGGTCTGACCACAGTGACCATGCAAAAAAGTAGTCTCATGTAGCAGGCTTTGTCTGCGTAAAAAGTAATCTCATGTAGCTCACTCGGTCTGACCGGTGACCGCAGGGACCATGCAAAAAAAGTAGTATCATGTAGCTCACTCAGACCGGTCTGACCGCAGTGACCGTGCAAAAAAGTAATCTCATGTAGCTCACTTGGTCTGAGCATAGGGACCATTTAAAAAAAGTAGTCTCATCAATGTGATTGTTTTTAATGGAGAATTTGACTATGAGATGAGAGAATTTGACTATGAGATGACAATATAGTAGTTTGGGGAGTATTTTCTATAATAGAATGTATTTGACTACAAGCAGAGTAGGGGCCTCATCCTGAGCATTCTCAAATGGAAAAACACAGTTTGATCATGTGCTGACAGAGAGAGAGGGAGGAGTTTGGGGAGAGTTTAAAATGAGAAGAGTGATTTTTTTCTAATAGGCTGCATTTCACTTTGAGCTAACAAGGAGATGAGCATTCTAGAGTGGTGAGGAGTGGTTTCATGTATATTTTTGAGTATCAATTAAGCAGCCAGAAGCACTGTACTTTCTTTATTGCTTAAGGGATTGTGTTAAGTTGTTTTATTTACTATTATTTCCCTTTTCAATAGAATAGAATAGAATAGTATAGAATTGTATAGATGGCTCCAGTGCGCTCATGTCCAATATGCTATAAGGTTGTGGTTGGCTTTAGTCAGCACCTTAGGTATGTACACCATGTGAGGAACAGTGAGGAGAGGGTACTCCTCTGTAAGTGGCAGTCAGGCCGTGTCAATGTCAGGCAGGAGCAGTGTCCAGTGTCAGGATGCTCCACACATCTTAGCAGACTGGACCGGCATATAGACTCCCACTCAGAGCTCAACAGAGCACAGAGGAGACAGGTTTTAGAGGACCTTAGGAGACGGTTGACGATGGAGAGGCTGGCGGTGTTGAGGGCATCGACCCCTGACATCCCTATGGCGACAGATTTAGACATTGTGGAGACTGTAAGGAGAGAAGAGGAGGAGGAGGAAATGTTATGTTCACCTACAGAAGCAGAGGAGGAAGTGGACTGCAAAGAGGATTCCTGCCACTGCCATGCACCAATCCTGAGACTGAAAAAAGCTGTAAAAGAGAGGGATGAGGCACTGCATACAAGAAGTGAGACCAACAAATCCATTAAAGAGGACAACCTTAAGTTGATCTCTGATCTGCAAAGGTTGAGAAAGAAGTACCAGCTGCGGAAAAGGCAGATGGGGATTGGCATGGTGAAGGCCCTCAACTTTCAGGCAGAGTCAGACACAGACACAAATCAAGAGGAGCAGGACCAAGCTAGAGGTTCAGGGGACCAGAGAGAGGAGCCTACAGTGTCCGGGTCAAGCTGCAAACTCATCTTCCCGGGCTCTGCTATGAGTAAGTACTGTGTCTTCAAATAGTGACAAGAGTTTGTGTTTGAAAAGAATATGATAAACCACCTGACTGATTCATGTAGCCTCATGAGATTGTAATTCTAGTCTAAAATGTTATGTTTTTTTGATTAGGTGTGTTTATCGAGGGATTCAGGAAGACCTGTGAGGGCCCTAATCCAAATTATAAGCTGAGTGAAAATTGTGCCTCAAAGGTCAAGAGGGTGACGCAATTTTTAAACTACATGGCGAAGAATGAGACCTACCAGTCCTCTCTCATTTTCCTGACAGACCATGACAAAATAAGGAAGTAAGCAGAATTATTTTTTCTCTCTAGCCTCACAAGCATTAACCAACAATACAGTATTTGATTGTATGATTTGTGTGTGTGTGTGTGTGTGTGTGTGTGTTTTTAGATGGGTTCAATTCCTCCAGAAGAACAAGGCAATCACCACAGTCAACCACTACACCTTGACTATTGGTGCATTTCTTAAATATTCTGAGGAGACCCCTCCATCTGGCTGCCGGCTGACCGTGAACCAATGGAGGGGGATCAACCGGTTGATGAAGGGCATTAGCAAGTCCATGAGACGACCAGTTTCCCTTCACCAGATAAAGGTGAAGGACAACAAGGAAGGCAAGGTGGTGTCCAAAAAGAGCCTGCTGGAGTGCCAGTCTCTTGCCAAGGCCAAAATCCCTCAAGTGCTGAGTAAGTTTTTCTCAATCTGTGATGTCACTGTTTTTACATACTTATAGACGTCAGAGATGTATAGAATGCATTATGGAGTGGGATTATGAAGCTGCCTTTTTTTATTTTCATGTTCACAGAAACATTGGAAGAAACAAGGACACAGAGGAATCAATACAGGTTTTATGGGTACCTGTGTGCCTACTTTACATCCATATACGGCCACAGACCAGGCCTATATAAAAACATGTTGGTGAAAGAGGTGGAGGAGGCAAAATGTGACCAGTCTGGGGTGTACCTGATCAATGTAAGTCTATGAAATACAGCTGGCTGTGTTTATTTGTTTGTTTGCTTGGTTGGTTATCTTTGGAAACAATTGCAGTCGCAGGAGCGTAATGTGTTTTTTTGTGTTTTTTCTCTGTTCAATTTCTATTAGGTGGGGGAACACAAAACAAATCGGGAGTACGGCATGGTCCAGATGTCGCTGACAAAGGAGGAGTACAGCTGGTTTTCCGACTTCCTCAAATTCAAGCACTGTCTCTTAGGGGGAAAGAAGGCCCAGCACTTCTTTTTCAATTCAACAAACACTCAGATGAAGAACCTGCCTGCCTACCTGAGGGAGGTGTGGAAGGAGATGGGTCTGCCCGAATGTCCTTCATTCACTGACATGAGGACCTCCATTGTCACTCATGTAGGTCAGATTAGATAGGAATCTAATTAATGTAAGATCCTATTCTATTGTTGTCTGAAGTAATATCAATAATATCATATATTTGTGTGTGTGTGTGTGTGTGTGTGTGTGTGTGTCTTACAGGTAAAAAACATGCTCCCAAAGGTTGACAGGGAAAGGGTGGCCAACTTCATGTGCCACAACATCCAGACGGCAGACAAATATTATGCCATGAATTTAAATCCAACCCAAGCAAATGAAACCAGGGCACTCTTTGAGGCTGCACTGAAGGGGGAAGATAACACAGTCGCCGCAGAGAACCAGCCCTCCACCTCAGGAGAAAGAAAGCAGAAGGTGAGAGAGGATGCCTCCCTCTCCGACGGGAGCACCACCCCTGAAGAGACCAAGGTGATGTACCAGGAGTCTGGCACGTCCGCCGGTGACTCGGAAGAGGAGGAAGAGGATGAAGATGAGGAACAGATGGCCAGACAACTTCCAGTAAGATCAGCTATTCTGACAGGACACATTTGATTATCAAAATGTACTTGTAAACTATGTAACAGTCAAGTGTGAATTCTGAGATATATCTAATTTCTTGTGTTTGCTCTGTCAGGAGACACCTTCCAAGGTGACCAATCCTCAGGTGGAGATGGAACTTACCCCAAAGAGGAAGCGGAGCATCTGCACACGCCGCATGGAGGTCGCCATCAGCCCCATGCTAGTCTCACCCCTCAAAGTGAGGCTCAAGTCGCCCCCCCCACCAGTCCCTCATTGTCACATTAAAAGGGATGCAACAACTAAACTCAAATAAAGTCAGACTAAAAAATGCCATTGCCTCAAGGAGGTTAAAGCTGCAGGAGAAGGTGCAAAAGAGAGGAGGGGACCCCTGATGCAGCTCGAAGGAAGGGGAGCCGACCAACAACAAGACTTCCTCTTCCAAATAGTCATGTAGATTGTTTTAGACTCTCACATTTATACTGTTCTGATTTTGTTTGGTTTGATTTTCAATTTTGGTGTGCTTGTTTACATTTTAGAAGTGTAAAATGTGTGTAATTTAGTCTAACTGTCTGTTCAATTTTCTATTTTGGTGTGATTCTTTATAATGTAAAGGTTTGTTCTGTTTTATTAAATAACTAGTTTAGTAATTATTTGTGTTGTGCTTTCTTTAAGGTTATATTCTAACTGTCTGTTCAATTTTCTATTTTGGTGTGATTCTTTATAATGTAAAGGTTTGTTCTGTTTTATTAAATAACTAGTTGAGTAATTATTTGTGTTGTGCTTTCTTTAAGGTTATATTCTAACTGTCTGTTCAATATTCTATTTTGGTGTGATTCTTTATAATGTAAAGGTTTGTTCTGTTTTATTAAATAACTAGTTGAGTAATTCTTTGTGTTGTGCTTTCTTTAAGGTTTATATTTAGTTTGTCACTTAATTTGTAAGTGTTAAACATTCACTGTCTTGTGTTGTTGTCTGTGAAGGTAGGAACAAATATTTAGGCATTATTGGCATGGGAATCATATGTTTACATTGGCAAAGCAAATTAAGTAGATAATAAACAAAAGTGAAATAAACAATAAAGTCCTGCTGTAGCCTGTACTACTGCTGTTCAGGAAGCACAATTTGAACTAGAAACTTACACAGACAGGCTGAAATAAACACTAAAAAATAACAAATGGCATCACCGTAATATCCCGCTTGACCGTAGCTCGCTCGAACTGAGCGCAGCGACCATGAGAAAAGTAAGCCCAAAATGAAGCCTGCCCCACAACGTCATTTGCTTTTGGGTGACAGTGAGAGAACCGTTAGGTTTAGAAGGACAATTCAACCACAGGAATGTTCCTAACGTCCTTCCAATCCATGCAAGCCTTACCTTGACCGTGTGGCATTAACCCTTAAAAATAAAACAGGTTTTTTTGATCTCACAGATTACAATGACATCTCTCCCCATAGGAATACATTGACAGCTCCCCTAAATTCAACCTGGAGCCTATGTGGGTTAATAATGCCTTATGAACCTGTCTTCAATGCCAATCCATCAGGCCACTATGAGGTCTACCTGTGTCGATTCTAAGCTTCCTGGAGCAACCGGAAGTGGTTAAATTCACCCAAAATGTATT
This sequence comes from Oncorhynchus mykiss, assembly GCF_013265735.2. Lineage (NCBI taxonomy): Eukaryota > Metazoa > Chordata > Actinopteri > Salmoniformes > Salmonidae > Oncorhynchus > Oncorhynchus mykiss. The sequence continues at coordinate 532,211 of NW_023493681.1, forward strand.
TTGATGTACATAACCTGCAAATGTGAAAATGACTGCATTCAACCCTGGGTAGATCAGTCAATTCTTAACATAAAGACTTTAGGATTCTCAGGATTCTGTAAGAGAATACCCAAAGCAAGATATTTGTTTACCTATAGCTTCCTGTGCCAACCGGAAGTGCCTTTAATTGGTGTCTCAGGGGCTTCTCCTTAGGAGGGATGGGGACACCACCACGGGACAGACCCCACACTCATCGCTAGAGATCGAACTTCAGACTCCCTTCAAAACCACTGAACCCCTCAACACACCGAAAGAGATTACGGTGCACACCCTTAGAGGGAGCCGGAACAGGATAACTCCCTCCACCATCACAGAGACACAGAGGAGGAGGAACTATCCAACACCCAGGGAGAGAGAACAAGTGACGTCAGTCGAACACAGTCAGAAAGAGGAGGTGGAAGAGGCGTTAGATAGAGGAGGATATTACCCCAGAGGCCATTCCTCCTGTTCATGTGAGCAAGAAAGAGCAGAAGGCTTCTGATCAGCCAAATGGCAGGCAGAGGGAGAGGTCATAGTGATTCACACCCACAGAGAGAAAGACAACCCACACAACCTCTTGGTTGAGATGAACCACACAGGTAGAGGCAGAGGGCCTTCAGGGCTAGCCAGTCAGCCTGCCTGCTCTGATCCTCAAGTCAATTGTATATAAATTCATGTTCATTAAAGATTTTTATTCAAGAATTGACAAGTCCCATTTCGTTAAAGGGGTCACCCTTTTCCTGCTACAAACACAACTTGCATATCATCACAGACTAGGCCAAAACGTTAATCTTTTAACCTTGCCTGAATAAAACAATGCATTTTTTATAGTGAGCAAGAGTTGCTCCTTTTCCTTTTCTATGATGATTCAAATATTTGGTTGCACCTCAACTGAACGTTGGTTGAGGGCCCCTTTTTTTTAATTAAAAGCATTAAAATTGTGATGTTTCTCACTTATTTACATAACCTACTCCACACTTGCAAAGTGAAAGTTTATAGAAATGTTCTGAAATTAAGTAGTAAACAGAAGAAAAGCAGAATTGAGTCCAATTATAATGCGAATAATTGAATGGTCTACGGTTCAATCCCATTTCTGAAGGTCTGATGAATAATTAATATTGTTTCTCCTCTTCCTTGTGGCAGGGGCAGCAGCACACTGCCCTCCAAAGCCTGCAAAATAATAGCCGGACTGCCCCTTTCCTAGCTCTGCATGGAACTTCCAGTGCCACGTCCTTGGTGACGTGTGGGGTGACATCCGGGATGACCACAGCAACATCCTCTGGAAAGGGAAAAAAGAGGAACAGAATGTGAACAAATGCAAACCGTAGCTTCTAAACACTGGCCAGTTGAAAGGTTCTACTAAGATGTCATGACAAACGGCACCTGTCAGAGTGCTCTCTAAGTCTCTCTCTCTTGGGTGCTCTGAATGGCCTTCCTCTGGCTGAAGCCACAGGGCCAGGAGGAGCCTGGGCACCACCTCCACCACCACCTGAGATGGGCTGAGCAGGTTGCTACGGGGCTCATTGGACTGCTCGCCCAGAATGCTCCTCACAGCTCTTTCCACGGTGCTGTGGACCTTAGGATCGCTGAAATCAACAATAAGGAGAAAACAAAGCTAAACGATGTGCAATGTACTCACTTAGAACACTTTCTTAGTCTGTTTCTGCGTAGTTCCAGATGTGTAGATAAATGGATCAAGTCATATGCGGGGCAGTACATGGAACTCACATGTCAGCTGGCGAGGTGGGGTGCATGGAGCGGCGGAGCTTGCAGAAAGCCTTGTGCTCTATGTTCATCATTTTTAGGCAAGTGTTTACTTCCCAGGCCTGCAGTATGAAACAGGAAGTCCCATTAGTGTAATTTCACAACAGATCTATCCTGCTGTGCTAACTCGTTGTTGAAAGGCTGGTAAAGAGCTCACTAACTTGTAGCATGTCTCTAACTCTCATTCTCTTACCAGCCGAGCGAGGTCGTTTCCCTCCTCCAGGGTTTCCTTCCACACCCTTCAAATAAAACACAGAGCATTTCAACTTTCCTGGCTTCTGATTTTTCTGTTGTTTATTTTACCCACATCTCCTGGAGTGCTGCTGGTGGCAGGGAATGGCAGTGAAGGTGAGTGCTGACGTGGTACTCACCACTCCCTAAGGGATTTTTGCCCTGAGACACCAGCCAGTTGCTCATGTGCTCCGTGGTGACATGGGGAGGGACCTGGCCTTGACTCTGGAGCAGCAGATAGTGGACCATGAGCTTCTTCTGCAAGATGAGGTAAGGTGTGAGACCGTGCCACGAAATACCATGTCATTTACTTTCAGAAGGGCCTCTCGCAACATTTCACAACTGCTCATGCCTCACAATTTGCAAGTGATATTAAGAACTCTTGTTTATGTTTTTGTATGGTGAATCTTACCTGTTTATTGTAATATGTTTCCTCCCAGCAGGCCTGCAGAGTCTGAAAATTAAGGCTGCTCCTACAGAATTCCTTTGAAGATCATGAAAATAATGATGCTTTGTTATGCACATTATGCACAGGCATTTACAGTATGCTAAAATTAATTTATCCTAAGATTACCTTTGTGGGACCATAAGTGAACTCCGGAATGCACCAAACCCTATCCATGGTAAGATGGGGAAGAAATGCAGCACTATAGATATACGGGATGCTCTAGAGATAACAGGAATGACTTACAGTCGCGAATGATCAATGGCTGTGGAGTCCTCCAATATGCTGCACTTAGAATTGAGTTGTAGGCGATGTTTGGCGCAAAATAGAATGTTTACATTCTATTGCCATGGAGAAATGGAATGTGTAGAACCTGTTTAATTGATTATGCTTCTATGTCTTTATTTCGTTAAACATTGAACTCTGTATTATGTCATAATGTGTATATGAGGACGTAGGAGCCCGTCCAGATTCATGACCCGATTATCCAGGTGCATGTTGCTTAGACCTACTAATCCATCCTTGGTTTACAAGTTAAATACATTGTTTATATATGCCTATACAAATCCATCGACCACATCCATTTAAAGCAATGATTGTCAATTGAAATTGTGGTTGTTCTGTTCTCCTGTTGTGCGCCTTGAGTGTTTGTCCCCTTAAGCACATTATTCCAATATTTTTCCGAGCTCTGAATTGACACAATGAACACTTTTGAAAAGATAGTCGGTTAAAAATAAGAGTATGAATGACAATAAACGTATGACTTGGATTGTATGCGTAATAGTGTAGTAAACAGTATCGCTCAGCGCGGGAACTTTTGGTGTTAGGAAAGTTTCCGTTTTTAGCCTCCATGACACGTATCACTTTGTTGTCTTGTTGGTAATAGTAAAAATGCATGACAGTCGGCATTGTAATGGTCTAACAGGTGTTTTTCATTTTGCTTCTCACATTAAACAGACATTTGAGAACGGAATTGCTTACAGTTGTACCTATGATGCAGAGACACACTAAAGCTGTACAGTGTAGTTTGAATAATCAGTTTAAATTATTTGCAGATGAATTCCCTATTATTTACAAATCGAAAGATGTACCATTTGAAATGAATGTGGCAGAACAGTTTAGCATAGAGTTCTTGTGGGTGTCTTCTCCTTCAGTCTTTTTGCCTCCTAGGCCTTGTTTCTCATTACATGGGATTTCCCCAGTGCCAACTTCACACGAGATGGCCGCTGTCTACTGTCATGTGGTGCTGAATGACAGATATCGCTATGCCGATATTGCTGCTGTCCATGGACCTGAAATGTACAATGTACGACCGTCCAAACTTGACCCCACACACAAACACACACATTGATGCCAATCTCTCACACACTTTTGAACATTGCACAACCTGCAACAAAAAACTGAAAGAGCATTTTATTCCGTTTGTGTTTGAATAAAGACCCGAAGAATTCAATCAATGTGTGGATGTTGATTGGACAATGTATATGTGCTTTGCAGAAGTCATTTTTTAAATTCCCTGTAGCGTGAATTTTACTGGAGCATGATCAGATTGCTTTGTTTAAACCAGAATAAAGATTTGGTCTGAGAAACTATGCCGATTATAGCACGATAGCTTTATTTTTATTTTTAAATGAGGCAATGTATATATGACCCCCTTTCAAAGAGTCGCTCATTTATCACTTTCTTGCAGATATACAGTGCCTTCAGAAAGTGTTAATACCCCTTAACGTATTCCTCATGTTGTTTTCTTACAGCCTGAATTCCAAATGGATTAAATTATAGTTTTTTATCATCTCACCCATCTACAGACAACACCCCATAATGACAAAGTAAAAACATGTTTTAATTTTTTTTTCAAATGTATTGAAAATGAAATACAGAAATATTCACAATACATGTTAGAATCACCTTTGGCAGCGATTAAAGCTGTGAGTCTTTCTGGGTAAGTCTCCAAAAGCTTTGCACCCTTGGATTGTACCATATTTGCAATATCACAATATATACAGTACCAGTCAAAAGTCTGGACACACCTACTCATTTAAGGGTTTTTCTTTATTTTACAATTTTTTACATTTTAGAAAAATAGTGAAGACATCAAAACTATGAAATAGCACAATTGGAATAATGTAGTAAGCATTAACTGTTAAACAAATCAAAATATATTTTACATTTGAGAATCTTTGAAGTAGCCATCCTTTTCCTTGACCACTTTGCACACTCTTGGCATTCTCTCAAACCTTTTCATGAGGTAGTCACCAGGAATGTTTTTCAATTAACAGGTGTACCTTCTTAAAAGTTCATTTGTGGAATTTCTTTCCTTCTTAAAGCGTTTGAGCCAATAGGTTGTGTTGTGACAAGGTAGGGATGGTTTACAGAAGATATCCCTATTTGGTAAAAGACCAAGTCCATATTATGCCAAGAACAGCTCAAATAAGCAAAGAGAAACAAGTCCATCTTTACTTAAGACATGAATGTCAGTCAAAACGGAAAAATTCAAGAACTTTGAAAGTTTCTTCTAGTGTAGTCCCAAAAACCATGAAGCGTTTTGATGAAACTGGCTCTCATGAGGACTGCCACAGGAAAGGAAGACCCAAAGTTACCTCTGCTGCAGAGGATAGGTTCAGCAGAGTTCACTGCACCTCAGATTGGAGCCCAAATAAAAGCTTCACAGAGTTCAAGAAACACACACATCTCAACATGCACTGTTCATAGGAGACTGCGTGAATCAGGCCTTCATGGTTGAATTGTTCCATTGAAACCACTACTAAAGGACGGACGCCAATAATAAGAAGAGACTTGCATGGGACAAGAAACACGAGCAATGGACCTAAGTCTGGTGGAAATCTGTCCTTTGGTCTGATGAGTTCAAATTTGAGATTTTTTTCCCTTCAATGTGTGTGTGTAAAGAATCCAGGGTGTTTAGTTGGGTCTACTCTTCATTATAAAACAATTTGTTGAATGGTTTAAAATCCATCAGAAGCTGCTTCAATTCATGGTGGCTCTGAGTAAGTCTCGGGGACAGAGCTTGTTTTGCCAAGGAAAGTGAAAAGGACTGAGGGAAAGTAAACTGGAAAATACATGGAAAGGATCATGGAAGAACCTCAGAGAACATTGCATTTTCAAGATCATGTAACATCAAAATGCATTTTATATTCCTGCCCTGACAGAAAAACCACATGTAACCAACTTACATTTTATGTGAGCACAAATTACATTTTGGTACACAACGTGATCACATTTTCACATTTGTAGTTCACATAAGATTACATTCAAATATGTTTTTGGAACACTTCCCGTGTTCACATGTGAAATTCATGTGGTTTTTGCCTAAACGCCCTGCAGTTCCACACTCAAGGTTCTTAATGATGCTTTAAATGCACATGTATGATTGTGCATGTGTAATGGGTTGAAAACAAAGTAACTAAAAACAGACACCCATTTATTATATCCCCCCCCCATATTGTTTATGTATTTGTCTTAATGAATCTAAATGGTATTTTCAACATACTTTAGCGTCAGCAGTCCATAAGGCCAATAGATGGCGCTGTTGTACTGTTGTAGCAGGAGAAACATTAAGTTCAGGCCAAGCGCTCACCATTCTGCAGAATAAGGACCAGAACTTTACAGAGGTAAACTGTGTCTGTTCTTTTACTATTACAGGTATGTAACAGCACTTCAAACGTTCAACTACATACACAATATGTAATAACATGCTATTTAACAACGTTGTCCAGATATTATCACGTTAGGAAAGGTTTTGTTTTGGCTCTGTGTCGAACTGAGTGAGAGAAGAAGGTATTTACATTGAGTGAGAGTATATGTTAGCTTGATGCTAGCTGAGGTAAAAAAAAACATTTACGAGTTACAGAGACTATGTTTACTGAGTAGCTGACTTGTACTGGATTTAGTCTAGGAGATTTTTTATCAAGAATCCATTTGTTAGGGATTTCGGAGTTGGTTTTAGATGTTATTGGTTGTTTTGTGTAAAATTGTGCTCACTAGCTGGTAAACTGGCCGAGCACGCTCAGTCTGGTGGACTTTTAGTACATACAGTGAGAGAGAGAGGATTTTCTGGAGGTGCCACTATCTTAAAGCTGAATGTATTGTTGTCACTTTTCTATAGAGGTAGCGGTATATAGAAAAACATTCAGTTATTTATGGTTTCATATATAGGTGTTTCTATTGTATGAATGTGAAATACATTGTGGTTTTCATGTGAAACCAAACATTTTTGAATTCTGTTTTAGGTAAAGTGCATTTATGTTGTGTAATTTAAAGTGTGCACTTGTTTGATGTGAATATTTTCAAAGTACTAACAAGAAAATAGACAATTGAACAAGAGAAAAAAAACATTCTTCAGAATAAAGAAAGCGCCAGAACTTGGCAGACGTAAACTTGTGTCCGTTCTTTTTACTATTGCAGGCCACCTCAGCTACACATGTACTCTGTCTGCACACGCATCCACGCATGCACATACACACGGACAAACACACACTAATGTTCTCTCTCTTGTGCTTGTCAGCAGTTCATCGTGGCCCTGTCGTTCGCCTCCTTCACCAAAGCTCTGTCAAGGACCTACATGAAGAGTGCCATCACTCAGACACTTTTTCCCTGTCCAGCTCTCTCATCGGACTCATAGACGGCAGCTTTGAGATGGGTATCAACAATAACATTGAGTTGCTTCAGAACTCATGTAGTAAAAACCAGATACAGACTACAGTGTGATTGATTTTTCTTGTGGTTCAATCAGAGTCTGCTCTCAATACTGTCCAGTTTTATAGTTGTTCCTATTAATTGATTGACTGGCTTTTGTCCATGACTCTACTGTCAAACCCCTAACATTGTTTTATTTGATGCTTTGTTGTTGCAGTCTAGTATCCAAACTGATATGCCATTTTTAGTAGAAAAAAAAATGTTTATAATTTGTGATTCCTGACTACTGTAGTGTTGTGGTTTCTTGCAGGTAACCTGCTGTTCCTGGCTGTGGTCAGCCATTTTGGGGCGAAGCTGTACCGGCCCAGGCTCATTGCTATGGGCTGTTTCCTCATGGCTGTAGGATCCTTCCTCACAGGCCTGCCACACTTCTTCATGGGATGGTAAAACAACTGAAATACTGGTTAAACTTGTAGTTGTAGAGATACTCCAATGCGGAGGAAAGTTTCACTTTAGAAATAAAGTAATGTATCCAGTTGTTGATTAATCTCAGTTAACTTCTAACTAAAGTCTTAAGTAATTGGTCAGCTGCTTGATTATGTTTTGGGGCCATACATGTTAAGAGAAGGGATTAACTTGTTATGGCTGCAATCAATGGATCCCGGAGGTCCTAGGTATAATCAACTTCACCAAGCCGCTGGAAATCGAACGCGCCCACAGAACATCAGCGCCGAAACCCCGGCCAGATGAGCCCCCACGAGCCGTATTGATCAGGTTCCTCCGTTTCCAAGACAGAGAGAAGATACTGCAACTCGCAAGAGCCAAAGGGGACATCACCATTGATGGAAAGAGGGTCAGCCTTTTCCCAGATATGAGCGTGGATCTCGCCAGACGTCGCAATCAGTTCAGACCTGCCGCCAAAGCACTGAAGGAGAAGAACATCACCGGCTACCTCATCCACCCTGCATGGATGAAAGTTCAGTACCAAGGCCGAAGCCATCTCTTCAACACACCGGGAGAAGTGCACACTTTTCTCAAAAAACTGAGCAACGTCTGAGCCAGGACGGTCTCTCTGGGGGATAAAATGCAGTTTTTTCAACTCATTTCATTTTCAACTAACCGTATCTTCCCGGGGTGAGTTCTAATACATTTACAGGAGAGTATATTTTGGTTTAGTCCATATCTACTGGGCGAAGCAATAAGTGGGCTTAGGCTTAGGCTTTCCCCCTCATTTATGTTAATCTTTCGAAAAGAGACTCAAGCATCCCTTACCGTGGGCAGTAAATATTCAGCCATAAATATCTATTCACAACGTTTGTTTTCAATTTAGAGAGCTCGCAGGTTTTAGTTTACGCCAAGTTTTAGCTAGTAAGAGCAAGACGGAAAGCGAGCAGCAACGTATCTCTACAAGTGTATTCATGTTTGATTGTTGGGATTGTTGTTTTAGTCTGACAATCGGGGTGGGTGGGATTTTTATTATTTTTTTCTTCCTTTTTTCTATGTTTATTGTTTCCCTCCTAAAGAGACACACAGGTCACTTTTGTGCTCAAACCAAAGTTGAAACATTTCCTAATTATCTGCATATGATAGATTTCTATTCAGTTACATATTTGAAACCCAACCTATGCTTAATCCACTAAAATATGTCACATTCAACGCATAACCTGTCATTATGAAAATCACTGTATTCAAACCTGTGTAGATCAGTCAATTCTTAACTTAAAGACTTAAAACTCAGGATTCTGTAAGTGGCTATGTCAATCAAGACATGTGGTTACTTATAGCTTCCTGTGCCAACCGGAAGTGCCTTTAATTGGGTCACAGTGTTTCGAAGGGTTAAAAAAGTCACATCTCTCCAAAATGTCATATGTGTGACTAGGTAACCCTCCTGAACTGTAAATCAGTCATTTCTCCCAACAGATGTCAAAGAAAAGCTCTCTCTCACACACACACACACAGACACACACACACAGCAAGGATGGAGTGATAAAGTGCGGTGCTTAAAGACACAGAGAGCAGGCAATTGCATTACCATAATCCCTAGGCCGTGCGGAGTTCAACAAGACACCCCACTTGACTGTAGCTCACTTGGTCTGACCACAGTGACCATGCAAAAAAGTAGTCTCATGTAGCAGGCTTTGTCTGCGTAAAAAGTAATCTCATGTAGCTCACTCGGTCTGACCGGTGACCGCAGGGACCATGCAAAAAAAGTAGTATCATGTAGCTCACTCAGACCGGTCTGACCGCAGTGACCGTGCAAAAAAGTAATCTCATGTAGCTCACTTGGTCTGAGCATAGGGACCATTTAAAAAAAGTAGTCTCATCAATGTGATTGTTTTTAATGGAGAATTTGACTATGAGATGAGAGAATTTGACTATGAGATGACAATATAGTAGTTTGGGGAGTATTTTCTATAATAGAATGTATTTGACTACAAGCAGAGTAGGGGCCTCATCCTGAGCATTCTCAAATGGAAAAACACAGTTTGATCATGTGCTGACAGAGAGAGAGGGAGGAGTTTGGGGAGAGTTTAAAATGAGAAGAGTGATTTTTTCTAATAGGCTGCATTTCACTTTGAGCTAACAAGGAGATGAGCATTCTAGAGTGGTGAGGAGTGGTTTCATGTATATTTTTGAGTATCAATTAAGCAGCCAGAAGCACTGTACTTTCTTTATTGCTTAAGGGATTGTGTTAAGTTGTTTTATTTACTATTATTTCCCTTTTCAATAGAATAGAATAGAATAGTATAGAATTGTATAGATGGCTCCAGTGCGCTCATGTCCAATATGCTATAAGGTTGTGGTTGGCTTTAGTCAGCACCTTAGGTATGTACACCATGTGAGGAACAGTGAGGAGAGGGTACTCCTCTGTAAGTGGCAGTCAGGCCGTGTCAATGTCAGGCAGGAGCAGTGTCCAGTGTCAGGATGCTCCACACATCTTAGCAGACTGGACCGGCATATAGACTCCCACTCAGAGCTCAACAGAGCACAGAGGAGACAGGTTTTAGAGGACCTTAGGAGACGGCTGACGATGGAGAGGCTGGCGGTGTTGAGGGCATCGACCCCTGACATCCCTATGGCGACAGATTTAGACATTGTGGAGACTGTAAGGAGAGAAGAGGAGGAGGAGGAAATGTTATGTTCACCTACAGAAGCAGAGGAGGAAGTGGACTGCAAAGAGGATTCCTGCCACTGCCATGCACCAATCCTGAGACTGAAAAAAGCTGTAAAAGAGAGGGATGAGGCACTGCATACAAGAAGTGAGACCAACAAATCCATTAAAGAGGACAACCTTAAGTTGATCTCTGATCTGCAAAGGTTGAGAAAGAAGTACCAGCTGCTGAAAAGGCAGATGGGGATTGGCATGGTGAAGGCCCTCAACTTTCAGGCAGAGTCAGACACAGACACAAATCAAGAGGAGCAGGACCAAGCTAGAGGTTCAGGGGACCAGAGAGAGGAGCCTACAGTGTCCGGGTCAAGCTGCAAACTCATCTTCCCGGGCTCTGCTATGAGTAAGTACTGTTTCTTCAAATAGTGACAAGAGTTTGTGTTTGAAAAGAATATGATAAACCACCTGACTGATTCATGTAGCCTCATGAGATTGTAATTCTAGTCTAAAATGTTATGTTTTTTTGATTAGGTGTGTTTATCGAGGGATTCAGGAAGACCTGTGAGGGCCCTAATCCAAATTATAAGCTGAGTGAAAATTGTGCCTCAAAGGTCAAGAGGGTGACGCAATTTTTAAACTACATGGCGAAGAATGAGACCTACCAGTCCTCTCTCATTTTCCTGACAGACCATGACAAAATAAGGAAGTAAGCAGAATAATTTTTTCTCTCTAGCCTCACAAGCATTAACCAACAATACAGTATTTGATTGTATGATTTGTGTGTGTGTGTGTGTGTGTGTGTGTGTGTGTGTGTGTTTTTAGATGGGTTCAATTCCTCCAGAAGAACAAGGCAATCACCACAGTCAACCACTACACCTTGACTATTGGTGCATTTCTTAAATATTCTGAGGAGACCCCTCCATCTGGCTGCCGGCTGACCGTGAACCAATGGAGGGGGATCAACCGGTTGATGAAGGGCATTAGCAAGTCCATGAGACGACCAGTTTCCCTTCACCAGATAAAGGTGAAGGACAACAAGGAAGGCAAGGTGGTGTCCAAAAAGAGCCTGCTGCAGTGCCAGTCTCTTGCCAAGGCCAAAATCCCTCAAGTGCTGAGTAAGTTTTTCTCAATCTGTGATGTCACTGTTTTTACACACTTATAGACGTCAGAGATGTATAGAATGCATTATGGAGTGGGATTATGAAGCTGCCTTTTTTTATTTTCATGTTCACAGAAACATTGGAAGAAACAAGGACACAGAGGAATCAGTACAGGTTTTATGGGTACCTGTGTGCCTACTTTACATCCATATACGGCCACAGACCAGGCCTATATAAAAACATGTTGGTGAAAGAGGTGGAGGAGGCAAAATGTGACCAGTCTGGGGTGTACCTGATCAATGTAAGTCTATGAAATACAGCTGGCTGTGTTTATTTGTTTGTTTGCTTGGTTGGTTATCTTTGGAAACAATTGCAGTCGCAGGAGCGTAATGTGTTTTTTTGTGTTTTTTCTCTGTTCAATTTCTATTAGGTGGGGGAACACAAAACAAATCGGGAGTACGGCATGGTCCAGATGTCGCTGACAAAGGAGGAGTACAGCTGGTTTTCCGACTTCCTCAAATTCAAGCACTGTCTCTTAGGGGGAAAGAAGGCCCAGCACTTCTTTTTCAATTCAACAAACACTCAGATGAAGAACCTGCCTGCCTACCTGAGGGAGGTGTGGAAGGAGATGGGTCTGCCCGAATGTCCTTCATTCACTGACCTGAGGACCTCCATTGTCACTCATGTAGGTCAGATTAGATAGGAATCTAATTAATGTAAGATCCTATTCTATTGTTGTCTGAAGTAATATCAATAATATCATATATTTGTGTGTGTGTGTGTGTGTGTGTCTTACAGGTAAAAAACATGCTCCCAAAGGTTGACAGGGAAAGGGTGGCCAACTTCATGTGCCACAACATCCAGACGGCAGACAAATATTATGCCATGAATTTAAATCCAACCCAAGCAAATGAAACCAGGGCACTCTTTGAGGCTGCACTGAAGGGGGAAGATAACACAGTCGCCGCAGAGAACCAGCCCTCCACCTCAGGAGAAAGAAAGCAGAAGGTGAGAGAGGATGCCTCCCTCTCCGACGGGAGCACCACCCCTGAAGAGACCAAGGTGATGTACCAGGAGTCTGGCACGTCCGCCGGTGACTCGGAAGAGGAGGAAGAGGATGAAGATGAGGAACAGATGGCCAGACAACTTCCAGTAAGATCAGCTATTCTGACAGGACACATTTGATTATCAAAATGTACTTGTAAACTATGTAACAGTCAAGTGTGAATTCTGAGATATATCTAATTTCTTGTGTTTGCTCTGTCAGGAGACACCTTCCAAGGTGACCAATCCTCAGGTGGAGATGGAACTTACCCCAAAGAGGAAGCGGAGCATCTGCACACGCCGCATGGAGGTCGCCATCAGCCCCATGCTAGTCTCACCCCTCAAAGTGAGGCTCAAGTCGCCCCCCCCACCAGTCCCTCATTGTCACATTAAAAGGGATGCAACAACTAAACTCAAATAAAGTCAGACTAAAAAATGCCATTGCCTCAAGGAGGTTAAAGCTGCAGGAGAAGGTGCAAAAGAGAGGAGGGGACCCCTGATGCAGCTCGAAGGAAGGGGAGCCGACCAACAACAAGACTTCCTCTTCCAAATAGTCATGTAGATTGTTTTAGACTCTCACATTTATACTGTTCTGATTTTGTTTGGTTTGATTTTCAATTTTGGTGTGCTTGTTTACATTTTAGAAGTGTAAAATGTGTGTAATTTAGTCTAACTGTCTGTTCAATTTTCTATTTTGGTGTGATTCTTTATAATGTAAAGGTTTGTTCTGTTTTATTAAATAACTAGTTTAGTAATTATTTGTGTTGTGCTTTCTTTAAGGTTATATTCTAACTGTCTGTTCAATTTTCTATATTCTACAATTTTCTATATTCTATAAACATTCACTGTCTTGTGTTGTTGTCTGTGAAGGTAGGAACAAATATTTAGGCATTATTGGCATGGGAATCATATGTTTACATTGGCAAAGCAAATTAAGTAGATAATAAACAAAAGTGAAATAAACAATAAAGTCCTGCTGTAGCCTGTACTACTGCTGTTCAGGAAGCACAATTTGAACTAGAAACTTACACAGACAGGCTGAAATAAACACTAAAAAATGGCATCACCGTAATCTCTAGGCCATGCCGAGTTCAACGAGATATCCCGCTTGACCGTAGCTCGCTCGGTCTGAGCGCAGCGACCATGAGAAAAGTAAGCCCAAAATGAAGCCTGCCCCACAACGTCATTTGCTTTTGGGTGACAGTGAGAGAACCGTTAGGTTTAGAAGGACAATTCATAACCTGCAAATGTGAAAATGACTGCATTCAACCCTGGGTAGATCAGTCAATTCTTAACATAAAGACTTTAGGATTCTCAGGATCCTGTAAGAGAATACCCAAAGCAAGATATTTGTTTACCTATAGCTTCCTGTGCCAACCGGAAGTGCCTTTAATTGGTGTCTCAGGGGCTTCTCCTTAGGAGGGATGGGGACACCACCACGGGACAGACCCCACACTCATCGCTAGAGATCGAACTTCAGACTCCCTTCAAAACCACTGAACCCCTCAACACACCGAAAGAGATTACGGTGCACACCCTTAGAGGGAGCCGGAACAGGATAACTCCCTCCACCATCACAGAGACACAGAGGAGGAGGAACTATCCAACACCCAGGGAGAGAGAACAAGTGACGTCAGTCGAACACAGTCAGAAAGAGGAGGTGGAAGAGGCGTTAGATAGAGGAGGATATTACCCCAGAGGCCATTCCTCCTGTTCATGTGAGCAAGAAAGAGCAGAAGGCTTCTGATCAGCCAAATGGCAGGCAGAGGGAGAGGTCATAGTGATTCACACCCACAGAGAGAAAGACAACCCACACAACCTCTTGGTTGAGATGAACCACACAGGTAGAGGCAGAGGGCCTTCAGGGCTAGCCAGTCAGCCTGCCTGCTCTGATCCTCAAGTCAATTGTATATAAATTCATGTTCATTAAAGATTTTTATTCAAGAATTGACAAGTCCCATTTCGTTAAAGGGGTCACCCTTTTCCTGCTACAAACACAACTTGCATATCATCACAGACTAGGCCAAAACGTTAATCTTTTAACCTTGCCTGAATAAAACAATGCATTTTTTATAGTGAGCAAGAGTTGCTCCTTTTCCTTTTCTATGATGATTCAAATATTTGGTTGCACCTCAACTGAACGTTGGTTGAGGGCCCCTTTTTTTTAATTAAAAGCATTAAAATTGTGATGTTTCTCACTTATTTACATAACCTACTCCACACTTGCAAAGTGAAAGTTTATAGAAATGTTCTGAAATTAAGTAGTAAACAGAAGAAAAGCAGAATTGAGTCCAATTATAATGCGAATAATTGAATGGTCTATGGTTCAATCCCATTTCTGAAGGTCTGATGAATAATTAATATTGTTTCTCCTCTTCCTTGTGGCAGGGGCAGCAGCACACTGCCCTCCAAAGCCTGCAAAATAATAGCCGGACTGCCCCTTTCCTAGCTCTGCATGGAACTTCCAGTGCCACGTCCTTGGTGACGTGTGGGGTGACATCCGGGATGACCACAGCAACATCCTCTGGAAAGGGAAAAAAGAGGAACAGAATGTGAACAAATGCAAACCGTAGCTTCTAAACACTGGCCAGTTGAAAGGTTCTACTAAGATGTCATGACAAACGGCACCTGTCAGAGTGCTCTCTAAGTCTCTCTCTCTTGGGTGCTCTGAATGGCCTTCCTCTGGCTGAAGCCACAGGGCCAGGAGGAGCCTGGGCACCACCTCCACCACCACCTGAGATGGGCTGAGCAGGTTGCTACGGGGCTCATTGGACTGCTCGCCCAGAATGCTCCTCACAGCTCTTTCCACGGTGCTGTGGACCTTAGGATCGCTGAATTCAACAATAAGGAGAAAACAAAGCTAAACGATGTGCAATGTACTCACTTAGAACACTTTCTTAGTCTGTTTCTGCGTAGTTCCAGATGTGTAGATAAATGGATCAAGTCATATGCGGGGCAGTACATGGAACTCACATGTCAGCTGGCGAGGTGGGGTGCATGGAGCGGCGGAGCTTGCAGAAAGCCTTGTGCTCTATGTTCATCATTTTTAGGCAAGTGTTTACTTCCCAGGCCTGCAGTATGAAACAGGAAGTCCCATTAGTGTAATTTCACAACAGATCTATCCTGCTGTGCTAACTCGTTGTTGAAAGGCTGGTAAAGAGCTCACTAACTTGTAGCATGTCTCTAACTCTCATTCTCTTACCAGCCGAGCGAGGTCGTTTCCCTCCTCCAGGGTTTCCTTCCACACCCTTCAAATAAAACACAGAGCATTTCAACTTTCCTGGCTTCTGATTTTTCTGTTGTTTATTTTACCCACATCTCCTGGAGTGCTGCTGGTGGCAGGGAATGGCAGTGAAGGTGAGTGCTGACGTGGTACTCACCACTCCCTAAGGGATTTTTGCCCTGAGACACCAGCCAGTTGCTCATGTGCTCCGTGGTGACATGGGGAGGGACCTGGCCTTGACTCTGGAGCAGCAGATAGTGGACCATGAGCTTCTTCTGCAAGATGAGGTAAGGTGTGAGACCGTGCCACGAAATACCATGTCATTTACTTTCAGAAGGGCCTCTCGCAACATTTCACAACTGCTCATGCCTCACAATTTGCAAGTGATATTAAGAACTCTTGTTTATGTTTTTGTATGGTGAATCTTACCTGTTTATTGTAATATGTTTCCTCCCAGCAGGCCTGCAGAGTCTGAAAATTAAGGCTGCTCCTACAGAATTCCTTTGAAGATCATGAAAATAATGATGCTTTGTTATGCACATTATGCACAGGCATTTACAGTATGCTAAAATTAATTTATCCTAAGATTACCTTTGTGGGACCATAAGTGAACTCCGGAATGCACCAAACCCTATCCATGGTAAGATGGGGAAGAAATGCAGCACTATAGATATACGGGATGCTCTAGAGATAACAGGAATGACTTACAGTCGCGAATGATCAATGGCTGTGGAGTCCTCCAATATGCTGCACTTAGAATTGAGTTGTAGGCGATGTTTGGCGCAAAATAGAATGTTTACATTCTATTGCCATGGAGAAATGGAATGTGTAGAACCTGTTTAATTGATTATGCTTCTATGTCTTTATTTCGTTAAACATTGAACTCTGTATTATGTCATAATGTGTATATGAGGACGTAGGAGCCCGTCCAGATTCATGACCCGATTATCCAGGTGCATGTTGCTTAGACCTACTAATCCATCCTTGGTTTACAAGTTAAATACATTGTTTATATATGCCTATACAAATCCATCGACCACATCCATTTAAAGCAATGATTGTCAATTGAAATTGTGGTTGTTCTGTTCTCCTGTTGTGCGCCTTGAGTGTTTGTCCCCTTAAGCACATTATTCCAATATTTTTCCGAGCTCTGAATTGACACAAGGAACACTTTTGAAAAGATAGTCGGTTAAAAATAAGAGTATGAATGACAATAAACGTATGACTTGGATTGTATGCGTAATAGTGTAGTAAACAGTATCGCTCAGCGCGGGAACTTTTGGTGTTAGGAAAGTTTCCGTTTTTAGCCTCCATGACACGTATCACTTCGTTGTCTTGTTGGTAATAGTAAAAATGCATGACAGTCGGCATTGTAATGGTCTAACAGGTGTTTTTCATTTTGCTTCTCACATTAAACAGACATTTGAGAACGGAATTGCTTACAGTTGTACCTATGATGCAGAGACACACTAAAGCTGTACAGTGTAGTTTGAATAATCAGTTTAAATTATTTGCAGATGAATTCCCTATTATTTACAAATCGAAAGATGTACCATTTGAAATGAATGTGGCAGAACAGTTTAGCATAGAGTTCTTGTGGGTGTCTTCTCCTTCAGTCTTTTTGCCTCCTAGGCCTTGTTTCTCATTACATGGGATTTCCCCAGTGCCAACTTCACACGAGATGGCCGCTGTCTACTGTCATGTGGTGCTGAATGACAGATATCGCTATGCCGATATTGCTGCTGTCCATGGACCTGAAATGTACAATGTACGACCGTCCAAACTTGACCCCACACACAAACACACACATTGATGCCAATCTCTCACACACTTTTGAACATTGCACAACCTGCAACAAAAAACTGAAAGAGCATTTTATTCCGTTTGTGTTTGAATAAAGACCCGAAGAATTCAATCAATGTGTGGATGTTGATTGGACAATGTATATGTGCTTTGCAGAAGTCATTTTTTAAATTCCCTGTAGCGTGAATTTTACTGGAGCATGATCAGATTGCTTTGTTTAAACCAGAATAAAGATTTGGTCTGAGAAACTATGCCGATTATAGCACGATAGCTTTATTTTTATTTTTAAATGAGGCAATGTATATATGACCCCCTTTCAAAGAGTCGCTCATTTATCACTTTCTTGCAGATATACAGTGCCTTCAGAAAGTGTTAATACCCCTTAACGTATTCCTCATGTTGTTTTCTTACAGCCTGAATTCCAAATGGATTAAATTATAGTTTTTTATCATCTCACCCAGCTACAGACAACACCCCATAATGACAAAGTAAAAACATGTTTTAATTTTTTTTTCAAATGTATTGAAAATGAAATACAGAAATATTCACAATACATGTTAGAATCACCTTTGGCAGCGATTAAAGCTGTGAGTCTTTCTGGGTAAGTCTCCAAAAGCTTTGCACCCTTGGATTGTACCATATTTGCAATATCACAATATATACAGTACCAGTCAAAAGTCTGGACACACCTACTCATTTAAGGGTTTTTCTTTATTTTACAATTTTTTACATTTTAGAAAAATAGTGAAGACATCAAAACTATGAAATAGCACAATTGGAATCATGTAGTAAGCATTAACTGTTAAACAAATCAAAATATATTTTACATTTGAGAATCTTTGAAGTAGCCATCCTTTTCCTTGACCACTTTGCACACTCTTGGCATTCTCTCAAACCTTTTCATGAGGTAGTAACCAGGAATGTTTTTCAATTAACAGGTGTACCTTCTTAAAAGTTCATTTGTGGAATTTCTTTCCTTCTTAAAGCGTTTGAGCCAATAGGTTGTGTTGTGACAAGGTAGGGATGGTTTACAGAAGATATCCCTATTTGGTAAAAGACCAAGTCCATATTATGCCAAGAACAGCTCAAATAAGCAAAGAGAAACAAGTCCATCTTTACTTAAGACATGAATGTCAGTCAAAACGGAAAAATTCAAGAACTTTGAAAGTTTCTTCTAGTGTAGTCCCAAAAACCATGAAGCGTTTTGATGAAACTGGCTCTCATGAGGACTGCCACAGGAAAGGAAGACCCAAAGTTACCTCTGCTGCAGAGGATAGGTTCAGCAGAGTTCACTGCACCTCAGATTGGAGCACAAATAAAAGCTTCACAGAGTTCAAGAAACACACACATCTCAACATGCACTGTTCATAGGAGACTGCGTGAATCAGGCCTTCATGGTTGAATTGTTCCATTGAAACCACTACTAAAGGACGGACGCCAATAATAAGAAGAGACTTGCATGGGACAAGAAACACGAGCAATGGACCTAAGTCTGGTGGAAATCTGTCCTTTGGTCTGATGAGTTCAAATTTGAGATTTTTTTCCCTTCAATGTGTGTGTGTAAAGAATCCAGGGTGTTTAGTTGGGTCTACTCTTCATTATAAAACAATTTGTTGAATGGTTTAAAATCCATCAGAAGCTGCTTCAATTCATGGTGGCTCTGAGTAAGTCTCGGGGACAGAGCTTGTTTTGCCAAGGAAAGTGAAAAGGACTGAGGGAAAGTAAACTGGAAAATACATGGAAAGGATCATGGAAGAACCTCAGAGAACATTGCATTTTCAAGATCATGTAACATCAAAATGCATTTTATATTCCTGCCCTGACAGAAAAACCACATGTAACCAACTTACATTTTATGTGAGCACAAATTACATTTTGGTACACAACGTGATCAGATTTTCACATTTGTAGTTCACATAAGATTACATTCAAATATGTTTTTGGAACACTTCCCGTGTTCACATGTGAAATTCATGTGGTTTTTGCCTAAACGCCCTGCAGTTCCACACTCAAGGTTCTTAATGATGCTTTAAATGCACATGTATGATTGTGCATGTGTAATGGGTTGAAAACAAAGTAACTAAAAACAGACACCCATTTATTATATCCCCCCCCATATTGTTTATGTATTTGTCTTAATGAATCTAAATGGTATTTTCAACATACTTTAGCGTCAGCAGTCCATAAGGCCAATAGATGGCGCTGTTGTACTGTTGTAGCAGGAGAAACATTAAGTTCAGGCCAAGCGCTCACCATTCTGCAGAATAAGGACCAGAACTTTACAGAGGTAAACTGTGTCTGTTCTTTTACTATTACAGGTATGTAACAGCACTTCAAACGTTCAACTACATACACAATATGTAATAACATGCTATTTAACAACGTTGTCCAGATATTATCACGTTAGGAAAGGTTTTGTTTTGGCTCTGTGTCGAACTGAGTGAGAGAAGAAGGTATTTACATTGAGTGAGAGTATATGTTAGCTTGATGCTAGCTGAGGTAAAAAAAAACATTTACGAGTTACAGAGACTATGTTTACTGAGTAGCTGACTTGTACTGGATTTAGTCTAGGAGATTTTTTATCAAGAATCCATTTGTTAGGGATTTCGGAGTTGGTTTTAGATGTTATTGGTTGTTTTGTGTAAAATTGTGCTCACTAGCTGGTAAACTGGCCGAGCACGCTCAGTCTGGTGGACTTTTAGTACATACAGTGAGAGAGAGAGGAGAGAGAGAGGAGAGAGAGAGGATTTTCTGGAGCTGAATGTATTGTTGTCACTTTTCTATAGAGGTAGCGGTATATAGAAAAACATTCAGTTATTTATGGTTTCATATATAGGTGTTTCTATTGTATGAATGTGAAATACATTGTGGTTTTCATGTGAAACCAAACATTTTTGAATTCTGTTTTAGGTAAAGTGCATTTATGTTGTGTAATTTAAAGTGTGCACTTGTTTGATGTGAATATTTTCAAAGTACTAACAAGAAAATAGACAATTGAACAAGAGAAAAAAAACATTCTTCAGAATAAAGAAAGCGCCAGAACTTGGCAGACGTAAACTTGTGTCCGTTCTTTTTACTATTGCAGGCCACCTCAGCTACACATGTACTCTGTCTGCACACGCATCCACGCATGCACATACACACGGACAAACACACACTAATGTTCTCTCTCTTGTGCTTGTCAGCAGTTCATCGTGGCCCTGTCGTTCGCCTCCTTCACCAAAGCTCTGTCAAGGACCTACATGAAGAGTGCC
The DNA here is from genome assembly GCF_013265735.2 of Oncorhynchus mykiss. Lineage (NCBI taxonomy): Eukaryota > Metazoa > Chordata > Actinopteri > Salmoniformes > Salmonidae > Oncorhynchus > Oncorhynchus mykiss. The sequence goes on from NW_023493681.1 coordinate 552,855, forward strand.
ATCACTCAGACACTTTTTCCCTGTCCAGCTCTCTCATCGGACTCATAGACGGCAGCTTTGAGATGGGTATCAACAATAACATTGAGTTGCTTCAGAACTCATGTAGTAAAAACCAGATACAGACTACAGTGTGATTGATTTTTCTTGTGGTTCAATCAGAGTCTGCTCTCAATACTGTCCAGTTTTATAGTTGTTCCTATTAATTGATTGACTGGCTTTTGTCCATGACTCTACTGTCAAACCCCTAACATTGTTTTATTTGATGCTTTGTTGTTGCAGTCTAGTATCCAAACTGATATGCCATTTTTAGTAGAAAAAAAAATGTTTATAATTTGTGATTCCTGACTACTGTAGTGTTGTGGTTTCTTGCAGGTAACCTGCTGTTCCTGGCTGTGGTCAGCCATTTTGGGGCGAAGCTGCACCGGCCCAGGCTCATTGCTATGGGCTGTTTCCTCATGGCTGTAGGATCCTTCCTCACAGGCCTGCCACACTTCTTCATGGGATGGTAAAACAACTGAAATACTGGTTAAACTTGTAGTTGTAGAGATACTCCAATGCGGAGGAAAGTTTCACTTTAGAAATAAAGTAATGTATCCAGTTGTTGATTAATCTCAGTTAACTTCTAACTAAAGTCTTAAGTAATTGGTCAGCTGCTTGATTATGTTTTGGGGCCATACATGTTAAGAGAAGGGATTAACTTGTTATGGCTGCAATCAATGGATCCCGGAGGTCCTAGGCATAATCAACTTCACCAAGCCGCTGGAAATCGAACGCGCCCACAGAACATCAGTGCCGAAACCCCGGCCAGATGAGCCCCCACGAGCCGTATTGATCAGGTTCCTCCGTTTCCAAGACAGAGAGAAGATACTGCAACTCGCAAGAGCCAAAGGGGACATCACCATTGATGGAAAGAGGGTCAGCCTTTTCCCAGATATGAGCGTGGATCTCGCCAGACGTCGCAATCAGTTCAGACCTGCCGCCAAAGCACTGAAGGAGAAGAACATCACCGGCTACCTCATCCACCCTGCATGGATGAAAGTTCAGTACCAAGGCCGAAGCCATCTCTTCAACACACCGGGAGAAGTGCACACTTTTCTCAAAAAACTGAGCAACGTCTGAGCCAGGACGGTCTCTCTGGGGGATAAAATGCAGTTTTTTCAACTCATTTCATTTTCAACTAACCGTATCTTCCCGGGGTGAGTTCTAATACATTTACAGGAGAGTATATTTTGGTTTAGTCCATATCTACTGGGCGAAGCAATAAGTGGGCTTAGGCTTAGGCTTTCCCCCTCATTTATGTTAATCTTTCGAAAAGAGACTCAAGCATCCCTTACCGTGGGCAGTAAATATTCAGCCATAAATATCTATTCACAACGTTTGTTTTCAATTTAGAGAGCTCGCAGGTTTTAGTTTACGCCAAGTTTTAGCTAGTAAGAGCAAGACACTCTACAAGTGTATTCATGTTTGATTGTTGGGATTGTTGTTTTAGTCTGACAATCGGGGTGGGTGGGATTTTTATTATTTTTTTCTTCCTTTTTTCTATGTTTATTGTTTCCCTCCTAAAGAGACACACAGGTCACTTTTGTGCTCAAACCAAAGTTGAAACATTTCCTAATTATCTGCATATGATAGATTTCTATTCAGTTACATATTTGAAACCCAACCTATGCTTAATCCACTAAAATATGTCACATTCAACGCATAACCTGTCATTATGAAAATCACTGTATTCAAACCTGTGTAGATCAGTCAATTCTTAACTTAAAGACTTAAAACTCAGGATTCTGTAAGTGGCTATGTCAATCAAGACATGTGGTTACTTATAGCTTCCTGTGCCAACCGGAAGTGCCTTTAATTGGGTCACAGTGTTTCGAAGGGTTAAAAAAGTCACATCTCTCCAAAATGTCATATGTGTGACTAGGTAACCCTCCTGAACTGTAAATCAGTCATTTCTCCCAACAGATGTCAAAGAAAAGCTCTCTCTCACACACACACACACAGACACACACACACAGCAAGGATGGAGTGATAAAGTGCGGTGCTTAAAGACACAGAGAGCAGGCAATTGCATTACCATAATCCCTAGGCCGTGCGGAGTTCAACAAGACACCCCACTTGACTGTAGCTCACTTGGTCTGACCACAGTGACCATGCAAAAAAGTAGTCTCATGTAGCAGGCTTTGTCTGCGTAAAAAGTAATCTCATGTAGCTCACTCGGTCTGACCGGTGACCGCAGGGACCATGCAAAAAAAGTAGTATCATGTAGCTCACTCAGACCGGTCTGACCGCAGTGACCGTGCAAAAAAGTAATCTCATGTAGCTCACTTGGTCTGAGCATAGGGACCATTTAAAAAAAGTAGTCTCATCAATGTGATTGTTTTTAATGGAGAATTTGACTATGAGATGAGAGAATTTGACTATGAGATGACAATATAGTAGTTTGGGGAGTATTTTCTATAATAGAATGTATTTGACTACAAGCAGAGTAGGGGCCTCATCCTGAGCATTCTCAAATGGAAAAACACAGTTTGATCATGTGCTGACAGAGAGAGAGGGAGGAGTTTGGGGAGAGTTTAAAATGAGAAGAGTGATTTTTTCTAATAGGCTGCATTTCACTTTGAGCTAACAAGGAGATGAGCATTCTAGAGTGGTGAGGAGTGGTTTCATGTATATTTTTGAGTATCAATTAAGCAGCCAGAAGCACTGTACTTTCTTTATTGCTTAAGGGATTGTGTTAAGTTGTTTTATTTACTATTATTTCCCTTTTCAATAGAATAGAATAGAATAGTATAGAATTGTATAGATGGCTCCAGTGCGCTCATGTCCAATATGCTATAAGGTTGTGGTTGGCTTTAGTCAGCACCTTAGGTATGTACACCATGTGAGGAACAGTGAGGAGAGGGTACTCCTCTGTAAGTGGCAGTCAGGCCGTGTCAATGTCAGGCAGGAGCAGTGTCCAGTGTCAGGATGCTCCACACATCTTAGCAGACTGGACCGGCATATAGACTCCCACTCAGAGCTCAACAGAGCACAGAGGAGACAGGTTTTAGAGGACCTTAGGAGACGGCTGACGATGGAGAGGCTGGCGGTGTTGAGGGCATCGACCCCTGACATCCCTATGGCGACAGATTTAGACATTGTGGTAAGGAGAGAAGAGGAGGAGGAGGAAATGTTATGTTCACCTACAGAAGCAGAGGAGGAAGTGGACTGCAAAGAGGATTCCTGCCACTGCCATGCACCAATCCTGAGACTGAAAAAAGCTGTAAAAGAGAGGGATGAGGCACTGCATACAAGAAGTGAGACCAACAAATCCATTAAAGAGGACAACCTTAAGTTGATCTCTGATCTGCAAAGGTTGAGAAAGAAGTACCAGCTGCTGAAAAGGCAGATGGGGATTGGCATGGTGAAGGCCCTCAACTTTCAGGCAGAGTCAGACACAGACACAAATCAAGAGGAGCAGGACCAAGCTAGAGGTTCAGGGGACCAGAGAGAGGAGCCTACAGTGTCCGGGTCAAGCTGCAAACTCATCTTCCCGGGCTCTGCTATGAGTAAGTACTGTGTCTTCAAATAGTGACAAGAGTTTGTGTTTGAAAAGAATATGATAAACCACCTGACTGATTCATGTAGCCTCATGAGATTGTAATTCTAGTCTAAAATGTTATGTTTTTTTGATTAGGTGTGTTTATCGAGGGATTCAGGAAGACCTGTGAGGGCCCTAATCCAAATTATAAGCTGAGTGAAAATTGTGCCTCAAAGGTCAAGAGGGTGACGCAATTTTTAAACTACATGGCGAAGAATGAGACCTACCAGTCCTCTCTCATTTTCCTGACAGACCATGACAAAATAAGGAAGTAAGCAGAATTATTTTTTCTCTCTAGCCTCACAAGCATTAACCAACAATACAGTATTTGATTGTATGATTTGTGTGTGTGTGTGTGTGTGTGTGTGTGTGTGTGTGTGTGTGTGTGTGTGTGTGTGTGTGTGTGTGTGTGTGTGTGTTTTTAGATGGGTTCAATTCCTCCAGAAGAACAAGGCAATCACCACAGTCAACCACTACACCTTGACTATTGGTGCATTTCTTAAATATTCTGAGGAGACCCCTCCATCTGGCTGCCGGCTGACCGTGAACCAATGGAGGGGGATCAACCGGTTGATGAAGGGCATTAGCAAGTCCATGAGACGACCAGTTTCCATTCACCAGATAAAGGTGAAGGACAACAAGGAAGGCAAGGTGGTGTCCAAAAAGAGCCTGCTGGAGTGCCAGTCTCTTGCCAAGGCCAAAATCCCTCAAGTGCTGAGTAAGTTTTTCTCAATCTGTGATGTCACTGTTTTTACACACTTATAGACGTCAGAGATGTATAGAATGCATTATGGAGTGGGATTATGAAGCTGCCTTTTTTTATTTTCATGTTCACAGAAACATTGGAAGAAACAAGGACACAGAGGAATCAGTACAGGTTTTATGGGTACCTGTGTGCCTACTTTACATCCATATACGGCCACAGACCAGGCCTATATAAAAACATGTTGGTGAAAGAGGTGGAGGAGGCAAAATGTGACCAGTCTGGGGTGTACCTGATCAATGTAAGTCTATGAAATACAGCTGGCTGTGTTTATTTGTTTGTTTGCTTGGTTGGTTATCTTTGGAAACAATTGCAGTCGCAGGAGCGTAATGTGTTTTTTTGTGTTTTTTCTCTGTTCAATTTCTATTAGGTGGGGGAACACAAAACAAATCGGGAGTACGGCATGGTCCAGATGTCGCTGACAAAGGAGGAGTACAGCTGGTTTTCCGACTTCCTCAAATTCAAGCACTGTCTCTTAGGGGGAAAGAAGGCCCAGCACTTCTTTTTCAATTCAACAAACACTCAGATGAAGAACCTGCCTGCCTACCTGAGGGAGGTGTGGAAGGAGATGGGTCTGCCCGAATGTCCTTCATTCACTGACCTGAGGACCACCATTGTCACTCATGTAGGTCAGATTAGATAGGAATCTAATTAATGTAAGATCCTATTCTATTGTTGTCTGAAGTAATATCAATAATATCATATATTTGTGTGTGTGTGTGTGTGTGTGTGTGTGTGTGTCTTACAGGTAAAAAACATGCTCCCAAAGGTTGACAGGGAAAGGGTGGCCAACTTCATGTGCCACAACATCCAGACGGCAGACAAATATTATGCCATGAATTTAAATCCAACCCAAGCAAATGAAACCAGGGCACTCTTTGAGGCTGCACTGAAGGGGGAAGATAACACAGTCGCCGCAGAGAACCAGCCCTCCACCTCAGGAGAAAGAAAGCAGAAGGTGAGAGAGGATGCCTCCCTCTCCGACAGGAGCACCACCCCTGAAGAGACCAAGGTGATGTACCAGGAGTCTGGCACGTCCGCCGGTGACTCGGAAGAGGAGGAAGAGGATGAAGATGAGGAACAGATGGCCAGACAACTTCCAGTAAGATCAGCTATTCTGACAGGACACATTTGATTATCAAAATGTACTTGTAAACTATGTAACAGTCAAGTGTGAATTCTGAGATATATCTAATTTCTTGTGTTTGCTCTGTCAGGAGACACCTTCCAAGGTGACCAATCCTCAGGTGGAGATGGAACTTACCCCAAAGAGGAAGCGGAGCATCTGCACACGCCGCATGGAGGTCGCCATCAGCCCCATGCTAGTCTCACCGCTCAAAGTGAGGCTCAAGTCGCCCCCCCACCAGTCCCTCATTGTCACATTAAAAGGGATGCAACAACTAAACTCAAATAAAGTAAGACTAAAAAATGCCATTGCCTCATGGAGGTTAAAGCTGCAGGAGAAGGTGCAAAAGAGAGGAGGGGACCCCTGATGCAGCTCGAAGGAAGGGGAGCCGACCAACAACAAGACTTCCTCTTCCAAATAGTCATGTAGATTGTTTTAGACTCTCACATTTATACTGTTCTGATTTTGTTTGGTTTGATTTTCAATTTTGGTGTGCTTGTTTACATTTTAGAAGTGTAAAATGTGTGTAATTTAGTCTAACTGTCTGTTCAATTTTCTATTTTGGTGTGATTCTTTATAATGTAAAGGTTTGTTCTGTTTTATTAAATAACTAGTTGAGTAATTCTTTGTGTTGTGCTTTCTTTAAGGTTTATATTTAGTTTGTCACTTAATTTGTAAGTGTTAAACATTCACTGTCTTGTGTTGTTGTCTGTGAAGGTAGGAACAAATATTTAGGCATTATTGGCATGGGAATCATATGTTTACATTGGCAAAGCAAATTAAGTAGATAATAAACAAAAGTGAAATAAACAATAAAGTCCTGCTGTAGACTGTACTACTGCTGTTCAGGAAGCACAATTTGAACTAGAAACTTACACAGACAGGCTGAAATAAACACTAAAAAATAACAAATGGCATCACCGTAATATCCCGCTTGACCGTAGCTCGCTCGAACTGAGCGCAGCGACCATGAGAAAAGTAAGCCCAAAATGAAGCCTGCCCCACAACGTCATTTGCTTTTGGGTGACAGTGAGAGAACCGTTAGGTTTAGAAGGACAATTCAACCACAGGAATGTTCCTAACGTCCTTCCAATCCATGCAAGCCTTACCTTGACCGTGTGGCATTAACCCTTAAAAATAAAACAGGGTTTTTTGATCTCACAGATTACAATGACATCTCTCCCCATAGGAATACATTGACAGCTCCCCTAAATTCAACCTGGAGCCTATGTGGGTTAATAATGCCTTATGAACCTGTCTTCAATGCCAATCCATCAGGCCACTATGAGGTCTACCTGTGTCGATTCTAAGCTTCCTGGAGCAACCGGAAGTGGTTAAATTCACCCAAAATGTATTTTGATGTACATAACCTGCAAATGTGAAAATGACTGCATTCAACCCTGGGTAGATCAGTCAATTCTTAACATAAAGACTTTAAACTCAGGATTCTGTAAGAGAATACCCAAAGCAAAATATTTGTTTACCTATAGCTTCCTGTGCCAACCGGAAGTGCCTTTAATTGGTGTCTCAGGGGCTTCTCCTTAGGAGGGATGGGGACACCACCACGGGACAGACCCCACACTCATCGCTAGAGATCGAACTTCAGACTCCCTTCAAAACCACTGAACCCCTCAACACACCGAAAGAGATTACGGTGCACACCCTTAGAGGGAGCCGGAACAGGATAACTCCCTCCACCATCACAGAGACACAGAGGAGGAGGAACTATCCAACACCCAGGGAGAGAGAACAAGTGACGTCAGTCGAACACAGTCAGAAAGAGGAGGTGGAAGAGGCGTTAGATAGAGGAGGATATTACCCCAGAGGCCATTCCTCCTGTTCATGTGAGCAAGAAAGAGCAGAAGGCTTCTGATCAGCCAAATGGCAGGCAGAGGGAGAGGTCATAGTGATTCACACCCACAGAGAGAAAGACAACCCACACAACCTCTTGGTTGAGATGAACCACACAGGTAGAGGCAGAGGGCCTTCAAGGCTAGCCAGTCAGCCTGCCTGCTCTGATCCTCAAGTCAATTGTATATAAATTCATGTTCATTAAAGATTTTTATTCAAGAATTGACAAGTCCCATTTCGTTAAAGGGGTCACCCTTTTCCTGCTACAAACACAACTTGCATATCATCACAGACTAGGCCAAAACGTTAATCTTTTAACCTTGCCTGAATAAAACAATGCATTTTTTATAGTGAGCAAGAGTTGCTCCTTTTCCTTTTCTATGATGATTCAAATATTTGGTTGCACCTCAACTGAACGTTGGTTGAGGGCCCCTTTTTTTTAATTAAAAGCATTAAAATTGTGATGTTTCTCACTTATTTACATAACCTACTCCACACTTGCAAAGTGAAAGTTTATAGAAATGTTCTGAAATTAAGTAGTAAACAGAAGAAAAGCAGAATTGAGTCCAATTATAATGCGAATAATTGAATGGTCTATGGTTCAATCCCATTTCTGAAGGTCTGATGAATAATTAATATTGTTTCTCCTCTTCCTTGTGGCAGGGGCAGCAGCACACTGCCCTCCAAAGATTGCAAAATAATAGCCGGACTGCCCCTTTCCTAGCTCTGCATGGAACTTCCAGTGCCACGTCCTTGGTGACGTGTGGGGTGACATCCGGGATGACCACAGCAACATCCTCTGGAAAGGGAAAAAAGAGGAACAGAATGTGAACAAATGCAAACCGTAGCTTCTAAACACTGGCCAGTTGAAAGGTTCTACTAAGATGTCATGACAAACGGCACCTGTCAGAGTGCTCTCTAAGTCTCTCTCTCTTGGGTGCTCTGAATGGCCTTCCTCTGGCTGAAGCCACAGGGCCAGGAGGAGCCTGGGCACCACCTCCACCACCACCTGAGATGGGCTGAGCAGGTTGCTACGGGGCTCATTGGACTGCTCGCCCAGAATGCTCCTCACAGCTCTTTCCACGGTGCTGTGGACCTTAGGATCGCTGAAATCAACAATAAGGAGAAAACAAAGCTAAACGATGTGCAATGTACTCACTTAGAACACTTTCTTAGTCTGTTTCTGCGTAGTTCCAGATGTGTAGATAAATGGATCAAGTCATATGCGGGGCAGTACATGGAACTCACATGTCAGCTGGCGAGGTGGGGTGCATGGAGCGGCGGAGCTTGCAGAAAGCCTTGTGCTCTATGTTCATCATTTTTAGGCAAGTGTTTACTTCCCAGGCCTGCAGTATGAAACAGGAAGTCCCATTAGTGTAATTTCACAACAGATCTATCCTGCTGTGCTAACTCGTTGTTGAAAGGCTGGTAAAGAGCTCACTAACTTGTAGCATGTCTCTAACTCTCATTCTCTTACCAGCCGAGCGAGGTCGTTTCCCTCCTCCAGTGTTTCCTTCCACACCCTTCAAATAAAACACAGAGTCCTCCAATATGCTGCACTTAGAATTGAGTTGTAGGCGATGTTTGGCGCAAAATAGAATGTTTACATTCTATTGCCATGGAGAAATGGAATGTGTAGAACCTGTTTAATTGATTATGCTTCTATGTCTTTATTTCGTTAAACATTGAACTCTGTATTATGTCATAATGTGTATATGAGGACGTAGGAGCCCGTCCAGATTCATGACCCGATTATCCAGGTGCATGTTGCTTAGACCTACTAATCCATCCTTGGTTTACAAGTTAAATACATTGTTTATATATGCCTATACAAATCCATCGACCACATCCATTTAAAGCAATGATTGTCAATTGAAATTGTGGTTGTTCTGTTCTCCTGTTGTGCGCCTTGAGTGTTTGTCCCCTTAAGCACATTATTCCAATATTTTTCCGAGCTCTGAATTGACACAAGGAACACTTTTGAAAAGATAGTCGGTTAAAAATAAGAGTATGAATGACAATAAACGTATGACTTGGATTGTATGCGTAATAGTGTAGTAAACAGTATCGCTCAGCGCGGGAACTTTTGGTGTTAGGAAAGTTTCCGTTTTTAGCCTCCATGACACGTATCACTTCGTTGTCTTGTTGGTAATAGTAAAAATGCATGACAGTCGGCATTGTAATGGTCTAACAGGTGTTTTTCATTTTGCTTCTCACATTAAACAGACATTTGAGAACGGAATTGCTTACAGTTGTACCTATGATGCAGAGACACACTAAAGCTGTACAGTGTAGTTTGAATAATCAGTTTCAATTATTTGCAGATGAATTCCCTATTATTTACAAATCGAAAGATGTACCATTTGAAATGAATGTGGCAGAACAGTTTAGCATAGAGTTCTTGTGGGTGTCTTCTCCTTCAGTCTTTTTGCCTCCTAGGCCTTGTTTCTCATTACATGGGATTTCCCCAGTGCCAACTTCACACGAGATGGCCGCTGTCTACTGTCATGTGGTGCTGAATGACAGATATCGCTATGCCGATATTGCTGCTGTCCATGGACCTGAAATGTACAATGTACGACCGTCCAAACTTGACCCCACACACAAACACACACATTGATGCCAATCTCTCACACACTTTTGAACATTGCACAACCTGCAACAAAAAACTGAAAGAGCATTTTATTCCGTTTGTGTTTGAATAAAGACCCGAAGAATTCAATCAATGTGTGGATGTTGATTGGACAATGTATATGTGCTTTGCAGAAGTCATTTTTTAAATTCCCTGTAGCGTGAATTTTACTGGAGCATGATCAGATTGCTTTGTTTAAACCAGAATAAAGATTTGGTCTGAGAAACTATGCCGATTATAGCACGATAGCTTTATTTTTATTTTTAAATGAGGCAATGTATATATGACCCCCTTTCAAAGAGTCGCTCATTTATCACTTTCTTGCAGATATACAGTGCCTTCAGAAAGTGTTAATACCCCTTAACGTATTCCTCATGTTGTTTTCTTACAGCCTGAATTCCAAATGGATTAAATTATAGTTTTTTATCATCTCACCCAGCTACAGACAACACCCCATAATGACAAAGTAAAAACATGTTTTAATTGTTTTTTCAAATGTATTGAAAATGAAATACAGAAATATTCACAATACATGTTAGAATCACCTTTGGCAGCGATTAAAGCTGTGAGTCTTTCTGGGTAAGTCTCCAAAAGCTTTGCACCCTTGGATTGTACCATATTTGCAATATCACAATATATACAGTACCAGTCAAAAGTCTGGACACACCTACTCATTTAAGGGTTTTTCTTTATTTTACAATTTTTTACATTTTAGAAAAATAGTGAAGACATCAAAACTATGAAATAGCACAATTGGAATCATGTAGTAAGCATTAACTGTTAAACAAATCAAAATATATTTTACATTTGAGAATCTTTGAAGTAGCCATCCTTTTCCTTGACCACTTTGCACACTCTTGGCATTCTCTCAAACCTTTTCATGAGGTAGTCACCAGGAATGTTTTTCAATTAACAGGTGTACCTTCTTAAAAGTTCATTTGTGGAATTTCTTTCCTTCTTAAAGCGTTTGAGCCAAAAGGTTGCGTTGTGACAAGGTAGGGATGGTTTACAGAAGATATCCCTATTTGGTAAAAGACCAAGTCCATATTATGCCAAGAACAGCTCAAATAAGCAAAGAGAAACAAGTCCATCTTTACTTAAGACATGAATGTCAGTCAAAACGGAAAAATTCAAGAACTTTGAAAGTTTCTTCTAGTGTAGTCCCAAAAACCATGAAGCGTTTTGATGAAACTGGCTCTCATGAGGACTGCCACAGGAAAGGAAGACCCAAAGTTACCTCTGCTGCAGAGGATAGGTTCAGCAGAGTTCACTGCACCTCAGATTGGAGCCCAAATAAAAGCTTCACAGAGTTCAAGAAACACACACATCTCAACATGCACTGTTCATAGGAGACTGCGTGAATCAGGCCTTCATGGTTGAATTGTTCCATTGAAACCACTACTAAAGGACGGACGCCAATAATAAGAAGAGACTTGCATGGGACAAGAAACACGAGCAATGGACCTACAGTGCCTTGCAAAAGTATTCGGCCCCCTTGAACTTTGCGACCTTTTGCCACATTTCAGGCTTCAAACATAAAGATATAAAACTGTATTTTTTTGTGAAGAATCAACAACAAGTGGGACACAATCATGAAGTAGAAGGACATTTATTGGATATTTCAAACTTTTTTAACAAATAAAAAACAGAAAAATTATTCAGCCCCCTTAAGTTAATACTTTGTAGCGCCACCTTTTGCTGCGATTACAGCTGTAAGTCGCTTGGGGTATGTCTCTATCAGTTTTGCACATCGAGAGACTGACATTTTTTCCCATTCCTCCTTGCAAAACAGCTCCAGCTCAGTGAGGTTGGATGGAGAGCATTTGTGAACAGCAGTTTTCAGTTCTTTCCACAGATTCTTGATTGGATTCAGGTCTGGACTTTGACTTGGCCATTCTAACACCTGGATATGTTTATTTTTGAACCATTCCATTGTAGATTTTGCTTTATGTTTTGGATCATTGTCTTGTTGAAAGACAAATCTCCAGTCCCATCAGGTTTTCTTCCAGAATGGTCCTGTATTTGGCTCCATCCATCTTCCCATCAATTTTAACCATCTTCCCTGTCCCTGCTGAAGAAAAGCAGGCCCAAACCATGATGCTGCCACCACCATGTTTGACAGTGGGGATGGTGTGTTCAGTGTGATGAGCTGTGTTGCTTTTACGCCAAACATAATGTTTTGCATTGTTGCCAAAAAGTTCAATTTTGGTTTCATCTGACCAGAGCACCTTCTTCCACATGTTTGGTGTGTCTCCCAGGTGGCTTGTGGCAAACTTTAAACAACACTTTTTATGGATATCTTTAAGAAATGGCTTTCTTCTTGCCACTCTTCCATAAAGGCCAGATTTGTGCAATATACGACTGATTGTTGTCCTATGGACAGAGTCTCCCACCTCAGCTGTAGATCTCTGCAGTTCATCCAGAGTGATCATGGGACTCTTGGCTGCATCTCTGATCAGTCTTCTCCTTGTATGAGCTGAAAGTTTAGAGGGACGGCCAGGTCTTGGTAGATTTGCAGTGGTCTGATACTCCTTCCATTTCCATATTATCCTTGCTCCTTGGGATGTTTAAAGCTTGGGAAATCTTTTTGTATCCAAATCCGGCTTTAAACTTCTTCACAACAGTATCTCGGACCTGCCTGGTGTGTTCCTTGTTCTTCATGATGCTCTCTGCGCTTTTAACGGACCTCTGAGACTATCACAGTGCAGGTGCATTTATACGGAGACTTGATTACACACAGGTGGATTGTATTTATCATCATTAGTCATTTAGGTCAACATTGGATCATTCAGAGATCCTCACTGAACTTCTGGAGAGAGTTTGCTGCACTGAAAGTAAAGGGGCTGAATAATTTTGCACGCCCAATTTTTCAGTTTTTGATTTGTTAAAAAAGTTTGAAATATCCAATAAATGTTGTTCCACTTCATGACTGTGTCCCACTTGTTGTTGATTCTTCACAAAAATACAGTTTTATATCTTTATGTTTGAAGCCTGAAATGTGGCAAAAGGTTGCAAAGTTCAAGGGGGCCGAATACTTTCGCAAGGCACTGTAAGTCTGGTGGAAATCTGTCCTTTGGTCTGATGAGTTCAAATTTGAGATTTTTTTCCCTTCAATGTGTGTGTGTAAAGAATCCAGGGTGTTTAGTTGGGTCTACTCTTCATTATAAAACAATTTGTTGAATGGTTTAAAATCCATCAGAAGCTGCTTCAATTCATGGTGGCTCTGAGTAAGTCTCGGGGACAGAGCTTGTTTTGCCAAGGAAAGTGAAAAGGACTGAGGGAAAGTAAACTGGAAAATACATGGAAAGGATCATGGAAGAACCTCAGAGAACATTGCATTTTCAAGATCATGTAACATCAAAATGCATTTTATATTCCTGCCCTGACAGAAAAACCACATGTAACCAACTTACATTTTATGTGAGCACAAATTACATTTTGGTACACAACGTGATCAGATTTTCACATTTGTAGTTCACATAAGATTACATTCAAATATGTTTTTGGAACACTTCCCGTGTTCACATGTGAAATTCATGTGGTTTTTGCCTAAACGCCCTGCAGTTCCACACTCAAGGTTCTTAATGATGCTTTAAATGCACATGTATGATTGTGCATGTGTAATGGGTTGAAAACAAAGTAACTAAAAACAGACACCCATTTATTATATCCCCCCCATATTGTTTATGTATTTGTCTTAATGAATCTAAATGGTATTTTCAACATACTTTAGCGTCAGCAGTCCATAAGGCCAATAGATGGCGCTGTTGTACTGTTGTAGCAGGAGAAACATTAAGTTCAGGCCAAGCGCTCACCATTCTGCAGAATAAGGACCAGAACTTTACAGAGGTAAACTGTGTCTGTTCTTTTACTATTACAGGTATGTAACAGCACTTCAAACGTTCAACTACATACACAATATGTAATAACATGCTATTTAACAACGTTGTCCAGATATTATCACGTTAGGAAAGGTTTTGTTTTGGCTCTGTGTCGAACTGAGTGAGAGAAGAAGGTATTTACATTGAGTGAGAGTATATGTTAGCTTGATGCTAGCTGAGGTAAAAAAAAACATTTACGAGTTACAGAGACTATGTTTACTGAGTAGCTGACTTGTACTGGATTTAGTCTAGGAGATTTTTTATCAAGAATCCATTTGTTAGGGATTTCGGAGTTGGTTTTAGATGTTATTGGTTGTTTTGTGTAAAATTGTGCTCACTAGCTGGTAAACTGGCCGAGCACGCTCAGTCTGGTGGACTTTTAGTACATACAGTGAGAGAGAGAGGATTTTCTGGAGGTGCCACTATCTTAAAGCTGAATGTATTGTTGTCACTTTTCTATAGAGGTAGCGGTATATAGAAAAGACACTTTTTCCCTGTCCAGCTCTCTCATCGGACTCATAGACGGCAGCTTTGAGATGGGTATCAACAATAACATTGAGTTGCTTCAGAACTCATGTAGTAAAAACCAGATACAGACTACAGTATGATTGATTTTTCTTGTGGTTCAATCAGAGTCTGCTCTCAATACTGTCCAGTTTTCTAGTTGTTCCTATTAATTGATTGACTGGCTTTTGTCCATGACTCTACTGTCAAACCCCTAACATTGTTTTATTTGATGCTTTGTTGTTGCAGTCTAGTATCCAAACTGATATGCCATTTTTAGTAGAAAAAAAAATGTTTATAATTTGTGATTCCTGACTACTGTAGTGTTGTGGTTTCTTGCAGGTAACCTGCTGTTCCTGGCTGTGGTCAGCCATTTTGGGGCGAAGCTGCACCGGCCCAGGCTCATTGCTATGGGCTGTTTCCTCATGGCTGTAGGATCCTTCCTCACAGGCCTGCCACACTTCTTCATGGGATGGTAAAACAACTGAAATACTGGTTAAACTTGTAGTTGTAGAGATACTCCAATGCGGAGGAAAGTTTCACTTTAGAAATAAAGTAATGTATCCAGTTGTTGATTAATCTCAGTTAACTTCTAACTAAAGTCTTAAGTAATTGGTCAGCTGCTTGATTATGTTTTGGGGCCATACATGTTAAGAGAAGGGATTAACTTGTTATGGCTGCAATCAATGGATCCCGGAGGTCCTAGGCATAATCAACTTCACCAAGCCGCTGGAAATCGAACGCGCCCACAGAACATCAGCGCCGAAACCCCGGCCAGATGAGCCCCCACGAGCCGTATTGATCAGGTTCCTCCGTTTCCAAGACAGAGAGAAGATACTGCAACTCGCAAGAGCCAAAGGGGACATCACCATTGATGGAAAGAGGGTCAGCCTTTTCCCAGATATGAGCGTGGATCTCGCCAGACGTCGCAATCAGTTCAGACCTGCCGCCAAAGCACTGAAGGAGAAGAACATCACCGGCTACCTCATCCACCCTGCATGGATGAAAGTTCAGTACCAAGGCCGAAGCCATCTCTTCAACACACCGGGAGAAGTGCACACTTTTCTCAAAAAACTGAGCAACGTCTGAGCCAGGACGGTCTCTCTGGGGGATAAAATGCAGTTTTTTCAACTCATTTCATTTTCAACTAACCGTATCTTCCCGGGGTGAGTTCTAATACATTTACAGGAGAGTATATTTTGGTTTAGTCCATATCTACTGGGCGAAGCAATAAGTGGGCTTAGGCTTAGGCTTTCCCCCTCATTTATGTTAATCTTTCGAAAAGAGACTCAAGCATCCCTTACCGTGGGCAGTAAATATTCAGCCATAAATATCTATTCACAACGTTTGTTTTCAATTTAGAGAGCTCGCAGGTTTTAGTTTACGCCAAGTTTTAGCTAGTAAGAGCAAGACGGAAAGCGAGCAGCAACGTATCTCTACAAGTGTATTCATGTTTGATTGTTGGGATTGTTGTTTTAGTCTGACAATCGGGGTGGGTGGGATTTTTATTATTTTTTTCTTCCTTTTTTCTATGTTTATTGTTTCCCTCCTAAAGAGACACACAGGTCACTTTTGTGCTCAAACCAAAGTTGAAACATTTCCTAATTATCTGCATATGATAGATTTCTATTCAGTTACATATTTGAAACCCAACCTATGCTTAATCCACTAAAATATGTCACATTCAACGCATAACCTGTCATTATGAAAATCACTGTATTCAAACCTGTGTAGATCAGTCAATTCTTAACTTAAAGACTTAAAACTCAGGATTCTGTAAGTGGCTATGTCAATCAAGACATGTGGTTACTTATAGCTTCCTGTGCCAACCGGAAGTGCCTTTAATTGGGTCACAGTGTTTCGAAGGGTTAAAAAAGTCACATCTCTCCAAAATGTCATATGTGTGACTAGGTAACCCTCCTGAACTGTAAATCAGTCATTTCTCCCAACAGATGTCAAAGAAAAGCTCTCTCTCACACACACACACACAGACACACACACACAGCAAGGATGGAGTGATAAAGTGCGGTGCTTAAAGACACAGAGAGCAGGCAATTGCATTACCATAATCCCTAGGCCGTGCGGAGTTCAACAAGACACCCCACTTGACTGTAGCTCACTTGGTCTGACCACAGTGACCATGCAAAAAAGTAGTCTCATGTAGCAGGCTTTGTCTGCGTAAAAAGTAATCTCATGTAGCTCACTCGGTCTGACCGGTGACCGCAGGGACCATGCAAAAAAAGTAGTATCATGTAGCTCACTCAGACCGGTCTGACCGCAGTGACCGTGCAAAAAAGTAATCTCATGTAGCTCACTTGGTCTGAGCATAGGGACCATTTAAAAAAAGTAGTCTCATCAATGTGATTGTTTTTAATGGAGAATTTGACTATGAGATGAGAGAATTTGACTATGAGATGACAATATAGTAGTTTGGGGAGTATTTTCTATAATAGAATGTATTTGACTACAAGCAGAGTAGGGGCCTCATCCTGAGCATTCTCAAATGGAAAAACACAGTTTGATCATGTGCTGACAGAGAGAGAGGGAGGAGTTTGGGGAGAGTTTAAAATGAGAAGAGTGATTTTTTCTAATAGGCTGCATTTCACTTTGAGCTAACAAGGAGATGAGCATTCTAGAGTGGTGAGGAGTGGTTTCATGTATATTTTTGAGTATCAATTAAGCAGCCAGAAGCACTGTACTTTCTTTATTGCTTAAGGGATTGTGTTAAGTTGTTTTATTTACTATTATTTCCCTTTTCAATAGAATAGAATAGAATAGTATAGAATTGTATAGATGGCTCCAGTGCGCTCATGTCCAATATGCTATAAGGTTGTGGTTGGCTTTAGTCAGCACCTTAGGTATGTACACCATGTGAGGAACAGTGAGGAGAGGGTACTCCTCTGTAAGTGGCAGTCAGGCCGTGTCAATGTCAGGCAGGAGCAGTGTCCAGTGTCAGGATGCTCCACACATCTTAGCAGACTGGACCGGCATATAGACTCCCACTCAGAGCTCAACAGAGCACAGAGGAGACAGGTTTTAGAGGACCTTAGGAGACGGCTGACGATGGAGAGGCTGGCGGTGTTGAGGGCATCGACCCCTGACATCCCTATGGCGACAGATTTAGACATTGTGGAGACTGTAAGGAGAGAAGAGGAGGAGGAGGAAATGTTATGTTCACCTACAGAAGCAGAGGAGGAAGTGGACTGCAAAGAGGATTCCTGCCACTGCCATGCACCAATCCTGAGACTGAAAAAAGCTGTAAAAGAGAGGGATGAGGCACTGCATACAAGAAGTGAGACCAACAAATCCATTAAAGAGGACAACCTTAAGTTGATCTCTGATCTGCAAAGGTTGAGAAAGAAGTACCAGCTGCTGAAAAGGCAGATGGGGATTGGCATGGTGAAGGCCCTCAACTTTCAGGCAGAGTCAGACACAGACACAAATCAAGAGGAGCAGGACCAAGCTAGAGGTTCAGGGGACCAGAGAGAGGAGCCTACAGTGTCCGGGTCAAGCTGCAAACTCATCTTCCCGGGCTCTGCTATGAGTAAGTACTGTTTCTTCAAATAGTGACAAGAGTTTGTGTTTGAAAAGAATATGATAAACCACCTGACTGATTCATGTAGCCTCATGAGATTGTAATTCTTGTCTAAAATGTTATGTTTTTTTGATTAGGTGTGTTTATCGAGGGATTCAGGAAGACCTGTGAGGGCCCTAATCCAAATTATAAGCTGAGTGAAAATTGTGCCTCAAAGGTCAAGAGGGTGACGCAATTTTTAAACTACATGGCGAAGAATGAGACCTACCAGTCCTCTCTCATTTTCCTGACAGACCATGACAAAATAAGGAAGTAAGCAGAATAATTTTTTCTCTCTAGCCTCACAAGCATTAACCAACAATACAGTATTTGATTGTATGATTTGTGTGTGTGTGTGTGTGTGTGTGTGTGTGTGTTTTTAGATGGGTTCAATTCCTCCAGAAGAACAAGGCAATCACCACAGTCAACCACTACACCTTGACTATTGGTGCATTTCTTAAATATTCTGAGGAGACCCCTCCATCTGGCTGCCGGCTGACCGTGAACCAATGGAGGGGGATCAACCGGTTGATGAAGGGCATTAGCAAGTCCATGAGACGACCAGTTTCCCTTCACCAGATAAAGGTGAAGGACAACAAGGAAGGCAAGGTGGTGTCCAAAAAGAGCCTGCTGCAGTGCCAGTCTCTTGCCAAGGCCAAAATCCCTCAAGTGCTGAGTAAGTTTTTCTCAATCTGTGATGTCACTGTTTTTACACACTTATAGACGTCAGAGATGTATAGAATGCATTATGGAGTGGGATTATGAAGCTGCCTTTTTTATTTTCATGTTCACAGAAACATTGGAAGAAACAAGGACACAGAGGAATCAGTACAGGTTTTATGGGTACCTGTGTGCCTACTTTACATCCATATACGGCCACAGACCAGGCCTATATAAAAACATGTTGGTGAAAGAGGTGGAGGAGGCAAAATGTGACCAGTCTGGGGTGTACCTGATCAATGTAAGTCTATGAAATACAGCTGGCTGTGTTTATTTGTTTGTTTGCTTGGTTGGTTATCTTTGGAAACAATTGCAGTCGCAGGAGCGTAATGTGTTTTTTTGTGTTTTTTCTCTGTTCAATTTCTATTAGGTGGGGGAACACAAAACAAATCGGGAGTACGGCATGGTCCAGATGTCGCTGACAAAGGAGGAGTACAGCTGGTTTTCCGACTTCCTCAAATTCAAGCACTGTCTCTTAGGGGGAAAGAAGGCCCAGCACTTCTTTTTCAATTCAACAAACACTCAGATGAAGAACCTGCCTGCCTACCTGAGGGAGGTGTGGAAGGAGATGGGTCTGCCCGAATGTCCTTCATTCACTGACCTGAGGACCTCCATTGTCACTCATGTAGGTCAGATTAGATAGGAATCTAATTAATGTAAGATCCTATTCTATTGTTGTCTGAAGTAATATCAATAATATCATATATTTGTGTGTGTGTGTGTGTGTGTGTCTTACAGGTAAAAAACATGCTCCCAAAGGTTGACAGGGAAAGGGTGGCCAACTTCATGTGCCACAACATCCAGACGGCAGACAAATATTATGCCATGAATTTAAATCCAACCCAAGCAAATGAAACCAGGGCACTCTTTGAGGCTGCACTGAAGGGGGAAGATAACACAGTCGCCGCAGAGAACCAGCCCTCCACCTCAGGAGAAAGAAAGCAGAAGGTGAGAGAGGATGCCTCCCTCTCCGACGGGAGCACCACCCCTGAAGAGACCAAGGTGATGTACCAGGAGTCTGGCACGTCCGCCGGTGACTCGGAAGAGGAGGAAGAGGATGAAGATGAGGAACAGATGGCCAGACAACTTCCAGTAAGATCAGCTATTCTGACAGGACACATTTGATTATCAAAATGTACTTGTAAACTATGTAACAGTCAAGTGTGAATTCTGAGATGTATCTAATTTCTTGTGTTTGCTCTGTCAGGAGACACCTTCCAAGGTGACCAATCCTCAGGTGGAGATGGAACTTACCCCAAAGAGGAAGCGGAGCATCTGCACACGCCGCATGGAGGTCGCCATCAGCCCCATGCTAGTCTCACCCCTCAAAGTGAGGCTCAAGTCGCCCCCCCACCAGTCCCTCATTGTCACATTAAAAGGGATGCAACAACTAAACTCAAATAAAGTCAGACTAAAAAATGCCATTGCCTCAAGGAGGTTAAAGCTGCAGGAGAAGGTGCAAAAGAGAGGAGGGGACCCCTGATGCAGCTCGAAGGAAGGGGAGCCGACCAACAACAAGACTTCCTCTTCCAAATAGTCATGTAGATTGTTTTAGACTCTCACATTTATACTGTTCTGATTTTGTTTGGTTTGATTTTCAATTTTGGTGTGCTTGTTTACATTTTAGAAGTGTAAAATGTGTGTAATTTAGTCTAACTGTCTGTTCAATTTTCTATTTTGGTGTGATTCTTTATAATGTAAAGGTTTGTTCTGTTTTATTAAATAACTAGTTTAGTAATTATTTGTGTTGTGCTTTCTTTAAGGTTATATTCTAACTGTCTGTTCAATTTTCTATTTTGGTGTGATTCTTTATAATGTAAAGGTTTGTTCTGTTTTATTAAATAACTAGTTGAGTAATTCTTTGTGTTGTGCTTTCTTTAAGGTTTATATTTAGTTTGTCACTTAATTTGTAAGTGTTAAACATTCACTGTCTTGTGTTGTTGTCTGTGAAGGTAGGAACAAATATTTAGGCATTATTGGCATGGGAATCATATGTTTACATTGGCAAAGCAAATGAAGTAGATAATAAACAAAAGTGAAATAAACAATAAAGTCCTGCTGTAGACTGTACTACTGCTGTTCAGGAAGCACAATTTGAACTAGAAACTTACACAGACAGGCTGAAATAAACACAAAAAAATAACAAATGGCATCACCGTAATATCCCGCTTGACCGTAGCTCGCTCGAACTGAGCGCAGCGACCATGAGAAAAGTAAGCCCAAAATGAAGCCTGCCCCACAACGTCATTTGCTTTTGGGTGACAGTGAGAGAACCGTTAGGTTTAGAAGGACAATTCAACCACAGGAATGTTCCTAACGTCCTTCCAATCCATGCAAGCCTTACCTTGACCGTGTGGCATTAACCCTTAAAAATAAAACAGGTTTTTTTGATCTCACAGATTACAATGACATCTCTCCCCATAGGAATACATTGACAGCTCCCCTAAATTCAACCTGGAGCCTATGTGGGTTAATAATGCCTTATGAACCTGTCTTCAATGCCAATCCATCAGGCCACTATGAGGTCTACCTGTGTCGATTCTAAGCTTCCTGGAGCAACCGGAAGTGGTTAAATTCACCCAAAATGTATTTTGATGTACATAACCTGCAAATGTGAAAATGACTGCATTCAACCCTGGGTAGATCAGTCAATTCTTAACATAAAGACTTTAGGATTCTCAGGATTCTGTAAGAGAATACCCAAAGCAAGATATTTGTTTACCTATAGCTTCCTGTGCCAACCGGAAGTGCCTTTAATTGGTGTCTCAGGGGCTTCTCCTTAGGAGGGATGGGGACACCACCACGGGACAGACCCCACACTCATCGCTAGAGATCGAACTTCAGACTCCCTTCAAAACCACTGAACCCCTCAACACACCGAAAGAGATTACGGTGCACACCCTTAGAGGGAGCCGGAACAGGATAACTCCCTCCACCATCACAGAGACACAGAGGAGGAGGAACTATCCAACACCCAGGGAGAGAGAACAAGTGACGTCAGTCGAACACAGTCAGAAAGAGGAGGTGGAAGAGGCGTTAGATAGAGGAGGATATTACCCCAGAGGCCATTCCTCCTGTTCATGTGAGCAAGAAAGAGCAGAAGGCTTCTGATCAGCCAAATGGCAGGCAGAGGGAGAGGTCATAGTGATTCACACCCACAGAGAGAAAGACAACCCACACAACCTCTTGGTTGAGATGAACCACACAGGTAGAGGCAGAGGGCCTTCAGGGCTAGCCAGTCAGCCTGCCTGCTCTGATCCTCAAGTCAATTGTATATAAATTCATGTTCATTAAAGATTTTTATTCAAGAATTGACAAGTCCCATTTCGTTAAAGGGGTCACCCTTTTCCTGCTACAAACACAACTTGCATATCATCACAGACTAGGCCAAAACGTTAATCTTTTAACCTTGCCTGAATAAAACAATGCATTTTTTATAGTGAGCAAGAGTTGCTCCTTTTCCTTTTCTATGATGATTCAAATATTTGGTTGCACCTCAACTGAACGTTGGTTGAGGGCCCCTTTTTTTTAATTAAAAGCATTAAAATTGTGATGTTTCTCACTTATTTACATAACCTACTCCACACTTGCAAAGTGAAAGTTTATAGAAATGTTCTGAAATTAAGTAGTAAACAGAAGAAAAGCAGAATTGAGTCCAATTATAATGCGAATAATTGAATGGTCTATGGTTCAATCCCATTTCTGAAGGTCTGATGAATAATTAATATTGTTTCTCCTCTTCCTTGTGGCAGGGGCAGCAGCACACTGCCCTCCAAAGCCTGCAAAATAATAGCCGGACTGCCCCTTTCCTAGCTCTGCATGGAACTTCCAGTGCCACGTCCTTGGTGACGTGTGGGGTGACATCCGGGATGACCACAGCAACATCCTCTGGAAAGGGAAAAAAGAGGAACAGAATGTGAACAAATGCAAACCGTAGCTTCTAAATACTGGCCAGTTGAAAGGTTCTACTAAGATGTCATGACAAACGGCACCTGTCAGAGTGCTCTCTAAGTCTCTCTCTCTTGGGTGCTCTGAATGGCCTTCCTCTGGCTGAAGCCACAGGGCCAGGAGGAGCCTGGGCACCACCTCCACCACCACCTGAGATGGGCTGAGCAGGTTGCTACGGGGCTCATTGGACTGCTCGCCCAGAATGCTCCTCACAGCTCTTTCCACGGTGCTGTGGACCTTAGGATCGCTGAAATCAACAATAAGGAGAAAACAAAGCTAAACGATGTGCAATGTACTCACTTAGAACACTTTCTTAGTCTGTTTCTGCGTAGTTCCAGATGTGTAGATAAATGGATCAAGTCATATGCGGGGCAGTACATGGAACTCACATGTCAGCTGGCGAGGTGGGGTGCATGGAGCGGCGGAGCTTGCAGAAAGCCTTGTGCTCTATGTTCATCATTTTTAGGCAAGTGTTTACTTCCCAGGCCTGCAGTATGAAACAGGAAGTCCCATTAGTGTAATTTCACAACAGATCTATCCTGCTGTGCTAAC
Source organism: Oncorhynchus mykiss (assembly GCF_013265735.2). Classification (NCBI taxonomy): domain Eukaryota; kingdom Metazoa; phylum Chordata; class Actinopteri; order Salmoniformes; family Salmonidae; genus Oncorhynchus; species Oncorhynchus mykiss. Next base: position 575,986 of record NW_023493681.1, read on the forward strand.
TCGTTGTTGAAAGGCTGGTAAAGAGCTCACTAACTTGTAGCATGTCTCTAACTCTCATTCTCTTACCAGCCGAGCGAGGTCGTTTCCCTCCTCCAGGGTTTCCTTCCACACCCTTCAAATAAAACACAGAGCATTTCAACTTTCCTGGCTTCTGATTTTTCTGTTGTTTATTTTACCCACATCTCCTGGAGTGCTGCTGGTGGCAGGGAATGGCAGTGAAGGTGAGTGCTGACGTGGTACTCACCACTCCCTAAGGGATTTTTGCCCTGAGACACCAGCCAGTTGCTCATGTGCTCCGTGGTGACATGGGGAGGGACCTGGCCTTGACTCTGGAGCAGCAGATAGTGGACCATGAGCTTCTTCTGCAAGATGAGGTAAGGTGTGAGACCGTGCCACGAAATACCATGTCATTTACTTTCAGAAGGGCCTCTCGCAACATTTCACAACTGCTCATGCCTCACAATTTGCAAGTGATATTAAGAACTCTTGTTTATGTTTTTGTATGGTGAATCTTACCTGTTTATTGTAATATGTTTCCTCCCAGCAGGCCTGCAGAGTCTGAAAATTAAGGCTGCTCCTACAGAATTCCTTTGAAGATCATGAAAATAATGATGCTTTGTTATGCACATTATGCACAGGCATTTACAGTATGCTAAAATTAATTTATCCTAAGATTACCTTTGTGGGACCATAAGTGAACTCCGGAATGCACCAAACCCTATCCATGGTAAGATGGGGAAGAAATGCAGCACTATAGATATACGGGATGCTCTAGAGATAACAGGAATGACTTACAGTCGCGAATGATCAATGGCTGTGGAGTCCTCCAATATGCTGCACTTAGAATTGAGTTGTAGGCGATGTTTGGCGCAAAATAGAATGTTTACATTCTATTGCCATGGAGAAATGGAATGTGTAGAACCTGTTTAATTGATTATGCTTCTATGTCTTTATTTCGTTAAACATTGAACTCTGTATTATGTCATAATGTGTATATGAGGACGTAGGAGCCCGTCCAGATTCATGACCCGATTATCCAGGTGCATGTTGCTTAGACCTACTAATCCATCCTTGGTTTACAAGTTAAATACATTGTTTATATATGCCTATACAAATCCATCGACCACATCCATTTAAAGCAATGATTGTCAATTGAAATTGTGGTTGTTCTGTTCTCCTGTTGTGCGCCTTGAGTGTTTGTCCCCTTAAGCACATTATTCCAATATTTTTCCGAGCTCTGAATTGACACAATGAACACTTTTGAAAAGATAGTCGGTTAAAAATAAGAGTATGAATGACAATAAACGTATGACTTGGATTGTATGCGTAATAGTGTAGTAAACAGTATCGCTCAGCGCGGGAACTTTTGGTGTTAGGAAAGTTTGCGTTTTTAGCCTCCATGACACGTATCACTTCGTTGTCTTGTTGGTAATAGTAAAAATGCATGACAGTCGGCATTGTAATGGTCTAACAGGTGTTTTTCATTTTGCTTCTCACATTAAACAGACATTTGAGAACGGAATTGCTTACAGTTGTACCTATGATGCAGAGACACACTAAAGCTGTACAGTGTAGTTTGAATAATCAGTTTCAATTATTTGCAGATGAATTCCCTATTATTTACAAATCGAAAGATGTACCATTTGAAATGAATGTGGCAGAACAGTTTAGCATAGAGTTCTTGTGGGTGTCTTCTCCTTCAGTCTTTTTGCCTCCTAGGCCTTGTTTCTCATTACATGGGATTTCCCCAGTGCCAACTTCACACGAGATGGCCGCTGTCTACTGTCATGTGGTGCTGAATGACAGATATCGCTATGCCGATATTGCTGCTGTCCATGGACCTGAAATGTACAATGTACGACCGTCCAAACTTGACCCCACACACAAACACACACATTGATGCCAATCTCTCACACACTTTTGAACATTGCACAACCTGCAACAAAAAACTGAAAGAGCATTTTATTCCGTTTGTGTTTGAATAAAGACCCGAAGAATTCAATCAATGTGTGGATGTTGATTGGACAATGTATATGTGCTTTGCAGAAGTCATTTTTTAAATTCCCTGTAGCGTGAATTTTACTGGAGCATGATCAGATTGCTTTGTTTAAACCAGAATAAAGATTTGGTCTGAGAAACTATGCCGATTATAGCACGATAGCTTTATTTTTATTTTTAAATGAGGCAATGTATATATGACCCCCTTTCAAAGAGTCGCTCATTTATCACTTTCTTGCAGATATACAGTGCCTTCAGAAAGTGTTAATACCCCTTAACGTATTCCTCATGTTGTTTTCTTACAGCCTGAATTCCAAATGGATTAAATTATAGTTTTTTATCATCTCACCCATCTACAGACAACACCCCATAATGACAAAGTAAAAACATGTTTTAATTTTTTTTTGAAATGTATTGAAAATGAAATACAGAAATATTCACAATACATGTTAGAATCACCTTTGGCAGCGATTAAAGCTGTGAGTCTTTCTGGGTAAGTCTCCAAAAGCTTTGCACCCTTGGATTGTACCATATTTGCAATATCACAATATATACAGTACCAGTCAAAAGTCTGGACACACCTACTCATTTAAGGGTTTTTCTTTATTTTACAATTTTTTACATTTTAGAAAAATAGTGAAGACATCAAAACTATGAAATAGCACAATTGGAATCATGTAGTAAGCATTAACTGTTAAACAAATCAAAATATATTTTACATTTGAGAATCTTTGAAGTAGCCATCCTTTTCCTTGACCACTTTGCACACTCTTGGCATTCTCTCAAACCTTTTCATGAGGTAGTCACCAGGAATGTTTTTCAATTAACAGGTGTACCTTCTTAAAAGTTCATTTGTGGAATTTATTTCCTTCTTAAAGCGTTTGAGCCAATAGGTTGTGTTGTGACAAGGTAGGGATGGTTTACAGAAGATATCCCTATTTGGTAAAAGACCAAGTCCATATTATGCCAAGAACAGCTCAAATAAGCAAAGAGAAACAAGTCCATCTTTACTTAAGACATGAATGTCAGTCAAAACGGAAAAATTCAAGAACTTTGAAAGTTTCTTCTAGTGTAGTCCCAAAAACCATGAAGCGTTTTGATGAAACTGGCTCTCATGAGGACTGCCACAGGAAAGGAAGACCCAAAGTTACCTCTGCTGCAGAGGATAGGTTCAGCAGAGTTCACTGCACCTCAGATTGGAGCCCAAATAAAAGCTTCACAGAGTTCAAGAAACACACACATCTCAACATGCACTGTTCATAGGAGACTGTGTGAATCAGGCCTTCATGGTTGAATTGTTCCATTGAAACCACTACTAAAGGACGGACGCCAATAATAAGAAGAGACTTGCATGGGACAAGAAACACGAGCAATGGACCTACAGTGCCTTGCAAAAGTATTCGGCCCCCTTGAACTTTGCGACCTTTTGCCACATTTCAGGCTTCAAACATAAAGATATAAAACTGTATTTTTTTGTGAAGAATCAACAACAAGTGGGACACAATCATGAAGTAGAAGGACATTTATTGGATATTTCAAACTTTTTTAACAAATAAAAAACAGAAAAATTGGGCGTGCAAAATTATTCAGCCCCCTTAAGTTAATACTTTGTAGCGCCACCTTTTGCTGCGATTACAGCTGTAAGTCGCTTGGGGTATGTCTCTATCAGTTTTGCACATCGAGAGACTGACATTTTTTCCCATTCCTCCTTGCAAAACAGCTCCAGCTCAGTGAGGTTGGATGGAGAGCATTTGTGAACAGCAGTTTTCAGTTCTTTCCACAGATTCTTGATTGGATTCAGGTCTGGACTTTGACTTGGCCATTCTAACACCTGGATATGTTTATTTTTGAACCATTCCATTGTAGATTTTGCTTTATGTTTTGGATCATTGTCTTGTTGAAAGACAAATCTCCAGTCCCATCAGGTTTTCTTCCAGAATGGTCCTGTATTTGGCTCCATCCATCTTCCCATCAATTTTAACCATCTTCCCTGTCCCTGCTGAAGAAAAGCAGGCCCAAACCATGATGCTGCCACCACCATGTTTGACAGTGGGGATGGTGTGTTCAGTGTGATGAGCTGTGTTGCTTTTACGCCAAACATAATGTTTTGCATTGTTGCCAAAAAGTTCAATTTTGGTTTCATCTGACCAGAGCACCTTCTTCCACATGTTTGGTGTGTCTCCCAGGTGGCTTGTGGCAAACTTTAAACAACACTTTTTATGGATATCTTTAAGAAATGGCTTTCTTCTTGCCACTCTTCCATAAAGGCCAGATTTGTGCAATATACGACTGATTGTTGTCCTATGGACAGAGTCTCCCACCTCAGCTGTAGATCTCTGCAGTTCATCCAGAGTGATCATGGGACTCTTGGCTGCATCTCTGATCAGTCTTCTCCTTGTATGAGCTGAAAGTTTAGAGGGACGGCCAGGTCTTGGTAGATTTGCAGTGGTCTGATACTCCTTCCATTTCCATATTATCCTTGCTCCTTGGGATGTTTAAAGCTTGGGAAATCTTTTTGTATCCAAATCCGGCTTTAAACTTCTTCACAACAGTATCTCGGACCTGCCTGGTGTGTTCCTTGTTCTTCATGATGCTCTCTGCGCTTTTAACGGACCTCTGAGACTATCACAGTGCAGGTGCATTTATACGGAGACTTGATTACACACAGGTGGATTGTATTTATCATCATTAGTCATTTAGGTCAACATTGGATCATTCAGAGATCCTCACTGAACTTCTGGAGAGAGTTTGCTGCACTGAAAGTAAAGGGGCTGAATAATTTTGCACGCCCAATTTTTCAGTTTTTGATTTGTTAAAAAAGTTCGAAATATCCAATAAATGTCGTTCCACTTCATGACTGTGTCCCACTTGTTGTTGATTCTTCACAAAAATACAGTTTTATATCTTCATGTTTGAAGCCTGAAATGTGGCAAAAGGTTGCAAAGTTCAAGGGGGCCGAATACTTTCGCAAGGCACTGTAAGTCTGGTGGAAATCTGTCCTTTGGTCTGATGAGTTCAAATTTGAGATTTTTTTCCCTTCAATGTGTGTGTGTAAAGAATCCAGGGTGTTTAGTTGGGTCTACTCTTCATTATAAAACAATTTGTTGAATGGTTTAAAATCCATCAGAAGCTGCTTCAATTCATGGTGGCTCTGAGTAAGTCTCGGGGACAGAGCTTGTTTTGCCAAGGAAAGTGACAAGGACTGAGGGAAAGTAAACTGGAAAATACATGGAAAGGATCATGGAAGAACCTCAGAGAACATTGCATTTTCAAGATCATGTAACATCAAAATGCATTTTATATTCCTGCCCTGACAGAAAAACCACATGTAACCAACTTACATTTTATGTGAGCACAAATTACATTTTGGTACACAACGTGATCAGATTTTCACATTTGTAGTTCACATAAGATTACATTCAAATATGTTTTTGGAACACTTCCCGTGTTCACATGTGAAATTCATGTGGTTTTTGCCTAAACGCCCTGCAGTTCCACACTCAAGGTTCTTAATGATGCTTTAAATGCACATGTATGATTGTGCATGTGTAATGGGTTGAAAACAAAGTAACTAAAAACAGACACCCATTTATTATATCCCCCCCCATATTGTTTATGTATTTGTCTTAATGAATCTAAATGGTATTTTCAACATACTTTAGCGTCAGCAGTCCATAAGGCCAATAGATGGCGCTGTTGTACTGTTGTAGCAGGAGAAACATTAAGTTCAGGCCAAGCGCTCACCATTCTGCAGAATTATATATAAGTAACCAGAACTTATAAGGACCAGAACTTTACAGAGGTAAACTGTGTCTGTTCTTTTACTATTACAGGTATGTAACAGCACTTCAAACGTTCAACTACATACACAATATGTAATAACATGCTATTTAACAACGTTGTCCAGATATTATCACGTTAGGAAAGGTTTTGTTTTGGCTCTGTGTCGAACTGAGTGAGAGAAGAAGGTATTTACATTGAGTGAGAGTATATGTTAGCTTGATGCTAGCTGAGGTAAAAAAAAACATTTACGAGTTACAGAGACTATGTTTACTGAGTAGCTGACTTGTACTGGATTTAGTCTAGGAGATTTTTTATCAAGAATCCATTTGTTAGGGATTTCGGAGTTGGTTTTAGATGTTATTGGTTGTTTTGTGTAAAATTGTGCTCACTAGCTGGTAAACTGGCCGAGCACGCTCAGTCTGGTGGACTTTTAGTACATACAGTGAGAGAGAGAGGATTTTCTGGAGGTGCCACTATCTTAAAGCTGAATGTATTGTTGTCACTTTTCTATAGAGGTAGCGGTATATAGAAAAACATTCAGTTATTTATGGTTTCATATATAGGTGTTTCTATTGTATGAATGTGAAATACATTGTGGTTTTCATGTGAAACCAAACATTTTTGAATTCTGTTTTAGGTAAAGTGCATTTATGTTGTGTAATTTAAAGTGTGCACTTGTTTGATGTGAATATTTTCAAAGTACTAACAAGAAAATAGACAATTGAACAAGAGAAAAAAAAAACATTCTTCAGAATAAAGAAAGCGCCAGAACTTGGCAGACGTAAACTTGTGTCCGTTCTTTTTACTATTGCAGGCCACCTCAGCTACACATGTACTCTGTCTGCACACGCATCCACGCATGCACATACACACGGACAAACACACACTAATGTTCTCTCTCTTGTGCTTGTCAGCAGTTCATCGTGGCCCTGTCGTTCGCCTCCTTCACCAAAGCTCTGTCAAGGACCTACATGAAGAGTGCCATCACTCAGACACTTTTTCCCTGTCCAGCTCTCTCATCGGACTCATAGACGGCAGCTTTGAGATGGGTATCAACAATAACATTGAGTTGCTTCAGAACTCATGTAGTAAAAACCAGATACAGACTACAGTATGATTGATTTTTCTTGTGGTTCAATCAGAGTCTGCTCTCAATACTGTCCAGTTTTATAGTTGTTCCTATTAATTGATTGACTGGCTTTTGTCCATGACTCTACTGTCAAACCCCTAACATTGTTTTATTTGATGCTTTGTTGTTGCAGTCTAGTATCCAAACTGATATGCCATTTTTAGTAGAAAAAAAAATGTTTATAATTTGTGATTCCTGACTACTGTAGTGTTGTGGTTTCTTGCAGGTAACCTGCTGTTCCTGGCTGTGGTCAGCCATTTTGGGGCGAAGCTGCACCGGCCCAGGCTCATTGCTATGGGCTGTTTCCTCATGGCTGTAGGATCCTTCCTCACAGGCCTGCCACACTTCTTCATGGGATGGTAAAACAACTGAAATACTGGTTAAACTTGTAGTTGTAGAGATACTCCAATGCGGAGGAAAGTTTCACTTTAGAAATAAAGTAATGTATCCAGTTGTTGATTAATCTCAGTTAACTTCTAACTAAAGTCTTAAGTAATTGGTCAGCTGCTTGATTATGTTTTGGGGCCATACATGTTAAGAGAAGGGATTAACTTGTTATGGCTGCAATCAATGGATCCCGGAGGTCCTAGGTATAATCAACTTCACCAAGCCGCTGGAAATCGAACGCGCCCACAGAACATCAGCGCCGAAACCCCGGCCAGATGAGCCCCCACGAGCCGTATTGATCAGGTTCCTCCGTTTCCAAGACAGAGAGAAGATACTGCAACTCGCAAGAGCCAAAGGGGACATCACCATTGATGGAAAGAGGGTCAGCCTTTTCCCAGATATGAGCGTGGATCTCGCCAGACGTCGCAATCAGTTCAGACCTGCCGCCAAAGCACTGAAGGAGAAGAACATCACCGGCTACCTCATCCACCCTGCATGGATGAAAGTTCAGTACCAAGGCCGAAGCCATCTCTTCAACACACCGGGAGAAGTGCACACTTTTCTCAAAAAACTGAGCAACGTCTGAGCCAGGACGGTCTCTCTGGGGGATAAAATGCAGTTTTTTCAACTCATTTCATTTTCAACTAACCGTATCTTCCCGGGGTGAGTTCTAATACATTTACAGGAGAGTATATTTTGGTTTAGTCCATATCTACTGGGCGAAGCAATAAGTGGGCTTAGGCTTAGGCTTTCCCCCTCATTTATGTTAATCTTTCGAAAAGAGACTCAAGCATCCCTTACCGTGGGCAGTAAATATTCAGCCATAAATATCTATTCACAACGTTTGTTTTCAATTTAGAGAGCTCGCAGGTTTTAGTTTACGCCAAGTTTTAGCTAGTAAGAGCAAGACGGAAAGCGAGCAGCAACGTATCTCTACAAGTGTATTCATGTTTGATTGTTGGGATTGTTGTTTTAGTCTGACAATCGGGGTGGGTGGGATTTTTATTATTTTTTTCTTCCTTTTTTCTATGTTTATTGTTTCCCTCCTAAAGAGACACACAGGTCACTTTTGTGCTCAAACCAAAGTTGAAACATTTCCTAATTATCTGCATATGATAGATTTCTATTCAGTTACATATTTGAAACCCAACCTATGCTTAATCCACTAAAATATGTCACATTCAACGCATAACCTGTCATTATGAAAATCACTGTATTCAAACCTGTGTAGATCAGTCAATTCTTAACTTAAAGACTTAAAACTCAGGATTCTGTAAGTGGCTATGTCAATCAAGACATGTGGTTACTTATAGCTTCCTGTGCCAACCGGAAGTGCCTTTAATTGGGTCACAGTGTTTCGAAGGGTTAAAAAAGTCACATCTCTCCAAAATGTCATATGTGTGACTAGGTAACCCTCCTGAACTGTAAATCAGTCATTTCTCCCAACAGATGTCAAAGAAAAGCTCTCTCTCACACACACACACACAGACACACACACACAGCAAGGATGGAGTGATAAAGTGCGGTGCTTAAAGACACAGAGAGCAGGCAATTGCATTACCATAATCCCTAGGCCGTGCGGAGTTCAACAAGACACCCCACTTGACTGTAGCTCACTTGGTCTGACCACAGTGACCATGCAAAAAAGTAGTCTCATGTAGCAGGCTTTGTCTGCGTAAAAAGTAATCTCATGTAGCTCACTCGGTCTGACCGGTGACCGCAGGGACCATGCAAAAAAAGTAGTATCATGTAGCTCACTCAGACCGGTCTGACCGCAGTGACCGTGCAAAAAAGTAATCTCATGTAGCTCACTTGGTCTGAGCATAGGGACCATTTAAAAAAAGTAGTCTCATCAATGTGATTGTTTTTAATGGAGAATTTGACTATGAGATGAGAGAATTTGACTATGAGATGACAATATAGTAGTTTGGGGAGTATTTTCTATAATAGAATGTATTTGACTACAAGCAGAGTAGGGGCCTCATCCTGAGCATTCTCAAATGGAAAAACACAGTTTGATCATGTGCTGACAGAGAGAGAGGGAGGAGTTTGGGGAGAGTTTAAAATGAGAAGAGTGATTTTTTCTAATAGGCTGCATTTCACTTTGAGCTAACAAGGAGATGAGCATTCTAGAGTGGTGAGGAGTGGTTTCATGTATATTTTTGAGTATCAATTAAGCAGCCAGAAGCACTGTACTTTCTTTATTGCTTAAGGGATTGTGTTAAGTTGTTTTATTTACTATTATTTCCCTTTTCAATAGAATAGAATAGAATAGTATAGAATTGTATAGATGGCTCCAGTGCGCTCATGTCCAATATGCTATAAGGTTGTGGTTGGCTTTAGTCAGCACCTTAGGTATGTACACCATGTGAGGAACAGTGAGGAGAGGGTACTCCTCTGTAAGTGGCAGTCAGGCCGTGTCAATGTCAGGCAGGAGCAGTGTCCAGTGTCAGGATGCTCCACACATCTTAGCAGACTGGACCGGCATATAGACTCCCACTCAGAGCTCAACAGAGCACAGAGGAGACAGGTTTTAGAGGACCTTAGGAGACGGCTGACGATGGAGAGGCTGGCGGTGTTGAGGGCATCGACCCCTGACATCCCTATGGCGACAGATTTAGACATTGTGGAGACTGTAAGGAGAGAAGAGGAGGAGGAGGAAATGTTATGTTCACCTACAGAAGCAGAGGAGGAAGTGGACTGCAAAGAGGATTCCTGCCACTGCCATGCACCAATCCTGAGACTGAAAAAAGCTGTAAAAGAGAGGGATGAGGCACTGCATACAAGAAGTGAGACCAACAAATCCATTAAAGAGGACAACCTTAAGTTGATCTCTGATCTGCAAAGGTTGAGAAAGAAGTACCAGCTGCTGAAAAGGCAGATGGGGATTGGCATGGTGAAGGCCCTCAACTTTCAGGCAGAGTCAGACACAGACACAAATCAAGAGGAGCAGGACCAAGCTAGAGGTTCAGGGGACCAGAGAGAGGAGCCTACAGTGTCCGGGTCAAGCTGCAAACTCATCTTCCCGGGCTCTGCTATGAGTAAGTACTGTTTCTTCAAATAGTGACAAGAGTTTGTGTTTGAAAAGAATATGATAAACCACCTGACTGATTCATGTAGCCTCATGAGATTGTAATTCTAGTCTAAAATGTTATGTTTTTTTGATTAGGTGTGTTTATCGAGGGATTCAGGAAGACCTGTGAGGGCCCTAATCCAAATTATAAGCTGAGTGAAAATTGTGCCTCAAAGGTCAAGAGGGTGACGCAATTTTTAAACTACATGGCGAAGAATGAGACCTACCAGTCCTCTCTCATTTTCCTGACAGACCATGACAAAATAAGGAAGTAAGCAGAATAATTTTTTCTCTCTAGCCTCACAAGCATTAACCAACAATACAGTATTTGATTGTATGATTTGTGTGTGTGTGTGTGTGTGTGTGTGTGTGTGTGTGTTTTTAGATGGGTTCAATTCCTCCAGAAGAACAAGGCAATCACCACAGTCAACCACTACACCTTGACTATTGGTGCATTTCTTAAATATTCTGAGGAGACCCCTCCATCTGGCTGCCGGCTGACCGTGAACCAATGGAGGGGGATCAACCGGTTGATGAAGGGCATTAGCAAGTCCATGAGACGACCAGTTTCCCTTCACCAGATAAAGGTGAAGGACAACAAGGAAGGCAAGGTGGTGTCCAAAAAGAGCCTGCTGCAGTGCCAGTCTCTTGCCAAGGCCAAAATCCCTCAAGTGCTGAGTAAGTTTTTCTCAATCTGTGATGTCACTGTTTTTACACACTTATAGACGTCAGAGATGTATAGAATGCATTATGGAGTGGGATTATGAAGCTGCCTTTTTTTATTTTCATGTTCACAGAAACATTGGAAGAAACAAGGACACAGAGGAATCAGTACAGGTTTTATGGGTACCTGTGTGCCTACTTTACATCCATATACGGCCACAGACCAGGCCTATATAAAAACATGTTGGTGAAAGAGGTGGAGGAGGCAAAATGTGACCAGTCTGGGGTGTACCTGATCAATGTAAGTCTATGAAATACAGCTGGCTGTGTTTATTTGTTTGTTTGCTTGGTTGGTTATCTTTGGAAACAATTGCAGTCGCAGGAGCGTAATGTGTTTTTTTGTGTTTTTTCTCTGTTCAATTTCTATTAGGTGGGGGAACACAAAACAAATCGGGAGTACGGCATGGTCCAGATGTCGCTGACAAAGGAGGAGTACAGCTGGTTTTCCGACTTCCTCAAATTCAAGCACTGTCTCTTAGGGGGAAAGAAGGCCCAGCACTTCTTTTTCAATTCAACAAACACTCAGATGAAGAACCTGCCTGCCTACCTGAGGGAGGTGTGGAAGGAGATGGGTCTGCCCGAATGTCCTTCATTCACTGACCTGAGGACCTCCATTGTCACTCATGTAGGTCAGATTAGATAGGAATCTAATTAATGTAAGATCCTATTCTATTGTTGTCTGAAGTAATATCAATAATATCATATATTTGTGTGTGTGTGTGTGTGTGTGTCTTACAGGTAAAAAACATGCTCCCAAAGGTTGACAGGGAAAGGGTGGCCAACTTCATGTGCCACAACATCCAGACGGCAGACAAATATTATGCCATGAATTTAAATCCAACCCAAGCAAATGAAACCAGGGCACTCTTTGAGGCTGCACTGAAGGGGGAAGATAACACAGTCGCCGCAGAGAACCAGCCCTCCACCTCAGGAGAAAGAAAGCAGAAGGTGAGAGAGGATGCCTCCCTCTCCGACGGGAGCACCACCCCTGAAGAGACCAAGGTGATGTACCAGGAGTCTGGCACGTCCGCCGGTGACTCGGAAGAGGAGGAAGAGGATGAAGATGAGGAACAGATGGCCAGACAACTTCCAGTAAGATCAGCTATTCTGACAGGACACATTTGATTATCAAAATGTACTTGTAAACTATGTAACAGTCAAGTGTGAATTCTGAGATATATCTAATTTCTTGTGTTTGCTCTGTCAGGAGACACCTTCCAAGGTGACCAATCCTCAGGTGGAGATGGAACTTACCCCAAAGAGGAAGCGGAGCATCTGCACACGCCGCATGGAGGTCGCCATCAGCCCCATGCTAGTCTCACCCCTCAAAGTGAGGCTCAAGTCGCCCCCCCACCAGTCCCTCATTGTCACATTAAAAGGGATGCAACAACTAAACTCAAATAAAGTCAGACTAAAAAATGCCATTGCCTCAAGGAGGTTAAAGCTGCAGGAGAAGGTGCAAAAGAGAGGAGGGGACCCCTGATGCAGCTCGAAGGAAGGGGAGCCGACCAACAACAAGACTTCCTCTTCCAAATAGTCATGTAGATTGTTTTAGACTCTCACATTTATACTGTTCTGATTTTGTTTGGTTTGATTTTCAATTTTGGTGTGCTTGTTTACATTTTAGAAGTGTAAAATGTGTGTAATTTAGTCTAACTGTCTGTTCAATTTTCTATTTTGGTGTGATTCTTTATAATGTAAAGGTTTGTTCTGTTTTATTAAATAACTAGTTTAGTAATTATTTGTGTTGCGCTTTCTTTAAGGTTATATTCTAACTGTCTGTTCAATTTTCTATATTCTACAATTTTCTATATTCTATAAACATTCACTGTCTTGTGTTGTTGTCTGTGAAGGTAGGAACAAATATTTAGGCATTATTGGCATGGGAATCATATGTTTACATTGGCAAAGCAAATTAAGTAGATAATAAACAAAAGTGAAATAAACAATAAAGTCCTGCTGTAGCCTGTACTACTGCTGTTCAGGAAGCACAATTTGAACTAGAAACTTACACAGACAGGCTGAAATAAACACTAAAAAATGGCATCACCGTAATCTCTAGGCCATGCCGAGTTCAACGAGATATCCCGCTTGACCGTAGCTCGCTCGGTCTGAGCGCAGCGACCATGAGAAAAGTAAGCCCAAAATGATGCCCCACAACGTCATTTGCTTTTGGGTGACAGTGAGAGAACCGTTAGGTTTAGAAGGACAATTCAACCACAGGAATGTTCCTAACGTCCTTCCAATCCATGCAAGCCTTACCTTGACCGTGTGGCATTAACCCTTAAAAATAAAACAGGGTTTTTTGATCTCACAGATTACAATGACATCTCTCCCCATAGGAATACATTGACAGCTCCCCTAAATTCAACCTGGAGCCTATGTGGGTTAATAATGCCTGTCTTCAATGCCAATCCATCAGGCCACTATGAGGTCTACCTGTGTCGATTCTAAGCTTCCTGGAGCAACCGGAAGTGGTTAAATTCACCCAAAATGTATTTTGATGTACATAACCTGCAAATGTGAAAATGACTGCATTCAACCCTGGGTAGATCAGTCAATTCTTAACATAAAGACTTTAGGATTCTCAGGATTCTGTAAGAGAATACCCAAAGCAAGATATTTGTTTACCTATAGCTTCCTGTGCCAACCGGAAGTGCCTTTAATTGGTGTCTCAGGGGCTTCTCCTTAGGAGGGATGGGGACACCACCACGGGACAGACCCCACACTCATCGCTAGAGATCGAACTTCAGACTCCCTTCAAAACCACTGAACCCCTCAACACACCGAAAGAGATTACGGTGCACACCCTTAGAGGGAGCCGGAACAGGATAACTCCCTCCACCATCACAGAGACACAGAGGAGGAGGAACTATCCAACACCCAGGGAGAGAGAACAAGTGACGTCAGTCGAACACAGTCAGAAAGAGGAGGTGGAAGAGGCGTTAGATAGAGGAGGATATTACCCCAGAGGCCATTCCTCCTGTTCATGTGAGCAAGAAAGAGCAGAAGGCTTCTGATCAGCCAAATGGCAGGCAGAGGGAGAGGTCATAGTGATTCACACCCACAGAGAGAAAGACAACCCACACAACCTCTTGGTTGAGATGAACCACACAGGTAGAGGCAGAGGGCCTTCAGGGCTAGCCAGTCAGCCTGCCTGCTCTGATCCTCAAGTCAATTGTATATAAATTCATGTTCATTAAAGATTTTTATTCAAGAATTGACAAGTCCCATTTCGTTAAAGGGGTCACCCTTTTCCTGCTACAAACACAACTTGCATATCATCACAGACTAGGCCAAAACGTTAATCTTTTAACCTTGCCTGAATAAAACAATGCATTTTTTATAGTGAGCAAGAGTTGCTCCTTTTCCTTTTCTATGATGATTCAAATATTTGGTTGCACCTCAACTGAACGTTGGTTGAGGGCCCCTTTTTTTTAATTAAAAGCATTAAAATTGTGATGTTTCTCACTTATTTACATAACCTACTCCACACTTGCAAAGTGAAAGTTTATAGAAATGTTCTGAAATTAAGTAGTAAACAGAAGAAAAGCAGAATTGAGTCCAATTATAATGCGAATAATTGAATGGTCTATGGTTCAATCCCATTTCTGAAGGTCTGATGAATAATTAATATTGTTTCTCCTCTTCCTTGTGGCAGGGGCAGCAGCACACTGCCCTCCAAAGCCTGCAAAATAATAGCCGGACTGCCCCTTTCCTAGCTCTGCATGGAACTTCCAGTGCCACGTCCTTGGTGACGTGTGGGGTGACATCCGGGATGACCACAGCAACATCCTCTGGAAAGGGAAAAAAGAGGAACAGAATGTGAACAAATGCAAACCGTAGCTTCTAAACACTGGCCAGTTGAAAGGTTCTACTAAGATGTCATGACAAACGGCACCTGTCAGAGTGCTCTCTAAGTCTCTCTCTCTTGGGTGCTCTGAATGGCCTTCCTCTGGCTGAAGCCACAGGGCCAGGAGGAGCCTGGGCACCACCTCCACCACCACCTGAGATGGGCTGAGCAGGTTGCTACGGGGCTCATTGGACTGCTCGCCCAGAATGCTCCTCACAGCTCTTTCCACGGTGCTGTGGACCTTAGGATCGCTGAATTCAACAATAAGGAGAAAACAAAGCTAAACGATGTGCAATGTACTCACTTAGAACACTTTCTTAGTCTGTTTCTGCGTAGTTCCAGATGTGTAGATAAATGGATCAAGTCATATGCGGGGCAGTACATGGAACTCACATGTCAGCTGGCGAGGTGGGGTGCATGGAGCGGCGGAGCTTGCAGAAAGCCTTGTGCTCTATGTTCATCATTTTTAGGCAAGTGTTTACTTCCCAGGCCTGCAGTATGAAACAGGAAGTCCCATTAGTGTAATTTCACAACAGATCTATCCTGCTGTGCTAACTCGTTGTTGAAAGGCTGGTAAAGAGCTCACTAACTTGTAGCATGTCTCTAACTCTCATTCTCTTACCAGCCGAGCGAGGTCGTTTCCCTCCTCCAGGGTTTCCTTCCACACCCTTCAAATAAAACACAGAGCATTTCAACTTTCCTGGCTTCTGATTTTTCTGTTGTTTATTTTACCCACATCTCCTGGAGTGCTGCTGGTGGCAGGGAATGGCAGTGAAGGTGAGTGCTGACGTGGTACTCACCACTCCCTAAGGGATTTTTGCCCTGAGACACCAGCCAGTTGCTCATGTGCTCCGTGGTGACATGGGGAGGGACCTGGCCTTGACTCTGGAGCAGCAGATAGTGGACCATGAGCTTCTTCTGCAAGATGAGGTAAGGTGTGAGACCGTGCCACGAAATACCATGTCATTTACTTTCAGAAGGGCCTCTCGCAACATTTCACAACTGCTCATGCCTCACAATTTGCAAGTGATATTAAGAACTCTTGTTTATGTTTTTGTATGGTGAATCTTACCTGTTTATTGTAATATGTTTCCTCCCAGCAGGCCTGCAGAGTCTGAAAATTAAGGCTGCTCCTACAGAATTCCTTTGAAGATCATGAAAATAATGATGCTTTGTTATGCACATTATGCACAGGCATTTACAGTATGCTAAAATTAATTTATCCTAAGATTACCTTTGTGGGACCATAAGTGAACTCCGGAATGCACCAAACCCTATCCATGGTAAGATGGGGAAGAAATGCAGCACTATAGATATACGGGATGCTCTAGAGATAACAGGAATGACTTACAGTCGCGAATGATCAATGGCTGTGGAGTCCTCCAATATGCTGCACTTAGAATTGAGTTGTAGGCGATGTTTGGCGCAAAATAGAATGTTTACATTCTATTGTCATGGAGAAATGGAATGTGTAGAACCTGTTTAATTGATTATGCTTCTATGTCTTTATTTCGTTAAACATTGAACTCTGTATTATGTCATAATGTGTATATGAGGACGTAGGAGCCCGTCCAGATTCATGACCCGATTATCCAGGTGCATGTTGCTTAGACCTACTAATCCATCCTTGGTTTACAAGTTAAATACATTGTTTATATATGCCTATACAAATCCATCGACCACATCCATTTAAAGCAATGATTGTCAATTGAAATTGTGGTTGTTCTGTTCTCCTGTTGTGCGCCTTGAGTGTTTGTCCCCTTAAGCACATTATTCCAATATTTTTCCGAGCTCTGAATTGACACAAGGAACACTTTTGAAAAGATAGTCGGTTAAAAATAAGAGTATGAATGACAATAAACGTATGACTTGGATTGTATGCGTAATAGTGTAGTAAACAGTATCGCTCAGCGCGGGAACTTTTGGTGTTAGGAAAGTTTGCGTTTTTAGCCTCCATGACACGTATCACTTCGTTGTCTTGTTGGTAATAGTAAAAATGCATGACAGTCGGCATTGTAATGGTCTAACAGGTGTTTTTCATTTTGCTTCTCACATTAAACAGACATTTGAGAACGGAATTGCTTACAGTTGTACCTATGATGCAGAGACACACTAAAGCTGTACAGTGTAGTTTGAATAATCAGTTTCAATTATTTGCAGATGAATTCCCTATTATTTACAAATCGAAAGATGTACCATTTGAAATGAATGTGGCAGAACAGTTTAGCATAGAGTTCTTGTGGGTGTCTTCTCCTTCAGTCTTTTTGCCTCCTAGGCCTTGTTTCTCATTACATGGGATTTCCCCAGTGCCAACTTCACACGAGATGGCCGCTGTCTACTGTCATGTGGTGCTGAATGACAGATATCGCTATGCCGATATTGCTGCTGTCCATGGACCTGAAATGTACAATGTACGACCGTCCAAACTTGACCCCACACACAAACACACACATTGATGCCAATCTCTCACACACTTTTGAACATTGCACAACCTGCAACAAAAAACTGAAAGAGCATTTTATTCCGTTTGTGTTTGAATAAAGACCCGAAGAATTCAATCAATGTGTGGATGTTGATTGGACAATGTATATGTGCTTTGCAGAAGTCATTTTTTAAATTCCCTGTAGCGTGAATTTTACTGGAGCATGATCAGATTGCTTTGTTTAAACCAGAATAAAGATTTGGTCTGAGAAACTATGCCGATTATAGCACGATAGCTTTATTTTTATTTTTAAATGAGGCAATGTATATATGACCCCCTTTCAAAGAGTCGCTCATTTATCACTTTCTTGCAGATATACAGTGCCTTCAGAAAGTGTTAATACCCCTTAACGTATTCCTCATGTTGTTTTCTTACAGCCTGAATTCCAAATGGATTAAATTATAGTTTTTTATCATCTCACCCATCTACAGACAACACCCCATAATGACAAAGTAAAAACATGTTTTAATTTTTTTTTCAAATGTATTGAAAATGAAATACAGAAATATTCACAATACATGTTAGAATCACCTTTGGCAGCGATTAAAGCTGTGAGTCTTTCTGGGTAAGTCTCCAAAAGCTTTGCACCCTTGGATTGTACCATATTTGCAATATCACAATATATACAGTACCAGTCAAAAGTCTGGACACACCTACTCATTTAAGGGTTTTTCTTTATTTTACAATTTTTTACATTTTAGAAAAATAGTGAAGACATCAAAACTATGAAATAGCACAATTGGAATCATGTAGTAAGCATTAACTGTTAAACAAATCAAAATATATTTTACATTTGAGAATCTTTGAAGTAGCCATCCTTTTCCTTGACCACTTTGCACACTCTTGGCATTCTCTCAAACCTTTTCATGAGGTAGTCACCAGGAATGTTTTTCAATTAACAGGTGTACCTTCTTAAAAGTTCATTTGTGGAATTTCTTTCCTTCTTAAAGCGTTTGAGCCAATAGGTTGTGTTGTGACAAGGTAGGGATGGTTTACAGAAGATATCCCTATTTGGTAAAAGACCAAGTCCATATTATGCCAAGAACAGCTCAA
Organism: Oncorhynchus mykiss; assembly: GCF_013265735.2. NCBI lineage: Eukaryota > Metazoa > Chordata > Actinopteri > Salmoniformes > Salmonidae > Oncorhynchus > Oncorhynchus mykiss. The sequence goes on from NW_023493681.1 coordinate 594,467, forward strand.
ATAAGCAAAGAGAAACAAGTCCATCTTTACTTAAGACATGAATGTCAGTCAAAACGGAAAAATTCAAGAACTTTGAAAGTTTCTTCTAGTGTAGTCCCAAAAACCATGAAGCGTTTTGATGAAACTGGCTCTCATGAGGACTGCCACAGGAAAGGAAGACCCAAAGTTACCTCTGCTGCAGAGGATAGGTTCAGCAGAGTTCACTGCACCTCAGATTGGAGCCCAAATAAAAGCTTCACAGAGTTCAAGAAACACACACATCTCAACATGCACTGTTCATAGGAGACTGCGTGAATCAGGCCTTCATGGTTGAATTGTTCCATTGAAACCACTACTAAAGGACGGACGCCAATAATAAGAAGAGACTTGCATGGGACAAGAAACACGAGCAATGGACCTACAGTGCCTTGCAAAAGTATTCGGCCCCCTTGAACTTTGCGACCTTTTGCCACATTTCAGGCTTCAAACATAAAGATATAAAACTGTATTTTTTTGTGAAGAATCAACAACAAGTGGGACACAATCATGAAGTAGAAGGACATTTATTGGATATTTCAAACTTTTTTAACAAATAAAAAACAGAAAAATTGGGCGTGCAAAATTATTCAGCCCCCTTAAGTTAATACTTTGTAGCGCCACCTTTTTCTGCGATTACAGCTGTAAGTCGCTTGGGGTATGTCTCTATCAGTTTTGCACATCGAGAGACTGACATTTTTTCCCATTCCTCCTTGCAAAACAGCTCCAGCTCAGTGAGGTTGGATGGAGAGCATTTGTGAACAGCTGAAAGTTTAGAGGGACGGCCAGGTCCTGGTAGATTTGCAGTGGTCTGATACTCCTTCCATTTCAATATTATCCTTGCTCCTTGGGATGTTTAAAGCTTGGGAAATCTTTTTGTATCCAAATCCGGCTTTAAACTTCTTCACAACAGTATCTCGGACCTGCCTGGTGTGTTCCTTGTTCTTCATGATGCTCTCTGCGCTTTTAACGGACCTCTGAGACTATCACAGTGCAGGTGCATTTATACGGAGACTTGATTACACACAGGTGGATTGTATTTATCATCATTAGTCATTTAGGTCAACATTGGATCATTCAGAGATCCTCACTGAACTTCTGGAGAGAGTTTGCTGCACTGAAAGTAAAGGGGCTGAATAATTTTGCACGCCCAATTTTTCAGTTTTTGATTTGTTAAAAAAGTTTGAAATATCCAATAAATGTTGTTCCACTTCATGACTGTGTCCCACTTGTTGTTGATTCTTCACAAAAATACAGTTTTATATCTTTATGTTTGAAGCCTGAAATGTGGCAAAAGGTTGCAAAGTTCAAGGGGGCCGAATACTTTCGCAAGGCACTGTAAGTCTGGTGGAAATCTGTCCTTTGGTCTGATGAGTTCAAATTTGAGATTTTTTTCCCTTCAATGTGTGTGTGTAAAGAATCCAGGGTGTTTAGTTGGGTCTACTCTTCATTATAAAACAATTTGTTGAATGGTTTAAAATCCATCAGAAGCTGCTTCAATTCATGGTGGCTCTGAGTAAGTCTCGGGGACAGAGCTTGTTTTGCCAAGGAAAGTGACAAGGACTGAGGGAAAGTAAACTGGAAAATACATGGAAAGGATCATGGAAGAACCTCAGAGAACATTGCATTTTCAAGATCATGTAACATCAAAATGCATTTTATATTCCTGCCCTGACAGAAAAACCACATGTAACCAACTTACATTTTATGTGAGCACAAATTACATTTTGGTACACAACGTGATCACATTTTCACATTTGTAGTTCACATAAGATTACATTCAAATATGTTTTTGGAACACTTCCCGTGTTCACATGTGAAATTCATGTGGTTTTTGCCTAAACGCCCTGCAGTTCCACACTCAAGGTTCTTAATGATGCTTTAAATGCACATGTATGATTGTGCATGTGTAATGGGTTGAAAACAAAGTAACTAAAAACAGACACCCATTTATTATATCCCCCCCCATATTGTTTATGTATTTGTCTTAATGAATCTAAATGGTATTTTCAACATACTTTAGCGTCAGCAGTCCATAAGGCCAATAGATGGCGCTGTTGTACTGTTGTAGCAGGAGAAACATTAAGTTCAGGCCAAGCGCTCACCATTCTGCAGAATAAGGACCAGAACTTTACAGAGGTAAACTGTGTCTGTTCTTTTACTATTACAGGTATGTAACAGCACTTCAAACGTTCAACTACATACACAATATGTAATAACATGCTATTTAACAACGTTGTCCAGATATTATCACGTTAGGAAAGGTTTTGTTTTGGCTCTGTGTCGAACTGAGTGAGAGAAGAAGGTATTTACATTGAGTGAGAGTATATGTTAGCTTGATGCTAGCTGAGGTAAAAAAAAACATTTACGAGTTACAGAGACTATGTTTACTGAGTAGCTGACTTGTACTGGATTTAGTCTAGGAGATTTTTTATCAAGAATCCATTTGTTAGGGATTTCGGAGTTGGTTTTAGATGTTATTGGTTGTTTTGTGTAAAATTGTGCTCACTAGCTGGTAAACTGGCCGAGCACGCTCAGTCTGGTGGACTTTTAGTACATACAGTGAGAGAGAGAGGATTTTCTGGAGGTGCCACTATCTTCAAGCTGAATGTATTGTTGTCACTTTTCTATAGAGGTAGCGGTATATAGAAAAACATTCAGTTATTTATGGTTTCATATATAGGTGTTTCTATTGTATGAATGTGAAATACATTGTGGTTTTCATGTGAAACCAAACATTTTTGAATTCTGTTTTAGGTAAAGTGCATTTATGTTGTGTAATTTAAAGTGTGCACTTGTTTGATGTGAATATTTTCAAAGTACTAACAAGAAAATAGACAATTGAACAAGAGAAAAAAAACATTCTTCAGAATAAAGAAAGCGCCAGAACTTGGCAGACGTAAACTTGTGTCCGTTCTTTTTACTATTGCAGGCCACCTCAGCTACACATGTACTCTGTCTGCACACGCATCCACGCATGCACATACACACGGACAAACACACACTAATGTTCTCTCTCTTGTGCTTGTCAGCAGTTCATCGTGGCCCTGTCGTTCGCCTCCTTCACCAAAGCTCTGTCAAGGACCTACATGAAGAGTGCCATCACTCAGACACTTTTTCCCTGTCCAGCTCTCTCATCGGACTCATAGACGGCAGCTTTGAGATGGGTATCAACAATAACATTGAGTTGCTTCAGAACTCATGTAGTAAAAACCAGATACAGACTACAGTATGATTGATTTTTCTTGTGGTTCAATCAGAGTCTGCTCTCAATACTGTCCAGTTTTATAGTTGTTCCTATTAATTGATTGACTGGCTTTTGTCCATGACTCTACTGTCAAACCCCTAACATTGTTTTATTTGATGCTTTGTTGTTGCAGTCTAGTATCCAAACTGATATGCCATTTTTAGTAGAAAAAAAAAATGTTTATAATTTGTGATTCCTGACTACTGTAGTGTTGTGGTTTCTTGCAGGTAACCTGCTGTTCCTGGCTGTGGTCAGCCATTTTGGGGCGAAGCTGCACCGGCCCAGGCTCATTGCTATGGGCTGTTTCCTCATGGCTGTAGGATCCTTCCTCACAGGCCTGCCACACTTCTTCATGGGATGGTAAAACAACTGAAATACTGGTTAAACTTGTAGTTGTAGAGATACTCCAATGCGGAGGAAAGTTTCACTTTAGAAATAAAGTAATGTATCCAGTTGTTGATTAATCTCAGTTAACTTCTAACTAAAGTCTTAAGTAATTGGTCAGCTGCTTGATTATGTTTTGGGGCCATACATGTTAAGAGAAGGGATTAACTTGTTATGGCTGCAATCAATGGATCCCGGAGGTCCTAGGCATAATCAACTTCACCAAGCCGCTGGAAATCGAACGAGCCCACAGAACATCAGCGCCGAAACCCCGGCCAGATGAGCCCCCACGAGCCGTATTGATCAGGTTCCTCCGTTTCCAAGACAGAGAGAAGATACCGCAACTCGCAAGAGCCAAAGGGGACATCACCATTGATGGAAAGAGGGTCAGCCTTTTCCCAGATATGAGCGTGGATCTCGCCAGACGTCGCAATCAGTTCAGACCTGCCGCCAAAGCACTGAAGGAGAAGAACATCACCGGCTACCTCATCCACCCTGCATGGATGAAAGTTCAGTACCAAGGCCGAAGCCATCTCTTCAACACACCGGGAGAAGTGCACACTTTTCTCAAAAAACTGAGCAACGTCTGAGCCAGGACGGTCTCTCTGGGGGATAAAATGCAGTTTTTTCAACTCATTTCATTTTCAACTAACCGTATCTTCCCGGGGTGAGTTCTAATACATTTACAGGAGAGTATATTTTGGTTTAGTCCATATCTACTGGGCGAAGCAATAAGTGGGCTTAGGCTTAGGCTTTCCCCCTCATTTATGTTAATCTTTCGAAAAGAGACTCAAGCATCCCTTACCGTGGGCAGTAAATATTCAGCCATAAATATCTATTCACAACGTTTGTTTTCAATTTAGAGAGCTCGCAGGTTTTAGTTTACGCCAAGTTTTAGCTAGTAAGAGCAAGACGGAAAGCGAGCAGCAACGTATCTCTACAAGTGTATTCATGTTTGATTGTTGGGATTGTTGTTTTAGTCTGACAATCGGGGTGGGTGGGATTTTTATTATTTTTTTCTTCCTTTTTTCTATGTTTATTGTTTCCCTCCTAAAGAGACACACAGGTCACTTTTGTGCTCAAACCAAAGTTGAAACATTTCCTAATTATCTGCATATGATAGATTTCTATTCAGTTACATATTTGAAACCCAACCTATGCTTAATCCACTAAAATATGTCACATTCAACGCATAACCTGTCATTATGAAAATCACTGTATTCAAACCTGTGTAGATCAGTCAATTCTTAACTTAAAGACTTAAAACTCAGGATTCTGTAAGTGGCTATGTCAATCAAGACATGTGGTTACTTATAGCTTCCTGTGCCAACCGGAAGTGCCTTTAATTGGGTCACAGTGTTTCGAAGGGTTAAAAAAGTCACATCTCTCCAAAATGTCATATGTGTGACTAGGTAACCCTCCTGAACTGTAAATCAGTAATTTCTCCCAACAGATGTCAAAGAAAAGCTCTCTCTCACACACACACACACAGACACACACACACAGCAAGGATGGAGTGATAAAGTGCGGTGCTTAAAGACACAGAGAGCAGGCAATTGCATTACCATAATCCCTAGGCCGTGCGGAGTTCAACAAGACACCCCACTTGACTGTAGCTCACTTGGTCTGACCACAGTGACCATGCAAAAAAGTAGTCTCATGTAGCAGGCTTTGTCTGCGTAAAAAGTAATCTCATGTAGCTCACTCGGTCTGACCGGTGACCGCAGGGACCATGCAAAAAAAGTAGTATCATGTAGCTCACTCAGACCGGTCTGACCGCAGTGACCGTGCAAAAAAGTAATCTCATGTAGCTCACTTGGTCTGAGCATAGGGACCATTTAAAAAAAGTAGTCTCATCAATGTGATTGTTTTTAATGGAGAATTTGACTATGAGATGAGAGAATTTGACTATGAGATGACAATATAGTAGTTTGGGGAGTATTTTCTATAATAGAATGTATTTGACTACAAGCAGAGTAGGGGCCTCATCCTGAGCATTCTCAAATGGAAAAACACAGTTTGATCATGTGCTGACAGAGAGAGAGGGAGGAGTTTGGGGAGAGTTTAAAATGAGAAGAGTGATTTTTTTCTAATAGGCTGCATTTCACTTTGAGCTAACAAGGAGATGAGCATTCTAGAGTGGTGAGGAGTGGTTTCATGTATATTTTTGAGTATCAATTAAGCAGCCAGAAGCACTGTACTTTCTTTATTGCTTAAGGGATTGTGTTAAGTTGTTTTATTTACTATTATTTCCCTTTTCAATAGATTAGAATAGAATAGTATAGAATTGTATAGATGGCTCCAGTGCGCTCATGTCCAATATGCTATAAGGTTGTGGTTGGCTTTAGTCAGCACCTTAGGTATGTACACCATGTGAGGAACAGTGAGGAGAGGGTACTCCTCTGTAAGTGGCAGTCAGGCCGTGTCAATGTCAGGCAGGAGCAGTGTCCAGTGTCAGGATGCTCCACACATCTTAGCAGACTGGACCGGCATATAGACTCCCACTCAGAGCTCAACAGAGCACAGAGGAGACAGGTTTTAGAGGACCTTAGGAGACGGCTGACGATGGAGAGGCTGGCGGTGTTGAGGGCATCGACCCCTGACATCCCTATGGCGACAGATTTAGACATTGTGGAGACTGTAAGGAGAGAAGAGGAGGAGGAGGAAATGTTATGTTCACCTACAGAAGCAGAGGAGGAAGTGGACTGCAAAGAGGATTCCTGCCACTGCCATGCACCAATCCTGAGACTGAAAAAAGCTGTAAAAGAGAGGGTTGAGGCACTGCATACAAGAAGTGAGACCAACAAATCCATTAAAGAGGACAACCTTAAGTTGATCTCTGATCTGCAAAGGTTGAGAAAGAAGTACCAGCTGCTGAAAAGGCAGATGGGGATTGGCATGGTGAAGGCCCTCAACTTTCAGGCAGAGTCAGACACAGACACAAATCAAGAGGAGCAGGACCAAGCTCAGGGGACCAGAGAGAGGAGCCTACAGTGTCCGGGTCAAGCTGCAAACTCATCTTCCCGGGCTCTGCTATGAGTAAGTACTGTTTCTTCAAATAGTGACAAGAGTTTGTGTTTGAAAATAATATGATAAACCACCTGACTGATTCATGTAGCCTCATGAGATTGTAATTCTAGTCTAAAATGTTATGTTTTTTTGATTAGGTGTGTTTATCGAGGGATTCAGGAAGACCTGTGAGGGCCCTAATCCAAATTATAAGATGAGTGAAAATTGTGCCTCAAAGGTCAAGAGGGTGACGCAATTTTTAAACTACATGGCGAAGAATGAGACCTACCAGTCCTCTCTCATTTTCCTGACAGACCATGACAAAATAAGGAAGTAAGCAGAATTATTTTTTCTCTCTAGCCTCACAAGCATTAACCAACAATACAGTATTTGATTGTATGATTTGTGTGTGTGTGTGTGTGTGTGTGTGTTTTTAGATGGGTTCAATTCCTCCAGAAGAACAAGGCAATCACCACAGTCAACCACTACACCTTGACTATTGGTGCATTTCTTAAATATTCTGAGGAGACCCCTCCATCTGGCTGCCGGCTGACCGTGAACCAATGGAGGGGGATCAACCGGTTGATGAAGGGCATTAGCAAGTCCATGAGACGACCAGTTTCCCTTCACCAGATAAAGGTGAAGGACAACAAGGAAGGCAAGGTGGTGTCCAAAAAGAGCCTGCTGGAGTGCCAGTCTCTTGCCAAGGCCAAAATCCCTCAAGTGCTGAGTAAGTTTTTCTCAATCTGTGATGTCACTGTTTTTACACACTTATAGACGTCAGAGATGTATAGAATGCATTATGGAGTGGGATTATGAAGCTGCCTTTTTTTATTTTCATGTTCACAGAAACATTGGAAGAAACAAGGACACAGAGGAATCAGTACAGGTTTTATGGGTACCTGTGTGCCTACTTTACATCCATATACGGCCACAGACCAGGCCTATATAAAAACATGTTGGTGAAAGAGGTGGAGGAGGCAAAATGTGACCAGTCTGGGGTGTACCTGATCAATGTAAGTCTATGAAATACAGCTGGCTGTGTTTATTTGTTTGTTTGCTTGGTTGGTTATCTTTGGAAACAATTGCAGTCGCAGGAGCGTAATGTGTTTTTTTGTGTTTTTTCTCTGTTCAATTTCTATTAGGTGGGGGAACACAAAACAAATCGGGAGTACGGCATGGTCCAGATGTCGCTGACAAAGGAGGAGTACAGCTGGTTTTCCGACTTCCTCAAATTCAAGCACTGTCTCTTAGGGGGAAAGAAGGCCCAGCACTTCTTTTTCAATTCAACAAACACTCAGATGAAGAACCTGCCTGCCTACCTGAGGGAGGTGTGGAAGGAGATGGGTCTGCCCGAATGTCCTTCATTCACTGACCTGAGGACCTCCATTGTCACTCATGTAGGTCAGATTAGATAGGAATCTAATTAATGTAAGATCCTATTCTATTGTTGTCTGAAGTAATATCAATAATATCATATATTTGTGTGTGTGTGTGTGTGTGTGTGTGTGTCTTACAGGTAAAAAACATGCTCCCAAAGGTTGACAGGGAAAGGGTGGCCAACTTCATGTGCCACAACATCCAGACGGCAGACAAATATTATGCCATGAATTTAAATCCAACCCAAGCAAATGAAACCAGGGCACTCTTTGAGGCTGCACTGAAGGGGGAAGATAACACAGTCGCCGCAGAGAACCAGCCCTCCACCTCAGGAGAAAGAAAGCAGAAGGTGAGAGAGGATGCCTCCCTCTCCGACGGGAGCACCACCCCTGAAGAGACCAAGGTGATGTACCAGGAGTCTGGCACGTCCGCCGGTGACTCGGAAGAGGAGGAAGAGGATGAAGATGAGGAACAGATGGCCAGACAACTTCCAGTAAGATCAGCTATTCTGACAGGACACATTTGATTATCAAAATGTACTTGTAAACTATGTAACAGTCAAGTGTGAATTCTGAGATATATCTAATTTCTTGTGTTTGCTCTGTCAGGAGACACCTTCCAAGGTGACCAATCCTCAGGTGGAGATGGAACTTACCCCAAAGAGGAAGCGGAGCATCTGCACACGCCGCATGGAGGTCGCCATCAGCCCCATGCTAGTCTCACCCCTCAAAGTGAGGCTCAAGTCGCCCCCCCCACCAGTCCCTCATTGTCACATTAAAAGGGATGCAACAACTAAACTCAAATAAAGTCAGACTAAAAAATGCCATTGCCTCAAGGAGGTTAAAGCTGCAGGAGAAGGTGCAAAAGAGAGGAGGGGACCCCTGATGCAGCTCGAAGGAAGGGGAGCCGACCAACAACAAGACTTCCTCTTCCAAATAGTCATGTAGATTGTTTTAGACTCTCACATTTATACTGTTCTGATTTTGTTTGGTTTGATTTTCAATTTTGGTGTGCTTGTTTACATTTTAGAAGTGTAAAATGTGTGTAATTTAGTCTAACGGTCTGTTCAATTTTCTATTTTGGTGTGATTCTTTATAATGTAAAGGTTTGAGAGAACCGTTAGGTTTAGAAGGACAATTCAACCACAGGAATGTTCCTAACGTCCTTCCAATCCATGCAAGCCTTACCTTGACCGTGTGGCATTAACCCTTAAAAATAAAACAGGGTTTTTTGATCTCACAGATTACAATGACATCTCTCCCCATAGGAATACATTGACAGCTCCCCTAAATTCAACCTGGAGCCTATGTGGGTTAATAATGCCTTATGAACCTGTCTTCAATGCCAATCCATCAGGCCACTATGAGGTCTACCTGTGTCGATTCTAAGCTTCCTGGAGCAACCGGAAGTGGTTAAATTCACCCAAAATGTATTTTGATGTACATAACCTGCAAATGTGAAAATGACTGCATTCAACCCTGGGTAGATCAGTCAATTCTTAACATAAAGACTTTAGGATTCTCAGGATTCTGTAAGAGAATACCCAAAGCAAGATATTTGTTTACCTATAGCTTCCTGTGCCAACCGGAAGTGCCTTTAATTGGTGTCTCAGGGGCTTCTCCTTAGGAGGGATGGGGACACCACCACGGGACAGACCCCACACTCATCGCTAGAGATCGAACTTCAGACTCCCTTCAAAACCACTGAACCCCTCAACACACCGAAAGAGATTACGGTGCACACCCTTAGAGGGAGCCGGAACAGGATAACTCCCTCCACCATCACAGAGACACAGAGGAGGAGGAACTATCCAACACCCAGGGAGAGAGAACAAGTGACGTCAGTCGAACACAGTCAGAAAGAGGAGGTGGAAGAGGCGTTAGATAGAGGAGGATATTACCCCAGAGGCCATTCCTCCTGTTCATGTGAGCAAGAAAGAGCAGAAGGCTTCTGATCAGCCAAATGGCAGGCAGAGGGAGAGGTCATAGTGATTCACACCCACAGAGAGAAAGACAACCCACACAACCTCTTGGTTGAGATGAACCACACAGGTAGAGGCAGAGGGCCTTCAGGGCTAGCCAGTCAGCCTGCCTGCTCTGATCCTCAAGTCAATTGTATATAAATTCATGTTCATTAAAGATTTTTATTCAAGAATTGACAAGTCCCATTTCGTTAAAGGGGTCACCCTTTTCCTGCTACAAACACAACTTGCATATCATCACAGACTAGGCCAAAACGTTAATCTTTTAACCTTGCCTGAATAAAACAATGCATTTTTTATAGTGAGCAAGAGTTGCTCCTTTTCCTTTTCTATGATGATTCAAATATTTGGTTGCACCTCAACTGAACGTTGGTTGAGGGCCCCTTTTTTTTAATTAAAAGCATTAAAATTGTGATGTTTCTCACTTATTTACATAACCTACTCCACACTTGCAAAGTGAAAGTTTATAGAAATGTTCTGAAATTAAGTAGTAAACAGAAGAAAAGCAGAATTGAGTCCAATTATAATGCGAATAATTGAATGGTCTATGGTTCAATCCCATTTCTGAAGGTCTGATGAATAATTAATATTGTTTCTCCTCTTCCTTGTGGCAGGGGCAGCAGCACACTGCCCTCCAAAGCCTGCAAAATAATAGCCGGACTGCCCCTTTCCTAGCTCTGCATGGAACTTCCAGTGCCACGTCCTTGGTGACGTGTGGGGTGACATCCGGGATGACCACAGCAACATCCTCTGGAAAGGGAAAAAAGAGGAACAGAATGTGAACAAATGCAAACCGTAGCTTCTAAACACTGGCCAGTTGAAAGGTTCTACTAAGATGTCATGACAAACGGCACCTGTCAGAGTGCTCTCTAAGTCTCTCTCTCTTGGGTGCTCTGAATGGCCTTCCTCTGGCTGAAGCCACAGGGCCAGGAGGAGCCTGGGCACCACCTCCACCACCACCTGAGATGGGCTGAGCAGGTTGCTACGGGGCTCATTGGACTGCTCGCCCAGAATGCTCCTCACAGCTCTTTCCACGGTGCTGTGGACCTTAGGATCGCTGAAATCAACAATAAGGAGAAAATAAAGCTAAACGATGTGCAATGTACTCACTTAGAACACTTTCTTAGTCTGTTTCTGCGTAGTTCCAGATGTGTAGATAAATGGATCAAGTCATATGCGGGGCAGTACATGGAACTCACATGTCAGCTGGCGAGGTGGGGTGCATGGAGCGGCGGAGCTTGCAGAAAGCCTTGTGCTCTATGTTCATCATTTTTAGGCAAGTGTTTACTTCCCAGGCCTGCAGTATGAAACAGGAAGTCCCATTAGTGTAATTTCACAACAGATCTATCCTGCTGTGCTAACTCGTTGTTGAAAGGCTGGTAAAGAGCTCACTAACTTGTAGCATGTCTCTAACTCTCATTCTCTTACCAGCCGAGCGAGGTCGTTTCCCTCCTCCAGGGTTTCCTTCCACACCCTTCAAATAAAACACAGAGCATTTCAACTTTCCTGGCTTCTGATTTTTCTGTTGTTTATTTTACCCACATCTCCTGGAGTGCTGCTGGTGGCAGGGAATGGCAGTGAAGGTGAGTGCTGACGTGGTACTCACCACTCCCTAAGGGATTTTTGCCCTGAGACACCAGCCAGTTGCTCATGTGCTCCGTGGTGACATGGGGAGGGACCTGGCCTTGACTCTGGAGCAGCAGATTGTGGACCATGAGCTTCTTCTGCAAGATGAGGTAAGGTGTGAGACCGTGCCACGAAATACCATGTCATTTACTTTCAGAAGGGCCTCTCGCAACATTTCACAACTGCTCATGCCTCACAATTTGCAAGTGATATTAAGAACTCTTGTTTATGTTTTTGTATGGTGAATCTTACCTGTTTATTGTAATATGTTTCCTCCCAGCAGGCCTGCAGAGTCTGAAAATTAAGGCTGCTCCTACAGAATTCCTTTGAAGATCATGAAAATAATGATGCTTTGTTATGCACATTATGCACAGGCATTTACAGTATGCTAAAATTAATTTATCCTAAGATTACCTTTGTGGGACCATAAGTGAACTCCGGAATGCACCAAACCCTATCCATGGTAAGATGGGGAAGAAATGCAGCACTATAGATATACGGGATGCTCTAGAGATAACAGGAATGACTTACAGTCGCGAATGATCAATGGCTGTGGAGTCCTCCAATATGCTGCACTTAGAATTGAGTTGTAGGCGATGTTTGGCGCAAAATAGAATGTTTACATTCTATTGCCATGGAGAAATGGAATGTGTAGAACCTGTTTAATTGATTATGCTTCTATGTCTTTATTTCGTTAAACATTGAACTCTGTATTATGTCATAATGTGTATATGAGGACGTAGGAGCCCGTCCAGATTCATGACCCGATTATCCAGGTGCATGTTGCTTAGACCTACTAATCCATCCTTGGTTTACAAGTTAAATACATTGTTTATATATGCCTATACAAATCCATCGACCACATCCATTTAAAGCAATGATTGTCAATTGAAATTGTGGTTGTTCTGTTCTCCTGTTGTGCGCCTTGAGTGTTTGTCCCCTTAAGCACATTATTCCAATATTTTTCCGAGCTCTGAATTGACACAAGGAACACTTTTGAAAAGATAGTCGGTTAAAAATAAGAGTATGAATGACAATAAACGTATGACTTGGATTGTATGCGTAATAGTGTAGTAAACAGTATCGCTCAGCGCGGGAACTTTTGGTGTTAGGAAAGTTTCCGTTTTTAGCCTCCATGACACGTATCACTTCGTTGTCTTGTTGGTAATAGTAAAAATGCATGACAGTCGGCATTGTAATGGTCTAACAGGTGTTTTTCATTTTGCTTCTCACATTAAACAGACATTTGAGAACGGAATTGCTTACAGTTGTACCTATGTTGCAGAGACACACTAAAGCTGTACAGTGTAGTTTGAATAATCAGTTTCAATTATTTGCAGATGAATTCCCTATTATTTACAAATCGAAAGATGTACCATTTGAAATGAATGTGGCAGAACAGTTTAGCATAGAGTTCTTGTGGGTGTCTTCTCCTTCAGTCTTTTTGCCTCCTAGGCCTTGTTTCTCATTACATGGGATTTCCCCAGTGCCAACTTCACACGAGATGGCCGCTGTCTACTGTCATGTGGTGCTGAATGACAGATATCGCTATGCCGATATTGCTGCTGTCCATGGACCTGAAATGTACAATGTACGACCGTCCAAACTTGACCCCACACACAAACACACACATTGATGCCAATCTCTCACACACTTTTGAACATTGCACAACCTGCAACAAAAAACTGAAAGAGCATTTTATTCCGTTTGTGTTTGAATAAAGACCCGAAGAATTCAATCAATGTGTGGATGTTGATTGGACAATGTATATGTGCTTTGCAGAAGTCATTTTTTAAATTCCCTGTAGCGTGAATTTTACTGGAGCATGATCAGATTGCTTTGTTTAAACCAGAATAAAGATTTGGTCTGAGAAACTATGCCGATTATAGCACGATAGCTTTATTTTTATTTTTAAATGAGGCAATGTATATATGACCCCCTTTCAAAGAGTCGCTCATTTATCACTTTCTTGCACTTTCTTCAGAAAGTGTTAATACCCCTTAACGTATTCCTCATGTTGTTTTCTTACAGCCTGAATTCCAAATGGATTAAATTATAGTTTTTTATCATCTCACCCAACTACAGACAACACCCCATAATGACAAAGTAAAAACATGTTTTAATTTTTTTTTCAAATGTATTGAAAATGAAATACAGAAATATTCACAATACATGTTAGAATCACCTTTGGCAGCGATTAAAGCTGTGAGTCTTTCTGGGTAAGTCTCCAAAAGCTTTGCACCCTTGGATTGTACCATATTTGCAATATCACAATATATACAGTACCAGTCAAAAGTCTGGACACACCTACTCATTTAAGGGTTTTTCTTTATTTTACAATTTTTTACATTTTAGAAAAATAGTGAAGACATCAAAACTATGAAATAGCACAATTGGAATCATGTAGTAAGCATTAACTGTTAAACAAATCAAAATATATTTTACATTTGAGAATCTTTGAAGTAGCCATCCTTTTCCTTGACCACTTTGCACACTCTTGGCATTCTCTCAAACCTTTTCATGAGGTAGTCACCAGGAATGTTTTTCAATTAACAGGTGTACCTTCTTAAAAGTTCATTTGTGGAATTTCTTTCCTTCTTAAAGCGTTTGAGCCAATATGTTGTGTTGTGACAAGGTAGGGATGGTTTACAGAAGATATCCCTATTTGGTAAAAGACCAAGTCCATATTATGCCAAGAACAGCTCAAATAAGCAAAGAGAAACAAGTCCATCTTTACTTAAGACATGAATGTCAGTCAAAACGGAAAAATTCAAGAACTTTGAAAGTTTCTTCTAGTGTAGTCCCAAAAACCATGAAGCGTTTTGATGAAACTGGCTCTCATGAGGACTGCCACAGGAAAGGAAGACCCAAAGTTACCTCTGCTGCAGAGGATAGGTTCAGCAGAGTTCACTGCACCTCAGATTGGAGCCCAAATAAAAGCTTCACAGAGTTCAAGAAACACACACATCTCAACATGCACTGTTCATAGGAGACTGCGTGAATCAGGCCTTCATGGTTGAATTGTTCCATTGAAACCACTACTAAAGGACGGACGCCAATAATAAGAAGAGACTTGCATGGGACAAGAAACACGAGCAATGGACCTAAGTCTGGTGGAAATCTGTCCTTTGGTCTGATGAGTTCAAATTTGAGATTTTTTTCCCTTCAATGTGTGTGTGTAAAGAATCCAGGGTGTTTAGTTGGGTCTACTCTTCATTATAAAACAATTTGTTGAATGGTTTAAAATCCATCAGAAGCTGCTCCAATTCATGGTGGCTCTGAGTAAGTCTCGGGGACAGAGCTTGTTTTGCCAAGGAAAGTGAAAAGGACTGAGGGAAAGTAAACTGGAAAATACATGGAAAGGATCATGGAAGAACCTCAGAGAACATTGCATTTTCAAGATCATGTAACATCAAAATGCATTTTATATTCCTGCCCTGACAGAAAAACCACATGTAACCAACTTACATTTTATGTGAGCACAAATTACATTTTGGTACACAACCACAACGTTCAACTACATACACAATATGTAATAACATGCTATTTAACAACGTTGTCCAGATATTATCACGTTAGGAAAGGTTTTGTTTTGGCTCTGTGTCGAACTGAGTGAGAGAAGAAGGTATTTACATTGAGTGAGAGTATATGTTAGCTTGATGCTAGCTGAGGTAAAAAAAAACATTTACGAGTTACAGAGACTATGTTTACTGAGTAGCTGACTTGTACTGGATTTAGTCTAGGAGATTTTTTATCAAGAATCCATTTATTAGGGATTTCGGAGTTGGTTTTAGATGTTATTGGTTGTTTTGTGTAAAATTGTGCTCACTAGCTGGTAAACTGGCCGAGCACGCTCAGTCTGGTGGACTTTTAGTACATACAGTGAGAGAGAGAGGATTTTCTGGAGGTGCCACTATCTTAAAGCTGAATGTATTGTTGTCACTTTTCTATAGAGGTAGCGGTATATAGAAAAACATTCAGTTATTTATGGTTTCATATATAGGTGTTTCTATTGTATGAATGTGAAATACATTGTGGTTTTCATGTGAAACCAAACATTTTTGAATTCTGTTTTAGGTAAAGTGCATTTATGTTGTGTAATTTAAAGTGTGCACTTGTTTGATGTGAATATTTTCAAAGTACTAACAAGAAAATAGACAATTGAACAAGAGAAAAAAAACATTCTTCAGAATAAAGAAAGCGCCAGAACTTGGCAGACGTAAACTTGTGTCCGTTCTTTTTACTATTGCAGGCCACCTCAGCTACACATGTACTCTGTCTGCACACGCATCCACGCATGCACATACACACGGACAAACACACACTAATGTTCTCTCTCTTGTGCTTGTCAGCAGTTCATCGTGGCCCTGTCGTTCGCCTCCTTCACCAAAGCTCTGTCAAGGACCTACATGAAGAGTGCCATCACTCAGACACTTTTTCCCTGTCCAGCTCTCTCATCGGACTCATAGACGGCAGCTTTGAGATGGGTATCAACAATAACATTGAGTTGCTTCAGAACTCATGTAGTAAAAACCAGATACAGACTACAGTATGATTGATTTTTCTTGTGGTTCAATCAGAGTCTGCTCTCAATACTGTCCAGTTTTATAGTTGTTCCTATTAATTGATTGACTGGCTTTTGTCCATGACTCTACTGTCAAACCCCTAACATTGTTTTATTTGATGCTTTGTTGTTGCAGTCTAGTATCCAAACTGATATGCCATTTTTAGTAGAAAAAAAATTGTTTATAATTTGTGATTCCTGACTACTGTAGTGTTGTGGTTTCTTGCAGGTAACCTGCTGTTCCTGGCTGTGGTCAGCCATTTTGGGGCGAAGCTGCACCGGCCCAGGCTCATTGCTATGGGCTGTTTCCTCATGGCTGTAGGATCCTTCCTCACAGGCCTGCCACACTTCTTCATGGGATGGTAAAACAACTGAAATACTGGTTAAACTTGTAGTTGTAGAGATACTCCAATGCGGAGGAAAGTTTCACTTTAGAAATAAAGTAATGTATCCAGTTGTTGATTAATCTCAGTTAACTTCTAACTAAAGTCTTAAGTAATTGGTCAGCTGCTTGATTATGTTTTGGGGCCATACATGTTAAGAGAAGGGATTAACTTGTTATGGCTGCAATCAATGGATCCCGGAGGTCCTAGGCATAATCAACTTCACCAAGCCGCTGGAAATCGAACGAGCCCACAGAACATCAGCGCCGAAACCCCGGCCAGATGAGCCCCCACGAGCCGTATTGATCAGGTTCCTCCGTTTCCAAGACAGAGAGAAGATACCGCAACTCGCAAGAGCCAAAGGGGACATCACCATTGATGGAAAGAGGGTCAGCCTTTTCCCAGATATGAGCGTGGATCTCGCCAGACGTCGCAATCAGTTCAGACCTGCCGCCAAAGCACTGAAGGAGAAGAACATCACCGGCTACCTCATCCACCCTGCATGGATGAAAGTTCAGTACCAAGGCCGAAGCCATCTCTTCAACACACCGGGAGAAGTGCACACTTTTCTCAAAAAACTGAGCAACGTCTGAGCCAGGACGGTCTCTCTGGGGGATAAAATGCAGTTTTTTCAACTCATTTCATTTTCAACTAACCGTATCTTCCCGGGGTGAGTTCTAATACATTTACAGGAGAGTATATTTTGGTTTAGTCCATATCTACTGGGCGAAGCAATAAGTGGGCTTAGGCTTAGGCTTTCCCCCTCATTTATGTTAATCTTTCGAAAAGAGACTCAAGCATCCCTTACCGTGGGCAGTAAATATTCAGCCATAAATATCTATTCACAACGTTTGTTTTCAATTTAGAGAGCTCGCAGGTTTTAGTTTACGCCAAGTTTTAGCTAGTAAGAGCAAGACGGAAAGCGAGCAGCAACGTATCTCTACAAGTGTATTCATGTTTGATTGTTGGGATTGTTGTTTTAGTCTGACAATCGGGGTGGGTGGGATTTTTATTATTTTTTTCTTCCTTTTTTCTATGTTTATTGTTTCCCGCCTAAAAAGACACACAGGTCACTTTTGTGCTCAAATCAAAGTTGAAACATTTCCTAATTATCTGCATATGATAGATTTCTATTCAGTTACATATTTGAAACCCAACCTATGCTTAATCCACTAAAATATGTCACATTCAACGCATAACCTGTCATTATGAAAATCACTGTATTCAAACCTGTGTAGATCAGTCAATTCTTAACTTAAAGACTTAAAACTCAGGATTCTGTAAGTGGCTATGTCAATCAAGACATGTGGTTACTTATAGCTTCCTGTGCCAACCGGAAGTGCCTTTAATTGGGTCACAGTGTTTCGAAGGGTTAAAAAAGTCACATCTCTCCAAAATGTCATATGTGTGACTAGGTAACCCTCCTGAACTGTAAATCAGTCATTTCTCGCAACAGATGTCAAAGAAAAGCTCTCTCTCACACACACACACACACAGACACACACACACAGCAAGGATGGAGTGATAAAGTGCGGTGCTTAAAGACACAGAGAGCAGGCAATTGCATTACCATAATCCCTAGGCCGTGCGGAGTTCAACAAGTCACCCCACTTGACTGTAGCTCACTTGGTCTGACCACAGTGACCATGCAAAAAAGTAGTCTCTACATCAGGCTTTGTCTGCGTAAAAAGTAATCTCATGTAGCTCACTCGGTCTGACCGGTGACCGCAGGGACCATGCAAAAAAAGTAGTATCATGTAGCTCACTCAGACCGGTATGACCGCAGTGACCGTGCAAAAAAGTAATCTCATGTAGCTCACTTGGTCTGAGCATAGGGACCATTTAAAAAAAGTAGTCTCATCAATGTGATTGTTTTTAATGGAGAATTTGACTATGAGATGAGAGAATTTGACTATGAGATGACAATATAGTAGTTTGGGGAGTATTTTCTATAATAGAATGTATTTGACTACAAGCAGAGTAGGGGCCTCATCCTGAGCATTCTCAAATGGAAAAACACAGTTTGATCATGTGCTGACAGAGAGAGAGGGAGGAGTTTGGGGAGAGTTTAAAATGAGAAGAGTGATTTTTTCTAATAGGCTGCATTTCACTTTGAGCTAACAAGGAGATGAGCATTCTAGAGTGGTGAGGAGTGGTTTCATGTATATTTTTGAGTATCAATTAAGCAGCCAGAAGCACTGTACTTTCTTTATTGCTTAAGGGATTGTGTTAAGTTGTTTTATTTACTATTATTTCCCTTTTCAATAGAATAGAATAGAATAGTATAGAATTGTATAGATGGCTCCAGTGCGCTCATGTCCAATATGCTATAAGGTTGTGGTTGGCTTTAGTCAGCACCTTAGGTATGTACACCATGTGAGGAACAGTGAGGAGAGGGTACTCCTCTGTAAGTGGCAGTCAGGCCGTGTCAATGTCAGGCAGGAGCAGTGTCCAGTGTCAGGATGCTCCACACATCTTAGCAGACTGGACCGGCATATAGACTCCCACTCAGAGCTCAACAGAGCACAGAGGAGACAGGTTTTAGAGGACCTTAGGAGACGGCTGACGATGGAGAGGCTGGCGGTGTTGAGGGCATCGACCCCTGACATCCCTATGGCGACAGATTTAGACATTGTGGAGACTGTAAGGAGAGAAGAGGAGGAGGAGGAAATGTTATGTTCACCTACAGAAGCAGAGGAGGAAGTGGACTGCAAAGAGGATTCCTGCCACTGCCATGCACCAATCCTGAGACTGAAAAAAGCTGTAAAAGAGAGGGATGAGGCACTGCATACAAGAAGTGAGACCAACAAATCCATTAAAGAGGACAACCTTAAGTTGATCTCTGATCTGCAAAGGTTGAGAAAGAAGTACCAGCTGCTGAAAAGGCAGATGGGGATTGGCATGGTGAAGGCCCTCAACTTTCAGGCAGAGTCAGACACAGACACAAATCAAGAGGAGCAGGACCAAGCTAGAGGTTCAGGGGACCAGAGAGAGGAGCCTACAGTGTCCGGGTCAAGCTGCAAACTCATCTTCCCGGGCTCTGCTATGAGTAAGTACTGTTTCTTCAAATAGTGACAAGAGTTTGTGTTTGAAAAGAATATGATAAACCACCTGACTGATTCATGTAGCCTCATGAGATTGTAATTCTAGTCTAAAATGTTATGTTTTTTTGATTAGGTGTGTTTATCGAGGGATTCAGGAAGACCTGTGAGGGCCCTAATCCAAATTATAAGCTGAGTGAAAATTGTGCCTCAAAGGTCAAGAGGGTGACGCAATTTTTAAACTACATGGCGAAGAATGAGACCTACCAGTCCTCTCTCATTTTCCTGACAGACCATGACAAAATAAGGAAGTAAGCAAAATAATTTTTTCTCTCTAGCCTCACAAGCATTAACCAACAATACAGTATTTGATTGTATGATTTGTGTGTGTGTGTGTGTGTGTGTGTGTGTTTTTAGATGGGTTCAATTCCTCCAGAAGAACAAGGCAATCACCACAGTCAACCACTACACCTTGACTATTGGTGCATTTCTTAAATATTCTGAGGAGACCCCTCCATCTGGCTGCCGGCTGACCGTGAACCAATGGAGGGGGATCAACCGGTTGATGAAGGGCATTAGCAAGTCCATGAGACGACCAGTTTCCCTTCACCAGATAAAGGTGAAGGACAACAAGGAAGGCAAGGTGGTGTCCAAAAAGAGCCTGCTGCAGTGCCAGTCTCTTGCCAAGGCCAAAATCCCTCAAGTGCTGAGTAAGTTTTTCTCAATCTGTGATGTCACTGTTTTTACACACTTATAGACGTCAGAGATGTATAGAATGCATTATGGAGTGGGATTATGAAGCTGCCTTTTTTTATTTTCATGTTCACAGAAACATTGGAAGAAACAAGGACACAGAGGAATCAGTACAGGTTTTATGGGTACCTGTGTGCCTACTTTACATCCATATACGGCCACAGACCAGGCCTATATAAAAACATGTTGGTGAAAGAGGTGGAGGAGGCAAAATGTGACCAGTCTGGGGTGTACCTGATCAATGTAAGTCTATGAAATACAGCTGGCTGTGTTTATTTGTTTGTTTGCTTGGTTGGTTATCTTTGGAAACAATTGCAGTCGCAGGAGCGTAATGTGTTTTTTTGTGTTTTTTCTCTGTTCAATTTCTATTAGGTGGGGGAACACAAAACAAATCGGGAGTACGGCATGGTCCAGATGTCGCTGACAAAGGAGGAGTACAGCTGGTTTTCCGACTTCCTCAAATTCAAGCACTGTCTCTTAGGGGGAAAGAAGGCCCAGCACTTCTTTTTCAATTCAACAAACACTCAGATGAAGAACCTGCCTGCCTACCTGAGGGAGGTGTGGAAGGAGATGGGTCTGCCCGAATGTCCTTCATTCACTGACCTGAGGACCTCCATTGTCACTCATGTAGGTCAGATTAGATAGGAATCTAATTAATGTAAGATCCTATTCTATTGTTGTCTGAAGTAATATCAATAATATCATATATTTGTGTGTGTGTGTGTGTGTGTGTGTCTTACAGGTAAAAAACATGCTCCCAAAGGTTGACAGGGAAAGGGTGGCCAACTTCATGTGCCACAACATCCAGACGGCAGACAAATATTATGCCATGAATTTAAATCCAACCCAAGCAAATGAAACCAGGGCACTCTTTGAGGCTGCACTGAAGGGGGAAGATAACACAGTCGCCGCAGAGAACCAGCCCTCCACCTCAGGAGAAAGAAAGCAGAAGGTGAGAGAGGATGCCTCCCTCTCCGACGGGAGCACCACCCCTGAAGAGACCAAGGTGATGTACCAGGAGTCTGGCACGTCCGCCGGTGACTCGGAAGAGGAGGAAGAGGATGAAGATGAGGAACAGATGGCCAGACAACTTCCAGTAAGATCAGCTATTCTGACAGGACACATTTGATTATCAAAATGTACTTGTAAACTATGTAACAGTCAAGTGTGAATTCTGAGATATATCTAATTTCTTGTGTTTGCTCTGTCAGGAGACACCTTCCAAGGTGACCAATCCTCAGGTGGAGATGGAACTTACCCCAAAGAGGAAGCGGAGCATCTGCACACGCCGCATGGAGGTCGCCATCAGCCCCATGCTAGTCTCACCCCTCAAAGTGAGGCTCAAGTCGCCCCCCCACCAGTCCCTCATTGTCACATTAAAAGGGATGCAACAACTAAACTCAAATAAAGTCAGACTAAAAAATGCCATTGCCTCAAGGAGGTTAAAGCTGCAGGAGAAGGTGCAAAAGAGAGGAGGGGACCCCTGATGCAGCTCGAAGGAAGGGGAGCCGACCAACAACAAGACTTCCTCTTCCAAATAGTCATGTAGATTGTTTTAGACTCTCACATTTATACTGTTCTGATTTTGTTTGGTTTGATTTTCAATTTTGGTGTGCTTGTTTACATTTTAGAAGTGTAAAATGTGTGTAATTTAGTCTAACTGTCTGTTCAATTTTCTATTTTGGTGTGATTCTTTATAATGTAAAGGTTTGTTCTGTTTTATTAAATAACTAGTTTAGTAATTATTTGTGTTGTGCTTTCTTTAAGGTTATATTCTAACTGTCTGTTCAATATTCTATTTTGGTGTGATTCTTTATAATGTAAAGGTTTGTTCTGTTTTATTAAATAACTAGTTGAGTAATTCTTTGTGTTGTGCTTTCTTTAAGGTTTATATTTAGTTTGTAACTTAATTTGTAAGTGTTAAACATTCACTGTCTTGTGTTGTTGTCTGTGAAGGTAGGAACAAATATTTAGGCATTATTGGCATGGGAATCATATGTTTACATTGGCAAAGCAAATTAAGTAGATAATAAACAAAAGTGAAATAAACAATAAAGTCCTGCTGTAGACTGTACTACTGCTGTTCAGGAAGCACAATTTGAACTAGAAACTTACACAGACAGGCTGAAATAAACACTAAAAAATAACAAATGGCATCACCGTAATATCCCGCTTGACCGTAGCTCGCTCGGTCTGAGCGCAGCGACCATGAGAAAAGTAAGCCCAAAATGAAGCCTGCCCCACAACGTCATTTGCTTTTGGGTGACAGTGAGAGAACCGTTAGGTTTAGAAGGACAATTCAACCACAGGAATGTTCCTAACGTCCTTCCGATCCATGCAAGCCTTACCTTGACCGTGTGGCATCAACCCTTAAAAATAAAACAGGGTTTTTTGATCTCACAGATTACAATGACATCTCTCCCCATAGGAATACATTGACAGCTCCCCTAAATTCAACCTGGAGCCTATGTGGGTTAATAATGCCTTATGAACCTGTCTTCAATGCCAATCCATCAGGCCACTATGAGGTCTACCTGTGTCGATTCTAAGCTTCCTGGAGCAACCGGAAGTGGTTAAATTCACCCAAAATGTATTTTGATGTACATAACCTGCAAATGTGAAAATGACTGCATTCAACCCTGGGTAGATCAGTCAATTCTTAACATAAAGACTTTAGGATTCTCAGGATTCTGTAAGAGAATACCCAAAGCAAGATATTTGTTTACCTATAGCTTCCTGTGCCAACCGGAAGTGCCTTTAATTGGTGTCTCAGGGGCTTCTCCTTAGGAGGGATGGGGACACCACCACGGGACAGACCCCACACTCATCGCTAGAGATCGAACTTCAGACTCCCTTCAAAACCACTGAACCCCTCAACACACCGAAAGAGATTACGGTGCACACCCTTAGAGGGAGCCGGAACAGGATAACTCCCTCCACCATCACAGAGACACAGAGGAGGAGGAACTATCCAACACCCAGGGAGAGAGAACAAGTGACGTCAGTCGAACACAGTCAGAAAGAGGAGGTGGAAGAGGCGTTAGATAGAGGAGGATATTACCCCAGAGGCCATTCCTCCTGTTCATGTGAGCAAGAAAGAGCAGAAGGCTTCTGATCAGCCAAATGGCAGGCAGAGGGAGAGGTCATAGTGATTCACACCCACAGAGAGAAAGACAACCCACACAACCTCTTGGTTGAGATGAACCACACAGGTAGAGGCAGAGGGCCTTCAGGGCTAGCCAGTCAGCCTGCCTGCTCTGATCCTCAAGTCAATTGTATATAAATTCATGTTCATTAAAGATTTTTATTCAAGAATTGACAAGTCCCATTTCGTTAAAGGGGTCACCCTTTTCCTGCTACAAACACAACTTGCATATCATCACAGACTAGGCCAAAACGTTAATCTTTTAACCTTGCCTGAATAAAACAATGCATTTTTTATAGTGAGCAAGAGTTGCTCCTTTTCCTTTTCTATGATGATTCAAATATTTGGTTGCACCTCAACTGAACGTTGGTTGAGGGCCCCTTTTTTTTAATTAAAAGCATTAAAATTGTGATGTTTCTCACTTATTTACATAACCTACTCCACACTTGCAAAGTGAAAGTTTATAGAAATGTTCTGAAATTAAGTAGTAAACAGAAGAAAAGCAGAATTGAGTCCAATTATAATGCGAATAATTGAATGGTCTATGGTTCAATCCCATTTCTGAAGGTCTGATGAATAATTAATATTGTTTCTCCTCTTCCTTGTGGCAGGGGCAGCAGCACACTGCCCTCCAAAGCCTGCAAAATAATAGCCGGACTGCCCCTTTCCTAGCTCTGCATGGAACTTCCAGTGCCACGTCCTTGGTGACGTGTGGGGTGACATCCGGGATGACCACAGCAACATCCTCTGGAAAGGGAAAAAAGAGGAACAGAATGTGAACAAATGCAAACCGTAGCTTCTAAATACTGGCCAGTTGAAAGGTTCTACTAAGATGTCATGACAAACGGCACCTGTCAGAGTGCTCTCTAAGTCTCTCTCTCTTGGGTGCTCTGAATGGCCTTCCTCTGGCTGAAGCCACAGGGCCAGGAGGAGCCTGGGCACCACCTCCACCACCACCTGAGATGGGCTGAGCAGGTTGCTACGGGGCTCATTGGACTGCTCGCCCAGAATGCTCCTCACAGCTCTTTTCACGGTGCTGTGGACCTTAGGATCGCTGAATTCAACAATAAGGAGAAAACAAAGCTAAACGATGTGCAATGTACTCACTTAGAACACTTTCTTAGTCTGTTTCTGCGTAGTTCCAGATGTGTAGATAAATGGATCAAGTCATATGCGGGGCAGTACATGGAACTCACATGTCAGCTGGCGAGGTGGGGTGCATGGAGCGGCGGAGCTTGCAGAAAGCCTTGTGCTCTATGTTCATCATTTTTAGGCAAGTGTTTACTTCCCAGGCCTGCAGTATGAAACAGGAAGTCCCATTAGTGTAATTTCACAACAGATCTATCCTGCTGCGCTAACTCGTTGTTGAAAGGCTGGTAAAGAGCTCACTAACTTGTAGCATGTCTCTAACTCTCATTCTCTTACCAGCCGAGCGAGGTCGTTTCCCTCCTCCAGGGTTTCCTTCCATACCCTTCAAATAAAACACAGAGCATTTCAACTTTCCTGGCTTCTGATTTTTCTGTTGTTTATTTTACCCACATCTCCTGGAGTGCTGCTGGTGGCAGGGAATGGCAGTGAAGGTGAGTGCTGACGTGGTACTCACCACTCCCTAAGGGATTTTTGCCCTGAGACACCAGCCAGTTGCTCATGTGCTCCGTGGTGACATGGGGAGGGACCTGGCCTTGACTCTGGAGCAGCAGATAGTGGACCATGAGCTTCTTCTGCAAGATGAGGTAAGGTGTGAGACCGTGCCACGAAATACCATGTCATTTACTTTCAGAAGGGCCTCTCGCAACATTTCACAACTGCTCATGCCTCACAATTTGCAAGTGATATTAAGAACTCTTGTTTATGTTTTTGTATGGTGAATCTTACCTGTTTATTGTAATATGTTTCCTCCCAGCAGGCCTG
This sequence comes from Oncorhynchus mykiss, assembly GCF_013265735.2. Lineage (NCBI taxonomy): Eukaryota > Metazoa > Chordata > Actinopteri > Salmoniformes > Salmonidae > Oncorhynchus > Oncorhynchus mykiss. The sequence goes on from NW_023493681.1 coordinate 619,906, forward strand.
CAGAGTCTGAAAATTAAGGCTGCTCCTACAGAATTCCTTTGAAGATCATGAAAATAATGATGCTTTGTTATGCACATTATGCACAGGCATTTACAGTATGCTAAAATTAATTTATCCTAAGATTACCTTTGTGGGACCATAAGTGAACTCCGGAATGCACCAAACCCTATCCATGGTAAGATGGGGAAGAAATGCAGCACTATAGATATACGGGATGCTCTAGAGATAACAGGAATGACTTACAGTCGCGAATGATCAATGGCTGTGGAGTCCTCCAATATGCTGCACTTAGAATTGAGTTGTAGGCGATGTTTGGCGCAAAATAGAATGTTTACATTCTATTGTCATGGAGAAATGGAATGTGTAGAACCTGTTTAATTGATTATGCTTCTATGTCTTTATTTCGTTAAACATTGAACTCTGTATTATGTCATAATGTGTATATGAGGACGTAGGAGCCCGTCCAGATTCATGACCCGATTATCCAGGTGCATGTTGCTTAGACCTACTAATCCATCCTTGGTTTACAAGTTAAATACATTGTTTATATATGCCTATACAAATCCATCGACCACATCCATTTAAAGCAATGATTGTCAATTGAAATTGTGGTTGTTCTGTTCTCCTGTTGTGCGCCTTGAGTGTTTGTCCCCTTAAGCACATTATTCCAATATTTTTCCGAGCTCTGAATTGACACAAGGAACACTTTTGAAAAGATAGTCGGTTAAAAATAAGAGTATGAATGACAATAAACGTATGACTTGGATTGTATGCGTAATAGTGTAGTAAACAGTATCGCTCAGCGCGGGAACTTTTGGTGTTAGGAAAGTTTGCGTTTTTAGCCTCCATGACACGTATCACTTCGTTGTCTTGTTGGTAATAGTAAAAATGCATGACAGTCGGCATTGTAATGGTCTAACAGGTGTTTTTCATTTTGCTTCTCACATTAAACAGACATTTGAGAACGGAATTGCTTACAGTTGTACCTATGATGCAGAGACACACTAAAGCTGTACAGTGTAGTTTGAATAATCAGTTTCAATTATTTGCAGATGAATTCCCTATTATTTACAAATCGAAAGATGTACCATTTGAAATGAATGTGGCAGAACAGTTTAGCATAGAGTTCTTGTGGGTGTCTTCTCCTTCAGTCTTTTTGCCTCCTAGGCCTTGTTTCTCATTACATGGGATTTCCCCAGTGCCAACTTCACACGAGATGGCCGCTGTCTACTGTCATGTGGTGCTGAATGACAGATATCGCTATGCCGATATTGCTGCTGTCCATGGACCTGAAATGTACAATGTACGACCGTCCAAACTTGACCCCACACACAAACACACACATTGATGCCAATCTCTCACACACTTTTGAACATTGCACAACCTGCAACAAAAAACTGAAAGAGCATTTTATTCCGTTTGTGTTTGAATAAAGACCCGAAGAATTCAATCAATGTGTGGATGTTGATTGGACAATGTATATGTGCTTTGCAGAAGTCATTTTTTAAATTCCCTGTAGCGTGAATTTTACTGGAGCATGATCAGATTGCTTTGTTTAAACCAGAATAAAGATTTGGTCTGAGAAACTATGCCGATTATAGCACGATAGCTTTATTTTTATTTTTAAATGAGGCAATGTATATATGACCCCCTTTCAAAGAGTCGCTCATTTATCACTTTCTTGCAGATATACAGTGCCTTCAGAAAGTGTTAATACCCCTTAACGTATTCCTCATGTTGTTTTCTTACAGCCTGAATTCCAAATGGATTAAATTATAGTTTTTTATCATCTCACCCAGCTACAGACAACACCCCATAATGACAAAGTAAAAACATGTTTTAATTTTTTTTTCAAATGTATTGAAAATGAAATACAGAAATATTCACAATACATGTTAGAATCACCTTTGGCAGCGATTAAAGCTGTGAGTCTTTCTGGGTAAGTCTCCAAAAGCTTTGCACCCTTGGATTGTACCATATTTACAATATCACAATATATACAGTACCAGTCAAAAGTCTGGACACACCTACTCATTTAAGGGTTTTTCTTTATTTTACAATTTTTTACATTTTAGAAAAATAGTGAAGACATCAAAACTATGAAATAGCACAATTGGAATCATGTAGTAAGCATTAACTGTTAAACAAATCAAAATATATTTTACATTTGAGAATCTTTGAAGTAGCCATCCTTTTCCTTGACCACTTTGCACACTCTTGGCATTCTCTCAAACCTTTTCATGAGGTAGTCACCAGGAATGTTTTTCAATTAACAGGTGTACCTTCTTAAAAGTTCATTTGTGGAATTTCTTTCCTTCTTAAAGTGTTTGAGCCAATAGGTTGTGTTGTGACAAGGTAGGGATGGTTTACAGAAGATATCCCTATTTGGTAAAAGACCAAGTCCATATTATGCCAAGAACAGCTCAAATAAGCAAAGAGAAACAAGTCCATCTTTACTTAAGACATGAATGTCAGTCAAAACGGAAAAATTCAAGAACTTTGAAAGTTTCTTCTAGTGTAGTCCCAAAAACCATGAAGCGTTTTGATGTAACTGGCTCTCATGAGGACTGCCACAGGAAAGGAAGACCCAAAGTTACCTCTGCTGCAGAGGATAGGTTCAGCAGAGTTCACTGCACCTCAGATTGGAGTCCAAATAAAAGCTTCACAGAGTTCAAGAAACACACACATCTCAACATGCACTGTTCATAGGAGACTGCGTGAATCAGGCCTTCATGGTTGAATTGTTCCATTGAAACCACTACTAAAGGACGGACGCCAATAATAAGAAGAGACTTGCATGGGACAAGAAACACGAGCAATGGACCTAAGTCTGGTGGAAATCTGTCCTTTGGTCTGATGAGTTCAAATTTGAGATTTTTTTCCCTTCAATGTGTGTGTGTAAAGAATCCAGGGTGTTTAGTTGGGTCTACTCTTCATTATAAAACAATTTGTTGAATGGTTTAAAATCCATCAGAAGCTGCTTCAATTCATGGTGGCTCTGAGTAAGTCTCGGGGACAGAGCTTGTTTTGCCAAGGAAAGTGAAAAGGACTGAGGGAAAGTAAACTGGAAAATACATGGAAAGGATCATGGAAGAACCTCAGAGAACATTGCATTTTCAAGATCATGTAACATCAAAATGCATTTTATATTCCTGCCCTGACAGAAAAACCACATGTAACCAACTTACATTTTATGTGAGCACAAATTACATTTTGGTACACAACGTGATCACATTTTCACATTTGTAGTTCACATAAGATTACATTCAAATATGTTTTTGGAACACTTCCCGTGTTCACATGTGAAATTCATGTGGTTTTTGCCTAAACGCCCTGCAGTTCCACACTCAAGGTTCTTAATGATGCTTTAAATGCACATGTATGATTGTGCATGTGTAATGGGTTGAAAACAAAGTAACTAAAAACAGACACCCATTTATTATATCCCCCCCCCATATTGTTTATGTATTTGTCTTAATGAATCTAAATGGTATTTTCAACATACTTTAGCGTCAGCAGTCCATAAGGCCAATAGATGGCGCTGTTGTACTGTTGTAGCAGGAGAAACATTAAGTTCAGGCCAAGCGCTCACCATTCTGCAGAATAAGGACCAGAACTTTACAGAGGTAAACTGTGTCTGTTCTTTTACTATTACAGGTATGTAACAGCACTTCAAACGTTCAACTACATACACAATATGTAATAACATGCTATTTAACAACGTTGTCCAGATATTATCACGTTAGGAAAGGTTTTGTTTTGGCTCTGTGTCGAACTGAGTGAGAGAAGAAGGTATTTACATTGAGTGAGAGTATATGTTAGCTTGATGCTAGCTGAGGTAAAAAAAAACATTTACGAGTTACAGAGACTATGTTTACTGAGTAGCTGACTTGTACTGGATTTAGTCTAGGAGATTTTTTATCAAGAATCCATTTGTTAGGGATTTCGGAGTTGGTTTTAGATGTTATTGGTTGTTTTGTGTAAAATTGTGCTCACTAGCTGGTAAACTGGCCGAGCACGCTCAGTCTGGTGGACTTTTAGTACATACAGTGAGAGAGAGAGGATTTTCTGGAGGTGCCACTATCTTAAAGCTGAATGTATTGTTGTCACTTTTCTATAGAGGTAGCGGTATATAGAAAAACATTCAGTTATTTATGGTTTCATATATAGGTGTTTCTATTGTATGAATGTGAAATACATTGTGGTTTTCATGTGAAACCAAACATTTTTGAATTCTGTTTTAGGTAAAGTGCATTTATGTTGTGTAATTTAAAGTGTGCACTTGTTTGATGTGAATATTTTCAAAGTACTAACAAGAAAATAGACAATTGAACAAGAGAAAAAAAACATTCTTCAGAATAAAGAAAGCGCCAGAACTTGGCAGACGTAAACTTGTGTCCGTTCTTTTTACTATTGCAGGCCACCTCAGCTACACATGTACTCTGTCTGCACACGCATCCACGCATGCACATACACACGGACAAACACACACTAATGTTCTCTCTCTTGTGCTTGTCAGCAGTTCATCGTGGCCCTGTCGTTCGCCTCCTTCACCAAAGCTCTGTCAAGGACCTACATGAAGAGTGCCATCACTCAGACACTTTTTCCCTGTCCAGCTCTCTCATCGGACTCATAGACGGCAGCTTTGAGATGGGTATCAACAATAACATTGAGTTGCTTCAGAACTCATGTAGTAAAAACCAGATACAGACTACAGTATGATTGATTTTTCTTGTGGTTCAATCAGAGTCTGCTCTCAATACTGTCCAGTTTTATAGTTCCTATTAATTGATTGACTGGCTTTTGTCCATGACTCTACTGTCAAACCCCTAACATTGTTTTATTTGATGCTTTGTTGTTGCAGTCTAGTATCCAAACTGATATGCCATTTTTAGTAGAAAAAAAAATGTTTATAATTTGTGATTCCTGACTACTGTAGTGTTGTGGTTTCTTGCAGGTAACCTGCTGTTCCTGGCTGTGGTCAGCCATTTTGGGGCGAAGCTGCACCGGCCCAGGCTCATTGCTATGGGCTGTTTCCTCATGGCTGTCGGATCCTTCCTCACAGGCCTGCCACACTTCTTCATGGGATGGTAAAACAACTGAAATACTGGTTAAACTTGTAGTTGTAGAGATACTCCAATGCGGAGGAAAGTTTCACTTTAGAAATAAAGTAATGTATCCAGTTGTTGATTAATCTCAGTTAACTTCTAACTAAAGTCTTAAGTAATTGGTCAGCTGCTTGATTATGTTTTGGGGCCATACATGTTAAGAGAAGGGATTAACTTGTTATGGCTGCAATCAATGGATCCCGGAGGTCCTAGGCATAATCAACTTCACCAAGCCGCTGGAAATCGAACGCGCCCACAGAACATCAGCGCCGAAACCCCGGCCAGATGAGCCCCCACGAGCCGTATTGATCAGGTTCCTCCGTTTCCAAGACAGAGAGAAGATACTGCAACTCGCAAGAGCCAAAGGGGACATCACCATTGATGGAAAGAGGATCAGCCTTTTCCCAGATATGAGCGTGGATCTCGCCAGACGTCGCAATCAGTTCAGACCTGCCGCCAAAGCACTGAAGGAGAAGAACATCACCTCATCATACCTCATCCACCCTGCATGGATGAAAGTTCAGTACCAAGGCCGAAGCCATCTCTTCAACACACCGGGAGAAGTGCACACTTTTCTCAAAAAACTGAGCAACGTCTGAGCCAGGACGGTCTCTCTGGGGGATAAAATGCAGTTTTCTCAACTCATTTCATTTTCAACTAACCGTATCTTCCCGGGGTGAGTTCTAATACATTCACAGGAGAGTATATTTTGGTTTAGTCCATATCTACTGGGCGAAGCAATAAGTGGGCTTAGGCTTAGGCTTTCCCCCTCATTTATGTTAATCTTTCGAAAAGAGACTCAAGCATCCCTTACCGTGGGCAGTAAATATTCAGCCATAAATATCTATTCACAACGTTTGTTTTCAATTTAGAGAGCTCGCAGGTTTTAGTTTACGACAAGTTTTAGCTAGTAAGAGCAAGACGGAAAGCGAGCAGCAACGTATCTCTACAAGTGTATTCATGTTTGATTGTTGGGATTGTTGTTTTAGTCTGACAATCGGGGTGGGTGGGATTTTTATTATTTATTTATTATTATTTCTCCCAACAGATGTCAAAGAAAAGCTCTCTCTCACACACACACACACAGACACACACACACAGCAAGGATGGAGTGATAAAGTGCGGTGCTTAAAGACACAGAGAGCAGGCAATTGCATTACCATAATCCCTAGGCCGTGCCGAGTTCAACAAGACACCCCACTTGACTGTAGCTCACTTGGTCTGACCACAGTGACCATGCAAAAAAGTAGTCTCATGTAGCAGGCTTTGTCTGCGTAAAAAGTAATCTCATGTAGCTCACTCGGTCTGACCGGTGACCGCAGGGACCATGCAAAAAAAGTTGTATCATGTAGCTCACTCAGACCGGTCTGACCGCAGTGACCGTGCAAAAAAGTAATCTCATGTAGCTCACTTGGTCTGAGCATAGGGACCATTTAAAAAAAAGTAGTCTCATCAATGTGATTGTTTTTAATGGAGAATTTGACTATGAGATGAGAGAATTTGACTATGAGATGACAATATAGTAGTTTGGGGAGTATTTTCTATAATAGAATGTATTTGACTACAAGCAGAGTAGGGGCCTCATCCTGAGCATTCTCAAATGGAAAAACACAGTTTGATCATGTGCTGACAGAGAGAGAGGGAGGAGTTTGGGGAGAGTTTAAAATGAGAAGAGTGATTTTTTTCTAATAGGCTGCATTTCACTTTGAGCTAACAAGGAGATGAGCATTCTAGAGTGGTGAGGAGTGGTTTCATGTATATTTTTGAGTATCAATTAAGCAGCCAGAAGCACTGTACTTTCTTTATTGCTTAGGGGATTGTGTTAAGTTGTTTTATTTACTATTATTTCCCTTTTCAATAGAATAGAATAGAATAGTATAGAATTGTATAGATGGCTCCAGTGAGCTCATGTCCAATATGCTATAAAGTTGTGGTTGGCTTTAGTCAGCACCTTAGGTATGTACACCATGTGAGGAACAGTGAGGAGAGGGTACTCCTCTGTAAGTGGCAGTCAGGCCGTGTCAATGTCAGGCAGGAGCAGTGTCCAGTGTCAGGATGCTCCACACATCTTAGCAGACTGGACCGGCATATAGACTCCCACTCAGAGCTCAACAGAGCACAGAGGAGACAGGTTTTAGAGGACCTTAGGAGACGGCTGACGATGGAGAGGCTGGCGGTGTTGAGGGCATCGACCCCTGACATCCCTATGGTGACAAATTTAGACATTGTGGAGACTGTAAGGAGAGAAGAGGAGGAGGAGGAAATGTTATGTTCACCTACAGAAGCAGAGGAGGAAGTGGACTGCAAAGAGGATTCCTGCCACTGCCATGCACCAATCCTGAGACTGAAAAAAGCTGTAAAAGAGAGGGATGAGGCACTGCATACAAGAAGTGAGACCAACAAATCCATTAAAGAGGACAACCTTAAGTTGATCTCTGATCTGCAAAGGTTGAGAAAGAAGTACCAGCTGCTGAAAAGGCAGATGGGGATTGGCATGGTGAAGGCCCTCAACTTTCAGGCAGAGTCAGACACAGACACAAATCAAGAGGAGCAGGACCAAGCTAGAGGTTCAGGGGACCAGAGAGAGGAGCCTACAGTGTCCGGGTCAAGCTGCAAACTCATCTTCCCGGGCTCTGCTATGAGTAAGTACTGTTTCTTCAAATAGTGACAAGAGTTTGTGTTTGAAAAGAATATGATAAACCACCTGACTGATTCATGTAGCCTCATGAGATTGTAATTCTAGTCTAAAATGTTATGTTTTTTTGATTAGGTGTGTTTATCGAGGGATTCAGGAAGACCTGTGAGGGCCCTAATCCAAATTATAAGCTGAGTGAAAATTGTGCCTCAAAGGTCAAGAGGGTGACGCAATTTTTAAACTACATGGCGAAGAATGAGACCTACCAGTCCTCTCTCATTTTCCTGACAGACCATGACAAAATAAGGAAGTAAGCAGAATTATTTTTTCTCTCTAGCCTCACAAGCATTAACCAACAATACAGTATTTGATTGTATGATTTGTGTGTGTGTGTGTGTGTGTGTGTGTGTTTTTAGATGGGTTCAATTCCTCCAGAAGAACAAGGCAATCACCACAGTCAACCACTACACCTTGACTATTGGTGCATTTCTTAAATATTCTGAGGAGACCCCTCCATCTGGCTGCCGGCTGACCGTGAACCAATGGAGGGGGATCAACCGGTTGATGTAGGGCATTAGCAAGTCCATGAGACGACCAGTTTCCCTTCACCAGATAAAGGTGAAGGACAACAAGGAAGGCAAGGTGGTGTCCAAAAAGAGCCTGCTGGAGTGCCAGTCTCTTGCCAAGGCCAAAATCCCTCAAGTGCTGAGTAAGTTTTTCTCAATCTGTGATGTCACTGTTTTTACACACTTATAGACGTCAGAGATGTATAGAATGCGTTATGGAGTGGGATTATGAAGCTGCCTTTTTTTATTTTCATGTTCACAGAAACATTGGAAGAAACAAGGACACAGAGGAATCAGTACAGGTTTTATGGGTACCTGTGTGCCTACTTTACATCCATATACGGCCACAGACCAGGCCTATATAAAAACATGTTGGTGAAAGAGGTGGAGGAGGCAAAATGTGACCAGTCTGGGGTGTACCTGATCAATGTAAGTCTATGAAATACAGCTGGCTGTGTTTATTTGTTTGTTTGCTTGGTTGGTTATCTTTGGAAACAATTGCAGTCGCAGGAGCGTAATGTGTTTTTTTGTGTTTTTTCTCTGTTCAATTTCTATTAGGTGGGGGAACACAAAACAAATCGGGAGTACGGCATGGTCCAGATGTCGCTGACAAAGGAGGAGTACAGCTGGTTTTCCGACTTCCTCAAATTCAAGCACTGTCTCTTAGGGGGAAAGAAGGCCCAGCACTTCTTTTTCAATTCAACAAACACTCAGATGAAGAACCTGCCTGCCTACCTGAGGGAGGTGTGGAAGGAGATGGGTCTGCCCGAATGTCCTTCATTCACTGACATGAGGACCTCCATTGTCACTCATGTAGGTCAGATTAGATAGGAATCTAATTAATGTAAGATCCTATTCTATTGTTGTCTGAAGTAATATCAATAATATCATATATTTGTGTGTGTGTGTGTGTGTCTTACAGGTGAAAAACATGCTCCCAAAGGTTGACAGGGAAAGGGTGGCCAACTTCATGTGCCACAACATCCAGACGGCAGACAAATATTATGCCATGAATTTAAATCCAACCCAAGCAAATGAAACCAGGGCACTCTTTGAGGCTGCACTGAAGGGGGAAGATAACACAGTCGCCGCAGAGAACCAGCCCTCCACCTCAGGAGAAAGAAAGCAGAAGGTGAGAGAGGATGCCTCCCTCTCCGACGGGAGCACCACCCCTGAAGAGACCAAGGTGATGTACCAGGAGTCTGGCACGTCCGCCGGTGACTCGGAAGAGGAGGAAGAGGATGAAGATGAGGAACAGATGGCCAGACAACTTCCAGTAAGATCAGCTATTCTGACAGGACACATTTGATTATCAAAATGTACTTGTAAACTATGTAACAGTCAAGTGTGAATTCTGAGATGTATCTAATTTCTTGTGTTTGCTCTGTCAGGAGACACCTTCCAAGGTGACCAATCCTCAGGTGGAGATGGAACTTACCCCAAAGAGGAAGCGGAGCATCTGCACACGCCGCATGGAGGTCGCCATCAGCCCCATGCTAGTCTCACCCCTCAAAGTGAGGCTCAAGTCGCCCCACCACCAGTCCCTCATTGTCACATTAAAAGGGATGCAACAACTAAACTCAAATAAAGTCAGACTAAAAAATGCCATTGCCTCAAGGAGGTTAAAGCTGCAGGAGAAGGTGCAAAAGAGAGGAGGGGACCCCTGATGCAGCTCGAAGGAAGGGGAGCCGACCAACAACAAGACTTCCTCTTCCAAATAGTCATGTAGATTGTTTTAGACTCTCACATTTATACTGTTCTGATTTTGTTTGGTTTGATTTTCAATTTTGGTGTGCTTGTTTACATTTTAGAAGTGTAAAATGTGTGTAATTTAGTCTAACTGTCTGTTCAATTTTCTATTTTGGTGTGATTCTTTATAATGTAAAGGTTTGTTCTGTTTTATTAAATAACTAGTTTAGTAATTATTTGTGTTGTGCTTTCTTTAAGGTTATATTCTAACTGTCTGTTCAATTTTCTATATTCTACAATTTTCTATATTCTATAAACATTCACTGTCTTGTGTTGTTGTCTGTGAAGGTAGGAACAAATATTTAGGCATTATTGGCATGGGAATCATATGTTTACATTGGCAAAGCAAATTAAGTAGATAATAAACAAAAGTGAAATAAACAATAAAGTCCTGCTGTAGCCTGTACTACTGCTGTTCACTAAGCACAATTTGAACTAGAAACTTACACAGACAGGCTGAAATAAACACTAAAAAATGGCATCACCGTAATCTCTAGGCCATGCCGAGTTCAACGAGATATCCCGCTTGACCGTAGCTCGCTCGGTCTGAGCGCAGCGACCATGAGAAAAGTAAGCCCAAAATGAAGCCTGCCCCACAACGTCATTTGCTTTTGGGTGACAGTGAGAGAACCGTTAGGTTTAGAAGGACAATTCATAACCTGCAAATGTGAAAATGACTGCATTCAACCCTGGGTAGATCAGTCAATTCTTAACATAAAGACTTTAGGATTCTCAGGATTCTGTAAGAGAATACCCAAAGCAAGATATTTGTTTACCTATAGCTTCCTGTGCCAACCGGAAGTGCCTTTAATTGGTGTCTCAGGGGCTTCTCCTTAGGAGGGATGGGGACACCACCACGGGACAGACCCCACACTCATCGCTAGAGATCGAACTTCAGACTCCCTTCAAAACCACTGAACCCCTCAACACACCGAAAGAGATTACGGTGCACACCCTTAGAGGGAGCCGGAACAGGATAACTCCCTCCACCATCACAGAGACACAGAGGAGGAGGAACTATCCAACACCCAGGGAGAGAGAACAAGTGACGTCAGTCGAACACAGTCAGAAAGAGGAGGTGGAAGAGGCGTTAGATAGAGGAGGATATTACCCCAGAGGCCATTCCTCCTGTTCATGTGAGCAAGAAAGAGCAGAAGGCTTCTGATCAGCCAAATGGCAGGCAGAGGGAGAGGTCATAGTGATTCACACCCACAGAGAGAAAGACAACCCACACAACCTCTTGGTTGAGATGAACCACACAGGTAGAGGCAGAGGGCCTTCAGGGCTAGCCAGTCAGCCTGCCTGCTCTGATCCTCAAGTCAATTGTATATAAATTCATGTTCATTAAAGATTTTTATTCAAGAATTGACAAGTCCCATTTCGTTAAAGGGGTCACCCTTTTCCTGCTACAAACACAACTTGCATATCATCACAGACTAGGCCAAAACGTTAATCTTTTAACCTTGCCTGAATAAAACAATGCATTTTTTATAGTGAGCAAGAGTTGCTCCTTTTCCTTTTCTATGATGATTCAAATATTTGGTTGCACCTCAACTGAACGTTGGTTGAGGGCCCCTTTTTTTTAATTAAAAGCATTAAAATTGTGATGTTTCTCACTTATTTACATAACCTACTCCACACTTGCAAAGTGAAAGTTTATAGAAATGTTCTGAAATTAAGTAGTAAACAGAAGAAAAGCAGAATTGAGTCCAATTATAATGCGAATAATTGAATGGTCTATGGTTCAATCCCATTTCTGAAGGTCTGATGAATAATTAATATTGTTTCTCCTCTTCCTTGTGGCAGGGGCAGCAGCACACTGCCCTCCAAAGCCTGCAAAATAATAGCCGGACTGCCCCTTTCCTAGCTCTGCATGGAACTTCCAGTGCCACGTCCTTGGTGACGTGTGGGGTGACATACGGGATGACCACAGCAACATCCTCTGGAAAGGGAAAAAAGAGGAACAGAATGTGAACAAATGCAAACCGTAGCTTCTAAACACTGGCCAGTTGAAAGGTTCTACTAAGATGTCATGACAAACGGCACCTGTCAGAGTGCTCTCTAAGTCTCTCTCTCTTGGGTGCTCTGAATGGCCTTCCTCTGGCTGAAGCCACAGGGCCAGGAGGAGCCTGGGCACCACCTCCACCACCACCTGAGATGGGCTGAGCAGGTTGCTACGGGGCTCATTGGACTGCTCGCCCAGAATGCTTCTCACAGCTCTTTCCACGGTGCTGTGGACCTTAGGATCGCTGAAATCAACAATAAGGAGAAAACAAAGCTAAACGATGTGCAATGTACTCACTTAGAACACTTTCTTAGTCTGTTTCTGCGTAGTTCCAGATGTGTAGATAAATGGATCAAGTCATATGCGGGGCAGTACATGGAACTCACATGTCAGCTGGCGAGGTGGGGTGCATGGAGCGGCGGAGCTTGCAGAAAGCCTTGTGCTCTATGTTCATCATTTTTAGGCAAGTGTTTACTTCCCAGGCCTGCAGTATGAAACAGGAAGTCCCATTAGTGTAATTTCACAACAGATCTATCCTGCTGCGCTAACTCGTTGTTGAAAGACTCTGGAGCAGCAGATAGTGGACCATGAGCTTCTTCTGCAAGATGAGGTAAGGTGTGAGACCGTGCCACGAAATACCATGTCATTTACTTTCAGAAGGGCCTCTCGCAACATTTCACAACTGCTCATGCCTCACAATTTGCAAGTGATATTAAGAACTCTTGTTTATGTTTTTGTATGGTGAATCTTACCTGTTTATTGTAATATGTTTCCTCCCAGCAGGCCTGCAGAGTCTGAAAATTAAGGCTGCTCCTACAGAATTCCTTTGAAGATCATGAAAATAATGATGCTTTGTTATGCACATTATGCACAGGCATTTACAGTATGCTAAAATTAATTTATCCTAAGATTACCTTTGTGGGACCATAAGTGAACTCCGGAATGCACCAAACCCTATCCATGGTAAGATGGGGAAGAAATGCAGCACTATAGATATACGGGATGCTCTAGAGATAACAGGAATGACTTACAGTCGCGAATGATCAATGGCTGTGGAGTCCTCCAATATGCTGCACTTAGAATTTAGTTGTTGGCGATGTTTGGCGCAAAATAGAATGTTTACATTCTATTGCCATGGAGAAATGGAATGTGTAGAACCTGTTTAATTGATTATGCTTCTATGTCTTTATTTCGTTAAACATTGAACTCTGTATTATGTCATAATGTGTATATGAGGACGTAGGAGCCCGTCCAGATTCATGACCCGATTATCCAGGTGCATGTTGCTTAGACCTACTAATCCATCCTTGGTTTACAAGTTAAATACATTGTTTATATATGCCTATACAAATCCATCGACCACATCCATTTAAAGCAATGATTGTCAATTGAAATTGTGGTTGTTCTGTTCTCCTGTTGTGCGCCTTGAGTGTTTGTCCCCTTAAGCACATTATTCCAATATTTTTCCGAGCTCTGAATTGACACAATGAACACTTTTGAAAAGATAGTCGGTTAAAAATAAGAGTATGAATGACAATAAACGTATGACTTGGATTGTATGCGTAATAGTGTAGTAAACAGTATCGCTCAGCGCGGGAACTTTTGGTGTTAGGAAAGTTTCCGTTTTTAGCCTCCATGACACGTATCACTTCGTTGTCTTGTTGGTAATAGTAAAAATGCATGACAGTCGGCATTGTAATGGTCTAACAGGTGTTTTTCATTTTGCTTCTCACATTAAACAGACATTTGAGAACGGAATTGCTTACAGTTGTACCTATGATGCAGAGACACACTAAAGCTGTACAGTGTAGTTTGAATAATCAGTTTCAATTATTTGCAGATGAATTCCCTATTATTTACAAATCGAAAGATGTACCATTTGAAATGAATGTGGCAGAACAGTTTAGCATAGAGTTCTTGTGGGTGTCTTCTCCTTCAGTCTTTTTGCCTCCTAGGCCTTGTTTCTCATTACATGGGATTTCCCCAGTGCCAACTTCACACGAGATGGCCGCTGTCTACTGTCATGTGGTGCTGAATGACAGATATCGCTATGCCGATATTGCTGCTGTCCATGGACCTGAAATGTACAATGTACGACCGTCCAAACTTGACCCCACACACAAACACACACATTGATGCCAATCTCTCACACACTTTTGAACATTGCACAACCTGCAACAAAAAACTGAAAGAGCATTTTATTCCGTTTGTGTTTGAATAAAGACCCGAAGAATTCAATCAATGTGTGGATGTTGATTGGACAATGTATATGTGCTTTGCAGAAGTCATTTTTTAAATTCCCTGTAGCGTGAATTTTACTGGAGCATGATCAGATTGCTTTGTTTAAACTAGAATAAAGATTTGGTCTGAGAAACTATGCCGATTATAGCACAATAGCTTTATTTTTATTTTTAAATGAGGCAATGTATATATGACCCCCTTTCAAAGAGTCGCTCATTTATCACTTTCTTGCAGATATACAGTGCCTTCAGAAAGTGTTAATACCCCTTAACGTATTCCTCATGTTGTTTTCTTACAGCCTGAATTCCAAATGGATTAAATTATAGTTTTTTATCATCTCACCCAGCTACAGACAACACCCCATAATGACAAAGTAAAAACATGTTTTAATTTTTTTTTCAAATGTATTGAAAATGAAATACAGAAATATTCACAATACATGTTAGAATCACCTTTGGCAGCGATTAAAGCTGTGAGTCTTTCTGGGTAAGTCTCCAAAAGCTTTGCACCCTTGGATTGTACCATATTTGCAATATCACAATATATACAGTACCAGTCAAAAGTCTGGACACACCTACTCATTTAAGGGTTTTTCTTTATTTTACAATTTTTTACATTTTAGAAAAATAGTGAAGACATCAAAACTATGAAATAGCACAATTGGAATCATGTAGTAAGCATTAACTGTTAAACAAATCAAAATATATTTTACATTTGAGAATCTTTGAAGTAGCCATCCTTTTCCTTGACCACTTTGCACACTCTTGGCATTCTCTCAAACCTTTTCATGAGGTAGTCACCAGGAATGTTTTTCAATTAACAGGTGTACCTTCTTAAAAGTTCATTTGTGGAATTTCTTTCCTTCTTAAAGCGTTTGAGCCAATAGGTTGTGTTGTGACAAGGTAGGGATGGTTTACAGAAGATATCCCTATTTGGTAAAAGACCAAGTCCATATTATGCCAAGAACAGCTCAAATAAGCAAAGAGAAACAAGTCCATCTTTACTTAAGACATGAATGTCAGTCAAAACGGAAAAATTCAAGAACTTTGAAAGTTTCTTCTAGTGTAGTCCCAAAAACCATGAAGCGTTTTGATGTAACTGGCTCTCATGAGGACTGCCACAGGAAAGGAAGACCCAAAGTTACCTCTGCTGCAGAGGATAGGTTCAGCAGAGTTCACTGCACCTCAGATTGGAGCCCAAATAAAAGCTTCACAGAGTTCAAGAAACACACACATCTCAACATGCACTGTTCATAGGAGACTGCGTGAATCAGGCCTTCATGGTTGAATTGTTCCATTGAAACCACTACTAAAGGACGGACGCCAATAATTAGAAGAGACTTGCATGGGACAAGAAACACGAGCAATGGACCTAAGTCTGGTGGAAATCTGTCCTTTGGTCTGATGAGTTCAAATTTGAGATTTTTTTCCCTTCAATGTGTGTGTGTAAAGAATCCAGGGTGTTTAGTTGGGTCTACTCTTCATTATAAAACAATTTGTTGAATGGTTTAAAATCCATCAGAAGCTGCTTTAATTCATGGTGGCTCTGAGTACGTCTCGGGGACAGAGCTTGTTTTGCCAAGGAAAGTGAAAAGGACTGAGGGAAAGTAAACTGGAAAATACATGGAAAGGATCATGGAAGAACCTCAGAGAACATTGCATTTTCAAGATCATGTAACATCAAAATGCATTTTATATTCCTGCCCTGACAGAAAAACCACATGTAACCAACTTACATTTTATGTGAGCACAAATTACATTTTGGTACACAGCGTGATCAGATTTTCACATTTGTAGTTCACATAAGATTACATTCAAATATGTTTTTGGAACACTTCCCGTGTTCACATGTGAAATTCATGTGGTTTTTGCCTAAACGCCCTGCAGTTCCACACTCAAGGTTCTTAATGATGCTTTAAATGCACATGTATGATTGTGCATGTGTAATGGGTTGAAAACAAAGTAACTAAAAACAGACACCCATTTATTATATCCCCCCCCATATTGTTTATGTATTTGTCTTAATGAATCTAAATGGTATTTTCAACATACTTTAGCGTCAGCAGTCCATAAGGCCAATAGATGGCGCTGTTGTACTGTTGTAGCAGGAGAAACATTAAGTTCAGGCCAAGCGCTCACCATTCTGCAGAATAAGGACCAGAACTTTACAGAGGTAAACTGTGTCTGTTCTTTTACTATTACAGGTATGTAACAGCACTTCAAACGTTCAACTACATACACAATATGTAATAACATGCTATTTAACAACGTTGTCCAGATATTATCACGTTAGGAAAGGTTTTGTTTTGGCTCTGTGTCGAACTGAGTGAGAGAAGAAGGTATTTACATTGAGTGAGAGTATATGTTAGCTTGATGCTAGCTGAGGTAAAAAAAAACATTTACGAGTTACAGAGACTATGTTTACTGAGTAGCTGACTTGTACTAGATTTAGTCTAGGAGATTTTTTATCAAGAATCCATTTGTTAGGGATTTCGGAGTTGGTTTTAGATGTTATTGGTTGTTTTGTGTAAAATTGTGCTCACTAGCTGGTAAACTGGCCGAGCACGCTCAGTCTGGTGGACTTTTAGTACATACAGTGAGAGAGAGAGGAGAGAGAGAGGAGAGAGAGAGGATTTTCTGGAGCTGAATGTATTGTTGTCACTTTTCTATAGAGGTAGCGGTATATAGAAAAACATTCAGTTATTTATGGTTTCATATATAGGTGTTTCTATTGTATGAATGTGAAATACATTGTGGTTTTCATGTGAAACCAAACATTTTTGAATTCTGTTTTAGGTAAAGTGCATTTATGTTGTGTAATTTAAAGTGTGCACTTGTTTGATGTGAATATTTTCAAAGTACTAACAAGAAAATAGACAATTGAACAAGAGAAAAAAAACATTCTTCAGAATAAAGAAAGCGCCAGAACTTGGCAGACGTAAACTTGTGTCCGTTCTTTTTACTATTGCAGGCCACCTCAGCTACACATGTACTCTGTCTGCACACGCATCCACGCATGCACATACACACGGACAAACACACACTAATGTTCTCTCTCTTGTGCTTGTCAGCAGTTCATCGTGGCCCTGTCGTTCGCCTCCTTCACCAAAGCTCTGTCAAGGACCTACATGAAGAGTGCCATCACTCAGACACTTTTTCCCTGTCCAGCTCTCTCATCGGACTCATAGACGGCAGCTTTGAGATGGGTATCAACAATAACATTGAGTTGCTTCAGAACTCATGTAGTAAAAACCAGATACAGACTACAGTATGATTGATTTTTCTTGTGGTTCAATCAGAGTCTGCTCTCAATACTGTCCAGTTTTATAGTTGTTCCTATTAATTGATTGACTGGCTTTTGTCCATGACTCTACTGTCAAACCCCTAACATTGTTTTATTTGATGCTTTGTTGTTGCAGTCTAGTATCCAAACTGATATGCCATTTTTAGTAGAACAAAAAATGTTTATAATTTGTGATTCCTGACTACTGTAGTGTTGTGGTTTCTTGCAGGTAACCTGCTGTTCCTGGCTGTGGTCAGCCATTTTGGGGCGAAGCTGCACCGGCCCAGGCTCATTGCTATGGGCTGTTTCCTCATGGCTGTAGGATCCTTCCTCACAGGCCTGCCACACTTCTTCATGGGATGGTAAAACAACTGAAATACTGGTTAAACTTGTAGTTGTAGAGATACTCCAATGCGGAGGAAAGTTTCACTTTAGAAATAAAGTAATGTATCCAGTTGTTGATTAATCTCAGTTAACTTCTAACTAAAGTCTTAAGTAATTGGTCAGCTGCTTGATTATGTTTTGGGGCCATACATGTTAAGAGAAGGGATTAACTTGTTATGGCTGCAATCAATGGATCCCGGAGGTCCTAGGTATAATCAACTTCACCAAGCCGCTGGAAATCGAACGCGCCCACAGAACATCAGCGCCGAAACCCCGGCCAGATGAGCCCCCACGAGCCGTATTGATCAGGTTCCTCCGTTTCCAAGACAGAGAGAAGATACTGCAACTCGCAAGAGCCAAAGGGGACATCACCATTGATGGAAAGAGGGTCAGCCTTTTCCCAGATATGAGCGTGGATCTCGCCAGACGTCGCAATCAGTTCAGACCTGCCGCCAAAGCACTGAAGGAGAAGAACATCACCGGCTACCTCATCCACCCTGCATGGATGAAAGTTCAGTACCAAGGCCGAAGCCATCTCTTCAACACACCGGGAGAAGTGCACACTTTTCTCAAAAAACTGAGCAACGTCTGAGCCAGGACGGTCTCTCTGGGGGATAAAATGCAGTTTTTTCAACTCATTTCATTTTCAACTAACCGTATCTTCCCGGGGTGAGTTCTAATACATTTACAGGAGAGTATATTTTGGTTTAGTCCATATCTACTGGGCGAAGCAATAAGTGGGCTTAGGCTTAGGCTTTCCCCCTCATTTATGTTAATCTTTCGAAAAGAGACTCAAGCATCCCTTACCGTGGGCAGTAAATATTCAGCCATAAATATCTATTCACAACGTTTGTTTTCAATTTAGAGAGCTCGCAGGTTTTAGTTTACGCCAAGTTTTAGCTAGTAAGAGCAAGACGGAAAGCGAGCAGCAACGTATCTCTACAAGTGTATTCATGTTTGATTGTTGGGATTGTTGTTTTAGTCTGACAATCGGGGTGGGTGGGATTTTTATTATTTTTTTCTTCCTTTTTTCTATGTTTATTGTTTCCCTCCTAAAGAGACACACAGGTCACTTTTGTGCTCAAACCAAAGTTGAAACATTTCCTAATTATCTGCATATGATAGATTTCTATTCAGTTACATATTTGAAACCCAACCTATGCTTAATCCACTAAAATATGTCACATTCAACGCATAACCTGTCATTATGAAAATCACTGTATTCAAACCTGTGTAGATCAGTCAATTCTTAACTTAAAGACTTAAAACTCAGGATTCTGTAAGTGGCTATGTCAATCAAGACATGTGGTTACTTATAGCTTCCTGTGCCAACCGGAAGTGCCTTTAATTGGGTCACAGTGTTTCGAAGGGTTAAAAAAGTCACATCTCTCCAAAATGTCATATGTGTGACTAGGTAACCCTCCTGAACTGTAAATCAGTCATTTCTCCCAACAGATGTCAAAGAAAAGCTCTCTCTCACACACACACACACAGACACACACACACAGCAAGGATGGAGTGATAAAGTGCGGTGCTTAAAGACACAGAGAGCAGGCAATTGCATTACCATAATCCCTAGGCCGTGCGGAGTTCAACAAGACACCCCACTTGACTGTAGCTCACTTGGTCTGACCACAGTGACCATGCAAAAAAGTAGTCTCATGTAGCAGGCTTTGTCTGCGTAAAAAGTAATCTCATGTAGCTCACTCGGTCTGACCGGTGACCGCAGGGACCATGCAAAAAAAGTAGTATCATGTAGCTCACTCAGACCGGTCTGACCGCAGTGACCGTGCAAAAAAGTAATCTCATGTAGCTCACTTGGTCTGAGCATAGGGACCATTTAAAAAAAGTAGTCTCATCAATGTGATTGTTTTTAATGGAGAATTTGACTATGAGATGAGAGAATTTGACTATGAGATGACAATATAGTAGTTTGGGGAGTATTTTCTATAATAGAATGTATTTGACTACAAGCAGAGTAGGGGCCTCATCCTGAGCATTCTCAAATGGAAAAACACAGTTTGATCATGTGCTGACAGAGAGAGAGGGAGGAGTTTGGGGAGAGTTTAAAATGAGAAGAGTGATTTTTTCTAATAGGCTGCATTTCACTTTGAGCTAACAAGGAGATGAGCATTCTAGAGTGGTGAGGAGTGGTTTCATGTATATTTTTGAGTATCAATTAAGCAGCCAGAAGCACTGTACTTTCTTTATTGCTTAAGGGATTGTGTTAAGTTGTTTTATTTACTATTATTTCCCTTTTCAATAGAATAGAATAGAATAGTATAGAATTGTATAGATGGCTCCAGTGCGCTCATGTCCAATATGCTATAAGGTTGTGGTTGGCTTTAGTCAGCACCTTAGGTATGTACACCATGTGAGGAACAGTGAGGAGAGGGTACTCCTCTGTAAGTGGCAGTCAGGCCGTGTCAATGTCAGGCAGGAGCAGTGTCCAGTGTCAGGATGCTCCACACATCTTAGCAGACTGGACCGGCATATAGACTCCCACTCAGAGCTCAACAGAGCACAGAGGAGACAGGTTTTAGAGGACCTTAGGAGACGGCTGACGATGGAGAGGCTGGCGGTGTTGAGGGCATCGACCCCTGACATCCCTATGGCGACAGATTTAGACATTGTGGTAAGGAGAGAAGAGGAGGAGGAGGAAATGTTATGTTCACCTACAGAAGCAGAGGAGGAAGTGGACTGCAAAGAGGATTCCTGCCACTGCCATGCACCAATCCTGAGACTGAAAAAAGCTGTAAAAGAGAGGGATGAGGCACTGCATACAAGAAGTGAGACCAACAAATCCATTAAAGAGGACAACCTTAAGTTGATCTCTGATCTGCAAAGGTTGAGAAAGAAGTACCAGCTGCTGAAAAGGCAGATGGGGATTGGCATGGTGAAGGCCCTCAACTTTCAGGCAGAGTCAGACACAGACACAAATCAAGAGGAGCAGGACCAAGCTAGAGGTTCAGGGGACCAGAGAGAGGAGCCTACAGTGTCCGGGTCAAGCTGCAAACTCATCTTCCCGGGCTCTGCTATGAGTAAGTACTGTTTCTTCAAATAGTGACAAGAGTTTGTGTTTGAAAAGAATATGATAAACCACCTGACTGATTCATGTAGCCTCATGAGATTGTAATTCTAGTCTAAAATGTTATGTTTTTTTGATTAGGTGTGTTTATCGAGGGATTCAGGAAGACCTGTGAGGGCCCTAATCCAAATTATAAGCTGAGTGAAAATTGTGCCTCAAAGGTCAAGAGGGTGACGCAATTTTTAAACTACATGGCGAAGAATGAGACCTACCAGTCCTCTCTCATTTTCCTGACAGACCATGACAAAATAAGGAAGTAAGCAGAATTATTTTTTCTCTCTAGCCTCACAAGCATTAACCAACAATACAGTATTTGATTGTATGATTTGTGTGTGTGTGTGTGTGTGTGTGTGTGTGTGTGTGTGTGTGTGTGTGTGTGTGTGTGTGTGTGTGTGTGTGTGTGTGTTTTTAGATGGGTTCAATTCCTCCAGAAGAACAAGGCAATCACCACAGTCAACCACTACACCTTGACTATTGGTGCATTTCTTAAATATTCTGAGGAGACCCCTCCATCTGGCTGCCGGCTGACCGTGAACCAATGGAGGGGGATCAACCGGTTGATGAAGGGCATTAGCAAGTCCATGAGACGACCAGTTTCCCTTCACCAGATAAAGGTGAAGGACAACAAGGAAGGCAAGGTGGTGTCCAAAAAGAGCCTGCTGGAGTGCCAGTCTCTTGCCAAGGCCAAAATCCCTCAAGTGCTGAGTAAGTTTTTCTCAATCTGTGATGTCACTGTTTTTACACACTTATAGACGTCAGAGATGTATAGAATGCATTATGGAGTGGGATTATGAAGCTGCCTTTTTTTATTTTCATGTTCACAGAAACATTGGAAGAAACACAGAGGAATCAGTACAGGTTTTATGGGTACCTGTGTGCCTACTTTACATCCATATACGGCCACAGACCAGGCCTATATAAAAACATGTTGGTGAAAGAGGTGGAGGAGGCAAAATGTGACCAGTCTGGGGTGTACCTGATCAATGTAAGTCTATGAAATACAGCTGGCTGTGTTTATTTGTTTGTTTGCTTGGTTGGTTATCTTTGGAAACAATTGCAGTCGCAGGAGCGTAATGTGTTTTTTTGTGTTTTTTCTCTGTTCAATTTCTATTAGGTGGGGGAACACAAAACAAATCGGGAGTACGGCATGGTCCAGATGTCGCTGACAAAGGAGGAGTACAGCTGGTTTTCCGACTTCCTCAAATTCAAGCACTGTCTCTTAGGGGGAAAGAAGGCCCAGCACTTCTTTTTCAATTCAACAAACACTCAGATGAAGAACCTGCCTGCCTACCTGAGGGAGGTGTGGAAGGAGATGGGTCTGCCCGAATGTCCTTCATTCACTGACCTGAGGACCTCCATTGTCACTCATGTAGGTCAGATTAGATAGGAATCTAATTAATGTAAGATCCTATTCTATTGTTGTCTGAAGTAATATCAATAATATCATATATTTGTGTGTGTGTGTGTGTGTGTGTGTGTGTCTTACAGGTAAAAAACATGCTCCCAAAGGTTGACAGGGAAAGGGTGGCCAACTTCATGTGCCACAACATCCAGACGGCAGACAAATATTATGCCATGAATTTAAATCCAACCCAAGCAAATGAAACCAGGGCACTCTTTGAGGCTGCACTGAAGGGGGAAGATAACACAGTCGCCGCAGAGAACCAGCCCTCCACCTCAGGAGAAAGAAAGCAGAAGGTGAGAGAGGATGCCTCCCTCTCCGACAGGAGCACCACCCCTGAAGAGACCAAGGTGATGTACCAGGAGTCTGGCACGTCCGCCGGTGACTCGGAAGAGGAGGAAGAGGATGAAGATGAGGAACAGATGGCCAGACAACTTCCAGTAAGATCAGCTATTCTGACAGGACACATTTGATTATCAAAATGTACTTGTAAACTATGTAACAGTCAAGTGTGAATTCTGAGATATATCTAATTTCTTGTGTTTGCTCTGTCAGGAGACACCTTCCAAGGTGACCAATCCTCAGGTGGAGATGGAACTTACCCCAAAGAGGAAGCGGAGCATCTGCACACGCCGCATGGAGGTCGCCATCAGCCCCATGCTAGTCTCACCGCTCAAAGTGAGGCTCAAGTCGCCCCCCCACCAGTCCCTCATTGTCACATTAAAAGGGATGCAACAACTAAACTCAAATAAAGTAAGACTAAAAAATGCCATTGCCTCATGGAGGTTAAAGCTGCAGGAGAAGGTGCAAAAGAGAGGAGGGGACCCCTGATGCAGCTCGAAGGAAGGGGAGCCGACCAACAACAAGACTTCCTCTTCCAAATAGTCATGTAGATTGTTTTAGACTCTCACATTTATACTGTTCTGATTTTGTTTGGTTTGATTTTCAATTTTGGTGTGCTTGTTTACATTTTAGAAGTGTAAAATGTGTGTAATTTAGTCTAACTGTCTGTTCAATTTTCTATTTTGGTGTGATTCTTTATAATGTAAAGGTTTGTTCTGTTTTATTAAATAACTAGTTTAGTAATTATTTGTGTTGTGCTTTCTTTAAGGTTATATTCTAACTGTCTGTTCAATTTTCTATTTTGGTGTGATTCTTTATAATGTAAAGGTTTGTTCTGTTTTATTAAATAACTAGTTGAGTAATTCTTTGTGTTGTGCTTTCTTTAAGGTTTATATTTAGTTTGTCACTTAATTTGTAAGTGTTAAACATTCACTGTCTTGTGTTGTTGTCTGTGAAGGTAGGAACAAATATTTAGGCATTATTGGCATGGGAATCATATGTTTACATTGGCAAAGCAAATTAAGTAGATAATAAACAAAAGTGAAATAAACAATAAAGTCCTGCTGTAGACTGTACTACTGCTGTTCAGGAAGCACAATTTGAACTAGAAACTTACACAGACAGGCTGAAATAAACACTAAAAAATAACAAATGGCATCACCGTAATCTCTAGGCCATGCCGAGTTCAACGAGATATCCCGCTTGACCGTAGCTCGCTCGGTCTGAGCGCAGCGACCATGAGAAAAGTAAGCCCAAAATGAAGCCTGCCCCACAACGTCATTTGCTTTTGGGTGACAGTGAGAGAACCGTTAGGTTTAGAAGGACAATTCAACCACAGGAATGTTCCTAACGTCCTTCCAATCCATGCAAGCCTTACCTTGACCGTGTGGCATTAACCCTTAAAAATAAAACAGGGTTTTTTGATCTCACAGATTACAATGACATCTCTCCCCATAGGAATACATTGACAGCTCCCCTAAATTCAACCTGGAGCCTATGTGGGTTAATAATGCCTTATGAACCTGTCTTCAATGCCAATCCATCAGGCCACTATGAGGTCTACCTGTGTCGATTCTAAGCTTCCTGGAGCAACCGGAAGTGGTTAAATTCACCCAAAATGTATTTTGATGTACATAACCTGCAAATGTGAAAATGACTGCATTCAACCCTGGGTAGATCAGTCAATTCTTAACATAAAGACTTTAAACTCAGGATTCTGTAAGAGAATACCCAAAGCAAAATATTTGTTTACCTATAGCTTCCTGTGCCAACCGGAAGTGCCTTTAATTGGTGTCTCAGGGGCTTCTCCTTAGGAGGGATGGGGACACCACCACGGGACAGACCCCACACTCATCGCTAGAGATCGAACTTCAGACTCCCTTCAAAACCACTGAACCCCTCAACACACCGAAAGAGATTACGGTGCACACCCTTAGAGGGAGCCGGAACAGGATAACTCCCTCCACCATCACAGAGACACAGAGGAGGAGGAACTATCCAACACCCAGGGAGAGAGAACAAGTGACGTCAGTCGAACACAGTCAGAAAGAGGAGGTGGAAGAGGCGTTAGATAGAGGAGGATATTACCCCAGAGGCCATTCCTCCTGTTCATGTGAGCAAGAAAGAGCAGAAGGCTTCTGATCAGCCAAATGGCAGGCAGAGGGAGAGGTCATAGTGATTCACACCCACAGAGAGAAAGACAACCCACACAACCTCTTGGTTGAGATGAACCACACAGGTAGAGGCAGAGGGCCTTCAGGGCTAGCCAGTCAGCCTGCCTGCTCTGATCCTCAAGTCAATTGTATATAAATTCATGTTCATTAAAGATTTTTATTCAAGAATTGACAAGTCCCATTTCGTTAAAGGGGTCACCCTTTTCCTGCTACAAACACAACTTGCATATCATCACAGACTAGGCCAAAACGTTAATCTTTTAACCTTGCCTGAATAAAACAATGCATTTTTT
This sequence comes from Oncorhynchus mykiss, assembly GCF_013265735.2. NCBI lineage: Eukaryota > Metazoa > Chordata > Actinopteri > Salmoniformes > Salmonidae > Oncorhynchus > Oncorhynchus mykiss. The sequence continues at coordinate 645,175 of NW_023493681.1, forward strand.
ATAGTGAGCAAGAGTTGCTCCTTTTCCTTTTCTATGATGATTCAAATATTTGGTTGCACCTCAACTGAACGTTGGTTGAGGGCCCCTTTTTTTTAATTAAAAGCATTAAAATTGTGATGTTTCTCACTGGGGCGGCAGGGTAGCCTAGTGGTTAGAGCGTTGGACTAGTAACCGGAAGGTTGTGAGTTCAAACCCCCGAGCTGACAAGGTACAAATCTGTCGTTCTGCCCCTGAACAGGCAGTTAACCCACTGTTCCCAGGCCGTCATTGAAAATAAGAATTTGTTCTTAACTGACTTGCCTGGTTAAATAAAGGTAAAATAAAAAAAATAAAAAACTTATTTACATAACCTACTCCACACTTGCAAAGTGAAAGTTTATAGAAATGTTCTGAAATTAAGTAGAAAACAGAAGAAAAGCAGAATTGAGTCCAATTATAATGCGAATAATTGAATGGTCTATGGTTCAATCCCATTTCTGAAGGTCTGATGAATAATTAATATTGTTTCTCCTCTTCCTTGTGGCAGGGGCAGCAGCACACTGCCCTCCAAAGATTGCAAAATAATAGCCGGACTGCCCCTTTCCTAGCTCTGCATGGAACTTCCAGTGCCACGTCCTTGGTGACGTGTGGGGTGACATCCGGGATGACCACAGCAACATCCTCTGGAAAGGGAAAAAAGAGGAACAGAATGTGAACAAATGCAAACCGTAGCTTCTAAACACTGGCCAGTTGAAAGGTTCTACTAAGATGTCATGACAAACGGCACCTGTCAGAGTGCTCTCTAAGTCTCTCTCTCTTGGGTGCTCTGAATGGCCTTCCTCTGGCTGAAGCCACAGGGCCAGGAGGAGCCTGGGCACCACCTCCACCACCACCTGAGATGGGCTGAGCAGGTTGCTACGGGGCTCATTGGACTGCTCGCCCAGAATGCTCCTCACAGCTCTTTCCACAGTGCTGTGGACCTTAGGATCGCTGAAATCAACAATAAGGAGAAAACAAAGCTAAACGATGTGCAATGTACTCACTTAGAACACTTTCTTAGTCTGTTTCTGCGTAGTTCCAGATGTGTAGATAAATGGATCAAGTCATATGCGGGGCAGTACATGGAACTCACATGTCAGCTGGCGAGGTGGGGTGCATGGAGCGGCGGAGCTTGCAGAAAGCCTTGTGCTCTATGTTCATCATTTTTAGGCAAGTGTTTACTTCCCAGGCCTGCAGTATGAAACAGGAAGTCCCATTAGTGTAATTTCACAACAGATCTATCCTGCTGTGCTAACTCGTTGTTGAAAGGCTGGTAAAGAGCTCACTAACTTGTAGCATGTCTCTAACTCTCATTCTCTTACCAGCCGAGCGAGGTCGTTTCCCTCCTCCAGTGTTTCCTTCCACACCCTTCAAATAAAACACAGAGTCCTCCAATATGCTGCACTTAGAATTGAGTTGTAGGCGATGTTTGGCGCAAAATAGAATGTTTACATTCTATTGCCATGGAGAAATGGAATGTGTAGAACCTGTTTAATTGATTATGCTTCTATGTCTTTATTTCGTTAAACATTGAACTCTGTATTATGTCATAATGTGTATATGAGGACGTAGGAGCCCGTCCAGATTCATGACCCGATTATCCAGGTGCATGTTGCTTAGACCTACTAATCCATCCTTGGTTTACAAGTTAAATACATTGTTTATATATGCCTATACAAATCCATCGACCACATCCATTTAAAGCAATGATTGTCAATTGAAATTGTGGTTGTTCTGTTCTCCTGTTGTGCGCCTTGAGTGTTTGTCCCCTTAAGCACATTATTCCAATATTTTTCCGAGCTCTGAATTGACACAAGGAACACTTTTGAAAAGATAGTCGGTTAAAAATAAGAGTATGAATGACAATATACGTATGACTTGGATTGTATGCGTAATAGTGTAGTAAACAGTATCGCTCAGCGCGGGAACTTTTGGTGTTAGGAAAGTTTCCGTTTTTAGCCTCCATGACACGTATCACTTCGTTGTCTTGTTGGTAATAGTAAAAATGCATGACAGTCGGCATTGTAATGGTCTAACAGGTGTTTTTCATTTTGCTTCTCACATTAAACAGACATTTGAGAACGGAATTGCTTACAGTTGTACCTATGATGCAGAGACACAGTAAAGCTGTACAGTGTAGTTTGAATAATCAGTTTCAATTATTTGCAGATGAATTCCCTATTATTTACAAATCGAAAGATGTACCATTTGAAATGAATGTGGCAGAACAGTTTAGCATAGAGTTCTTGTGGGTGTCTTCTCCTTCAGTCTTTTTGCCTCCTAGGCCTTGTTTCTCATTACATGGGATTTCCCCAGTGCCAACTTCACACGAGATGGCCGCTGTCTACTGTCATGTGGTGCTGAATGACAGATATCGCTATGCCGATATTGCTGCTGTCCATGGACCTGAAATGTACAATGTACGACCGTCCAAACTTGACCCCACACACAAACACACACATTGATGCCAATCTCTCACACACTTTTGAACATTGCACAACCTGCAACAAAAAACTGAAAGAGCATTTTATTCCGTTTGTGTTTGAATAAAGACCCGAAGAATTCAATCAATGTGTGGATGTTGATTGGACAATGTATATGTGCTTTGCAGAAGTCATTTTTTAAATTCCCTGTAGCGTGAATTTTACTGGAGCATGATCAGATTGCTTTGTTTAAACCAGAATAAATATTTGGTCTGAGAAACTATGCCGATTATAGCACGATAGCTTTATTTTTATTTTTAAATGAGGCAATGTATATATGACCCCCTTTCAAAGAGTCACTCATTTATCACTTTCTTGCAGATATACAGTGCCTTCAGAAAGTGTTAATACCCCTTAACGTATTCCTCATGTTGTTTTCTTACAGCCTGAATTCCAAATGGATTAAATTATAGTTTTTTATCATCTCACCCAGCTACAGACAACACCCCATAATGACAAAGTAAAAACATGTTTTAATTTTTTTTTCAAATGTATTGAAAATGAAATACAGAAATATTCACAATACATGTTAGAATCACCTTTGGCAGCGATTAAAGCTGTGAGTCTTTCTGGGTAAGTCTCCAAAAGCTTTGCACCCTTGGATTGTACCATATTTGCAATATCACAATATATACAGTACCAGTCAAAAGTCTGGACACACCTACTCATTTAAGGGTTTTTCTTTATTTTACAATTTTTTACATTTTAGAAAAATAGTGAAGACATCAAAACTATGAAATAGCACAATTGGAATCATGTAGTAAGCATTAACTGTTAAACAAATCAAAATATATTTTACATTTGAGAATCTTTGAAGTAGCCATCCTTTTCCTTGACCACTTTGCACACTCTTGGCATTCTCTCAAACCTTTTCATGAGGTAGTCACCAGGAATGTTTTTCAATTAACAGGTGTACCTTCTTAAAAGTTCATTTGTGGAATTTATTTCCTTCTTAAATTCGTTTGAGCCAATAGGTTGTGTTGTGACAAGGTAGGGATGGTTTACAGAAGATATCCCTATTTGGTAAAAGACCAAGTCCATATTATGCCAAGAACAGCTCAAATAAGCAAAGAGAAACAAGTCCATCTTTACTTAAGACATGAATGTCAGTCAAAACGGAAAAATTCAAGAACTTTGAAAGTTTCTTCTAGTGTAGTCCCAAAAACCATGAAGCGTTTTGATGAAACTGGCTCTCATGAGGACTGCCACAGGAAAGGAAGACCCAAAGTTACCTCTGCTGCAGAGGATAGGTTCAGCAGAGTTCACTGCACCTCAGATTGGAGCCCAAATAAAAGCTTCACAGAGTTCAAGAAACACACACATCTCAACATGCACTGTTCATAGGAGACTGCGTGAATCAGGCCTTCATGGTTGAATTGTTCCATTGAAACCACTACTAAAGGACGGACGCCAATAATAAGAAGAGAAACACGAGCAATGGACCTACAGTGCCTTGCAAAAGTATTCGGCCCCCTTGAACTTTGCGACCTTTTGCCACATTTCAGGCTTCAAACATAAAGATATAAAACTGTATTTTTTTGTGAAGAATCAACAACAAGTGGGACACAATCATGAAGTAGAAGGACATTTATTGGATATTTCAAACTTTTTTAACAAATAAAAAACAGAAAAATTATTCAGCCCCCTTAAGTTAATACTTTGTAGCGCCACCTTTTGCTGCGATTACAGCTGTAAGTCGCTTGGGGTATGTCTCTATCAGTTTTGCACATCGAGAGACTGACATTTTTTCCCATTCCTCCTTGCAAAACAGCTCCAGCTCAGTGAGGTTGGATGGAGAGCATTTGTGAACAGCAGTTTTCAGTTCTTTCCACAGATTCTTGATTGGATTCAGGTCTGGACTTTGACTTGGCCATTCTAACACCTGGATATGTTTATTTTTGAACCATTCCATTGTAGATTTTGCTTTATGTTTTGGATCATTGTCTTGTTGAAAGACAAATCTCCAGTCCCATCAGGTTTTCTTCCAGAATGGTCCTGTATTTGGCTCCATCCATCTTCCCATCAATTTTAACCATCTTCCCTGTCCCTGCTGAAGAAAAGCAGGCCCAAACCATGATGCTGCCACCACCATGTTTGACAGTGGGGATGGTGTGTTCAGTGTGATGAGCTGTGTTGCTTTTACGCCAAACATAATGTTTTGCATTGTTGCCAAAAAGTTCAATTTTGGTTTCATCTGACCAGAGCACCTTCTTCCACATGTTTGGTGTGTCTCCCAGGTGGCTTGTGGCAAACTTTAAACAACACTTTTTATGGATATCTTTAAGAAATGGCTTTCTTCTTGCCACTCTTCCATAAAGGCCAGATTTGTGCAATATACAACTGATTGTTGTCCTATGGACAGAGTCTCCCACCTCAGCTGTAGATCTCTGCAGTTCATCCAGAGTGATCATGGGACTCTTGGCTGCATCTCTGATCAGTCTTCTCCTTGTATGAGCTGAAAGTTTAGAGGGACGGCCAGGTCTTGGTAGATTTGCAGTGGTCTGATACTCCTTCCATTTCAATATTATCCTTGCTCCTTGGGATGTTTAAAGCTTGGGAAATATTTTTGTATCCAAATCCGGCTTTAAACTTCTTCACAACAGTATCTCGGACCTGCCTGGTGTGTTCCTTGTTCTTCATGATGCTCTCTGCGCTTTTAACGGACCTCTGAGACTATCACAGTGCAGGTGCATTTATACGGAGACTTGATTACACACAGGTGGATTGTATTTATCATCATTAGTCATTTAGGTCAACATTGGATCATTCAGAGATCCTCACTGAACTTCTGGAGAGAGTTTGCTGCACTGAAAGTAAAGGGGCTGAATAATTTTGCACGCCCAATTTTTCAGTTTTTGATTTGTTAAAAAAGTTTGAAATATCCAATAAATGTTGTTCCACTTCATGACTGTGTCCCACTTGTTGTTGATTCTTCACAAAAATACAGTTTTATATCTTTATGTTTGAAGCCTGAAATGTGGCAAAAGGTTGCAAAGTTCAAGGGGGCCGAATACTTTCGCAAGGCACTGTAAGTCTGGTGGAAATCTGTCCTTTGGTCTGATGAGTTCAAATTTGAGATTTTTTTCCCTTCAATGTGTGTGTGTAAAGAATCCAGGGTGTTTAGTTGGGTCTACTCTTCATTATAAAACAATTTGTTGAATGGTTTAAAATCCATCAGAAGCTGCTTCAATTCATGGTGGCTCTGAGTAAGTCTCGGGGACAGAGCTTGTTTTGCCAAGGAAAGTGAAAAGGACTGAGGGAAAGTAAACTGGAAAATACATGGAAAGGATCATGGAAGAACCTCAGAGAACATTGCATTTTCAAGATCATGTAACATCAAAATGCATTTTATATTCCTGCCCTGACAGAAAAACCACATGTAACCAACTTACATTTTATGTGAGCACAAATTACATTTTGGTACACAACGTGATCAGATTTTCACATTTGTAGTTCACATAAGATTACATTCAAATATGTTTTTGGAACACTTCCCGTGTTCACATGTGAAATTCATGTGGTTTTTGCCTAAACGCCCTGCAGTTCCACACTCAAGGTTCTTAATGATGCTTTAAATGCACATGTATGATTGTGCATGTGTAATGGGTTGAAAACAAAGTAACTAAAAACAGACACCCATTTATTATATCCCCCCCCATATTGTTTATGTATTTGTCTTAATGAATCTAAATGGTATTTTCAACATACTTTAGCGTCAGCAGTCCATAAGGCCAATAGATGGCGCTGTTGTACTGTTGTAGCAGGAGAAACATTAAGTTCAGGCCAAGCGCTCACCATTCTGCAGAATAAGGACCAGAACTTTACAGAGGTAAACTGTGTCTGTTCTTTTACTATTACAGGTATGTAACAGCACTTCAAACGTTCAACTACATACACAATATGTAATAACATGCTATTTAACAACGTTGTCCAGATATTATCACGTTAGGAAAGGTTTTGTTTTGGCTCTGTGTCGAACTGAGTGAGAGAAGAAGGTATTTACATTGAGTGAGAGTATATGTTAGCTTGATGCTAGCTGAGGTAAAAAAAAACATTTACGAGTTACAGAGACTATGTTTACTGAGTAGCTGACTTGTACTGGATTTAGTCTAGGAGATTTTTTATCAAGAATCCATTTGTTAGGGATTTCGGAGTTGGTTTTAGATGTTATTGGTTGTTTTGTGTAAAATTGTGCTCACTAGCTGGTAAACTGGCCGAGCACGCTCAGTCTGGTGGACTTTTAGTACATACAGTGAGAGAGAGAGGAGAGAGAGAGGAGAGAGAGAGGATTTTCTGGAGGTGCCACTATCTTAAAGCTGAATGTATTGTTGTCACTTTTCTATAGAGGTAGCGGTATATAGAAAAACATTCAGTTATTTATGGTTTCATATATAGGTGTTTCTATTGTATGAATGTGAAATACATTGTGGTTTTCATGTGAAACCAAACATTTTTGAATTCTGTTTTAGGTAAAGTGCATTTATGTTGTGTAATTTAAAGTGTGCACTTGTTTGATGTGAATATTTTCAAAGTACTAACAAGAAAATAGACAATTGAACAAGAGAAAAAAAAAACATTCTTCAGAATAAAGAAAGCGCCAGAACTTGGCAGACGTAAACTTGTGTCCGTTCTTTTTACTATTGCAGGCCACCTCAGCTACACATGTACTCTGTCTGCACACGCATCCACGCATGCACATACACACGGACAAACACACACTAATGTTCTCTCTCTTGTGCTTGTCAGCAGTTCATCGTGGCCCTGTCGTTCGCCTCCTTCACCAAAGCTCTGTCAAGGACCTACATGAAGAGTGCCATCACTCAGACACTTTTTCCCTGTCCAGCTCTCTCATCGGACTCATAGACGGCAGCTTTGAGATGGGTATCAACAATAACATTGAGTTGCTTCAGAACTCATGTAGTAAAAACCAGATACAGACTACAGTATGATTGATTTTTCTTGTGGTTCAATCAGAGTCTGCTCTCAATACTGTCCAGTTTTATAGTTGTTCCTATTAATTGATTGACTGGCTTTTGTCCATGACTCTACTGTCAAACCCCTAACATTGTTTTATTTGATGCTTTGTTGTTGCAGTCTAGTATCCAAACTGATATGCCATTTTTAGTAGAAAAAAAAATGTTTATAATTTGTGATTCCTGACTACTGTAGTGTTGTGGTTTCTTGCAGGTAACCTGCTGTTCCTGGCTGTGGTCAGCCATTTTGGGGCGAAGCTGCACCGGCCCAGGCTCATTGCTATGGGCTGTTTCCTCATGGCTGTAGGATCCTTCCTCACAGGCCTGCCACACTTCTTCATGGGATGGTAAAACAACTGAAATACTGGTTAAACTTGTAGTTGTAGAGATACTCCAATGCGGAGGAAAGTTTCACTTTAGAAATAAAGTAATGTATCCAGTTGTTGATTAATCTCAGTTAACTTCTAACTAAAGTCTTAAGTAATTGGTCAGCTGCTTGATTATGTTTTGGGGCCATACATGTTAAGAGAAGGGATTAACTTGTTATGGCTGCAATCAATGGATCCCGGAGGTCCTAGGCATAATCAACTTCACCAAGCCGCTGGAAATCGAACGCGCCCACAGAACATCAGCGCCGAAACCCCGGCCAGATGAGCCCCCACGAGCCGTATTGATCAGGTTCCTCCGTTTCCAAGACAGAGAGAAGATACTGCAACTCGCAAGAGCCAAAGGGGACATCACCATTGATGGAAAGAGGGTCAGCCTTTTCCCAGATATGAGCGTGGATCTCGCCAGACGTCGCAATCAGTTCAGACCTGCCGCCAAAGCACTGAAGGAGAAGAACATCACCGGCTACCTCATCCACCCTGCATGGATGAAAGTTCAGTACCAAGGCCGAAGCCATCTCTTCAACACACCGGGAGAAGTGCACACTTTTCTCAAAAAACTGAGCAACGTCTGAGCCAGGACGGTCTCTCTGGGGGATAAAATGCAGTTTTTTCAACTCATTTCATTTTCAACTAACCGTATCTTCCCGGGGTGAGTTCTAATACATTTACAGGAGAGTATATTTTGGTTTAGTCCATATCTACTGGGCGAAGCAATAAGTGGGCTTAGGCTTAGGCTTTCCCCCTCATTTATGTTAATCTTTCGAAAAGAGACTCAAGCATCCCTTACCGTGGGCAGTAAATATTCAGCCATAAATATCTATTCACAACGTTTGTTTTCAATTTAGAGAGCTCGCAGGTTTTAGTTTACGCCAAGTTTTAGCTAGTAAGAGCAAGACGGAAAGCGAGCAGCAACGTATCTCTACAAGTGTATTCATGTTTGATTGTTGGGATTGTTGTTTTAGTCTGACAATCGGGGTGGGTGGGATTTTTATTATTTTTTTCTTCCTTTTTTCTATGTTTATTGTTTCCCTCCTAAAGAGACACACAGGTCACTTTTGTGCTCAAACCAAAGTTGAAACATTTCCTAATTATCTGCATATGATAGATTTCTATTCAGTTACATATTTGAAACCCAACCTATGCTTAATCCACTAAAATATGTCACATTCAACGCATAACCTGTCATTATGAAAATCACTGTATTCAAACCTGTGTAGATCAGTCAATTCTTAACTTAAAGACTTAAAACTCAGGATTCTGTAAGTGGCTATGTCAATCAAGACATGTGGTTACTTATAGCTTCCTGTGCCAACCGGAAGTGCCTTTAATTGGGTCACAGTGTTTCGAAGGGTTAAAAAAGTCACATCTCTCCAAAATGTCATATGTGTGACTAGGTAACCCTCCTGAACTGTAAATCAGTCATTTCTCCCAACAGATGTCAAAGAAAAGCTCTCTCTCACACACACACACACAGACACACACACACAGCAAGGATGGAGTGATAAAGTGCGGTGCTTAAAGACACAGAGAGCAGGCAATTGCATTACCATAATCCCTAGGCCGTGCGGAGTTCAACAAGACACCCCACTTGACTGTAGCTCACTTGGTCTGACCACAGTGACCATGCAAAAAAGTAGTCTCATGTAGCAGGCTTTGTCTGCGTAAAAAGTAATCTCATGTAGCTCACTCGGTCTGACCGGTGACCGCAGGGACCATGCAAAAAAAGTAGTATCATGTAGCTCACTCAGACCGGTCTGACCGCAGTGACCGTGCAAAAAAGTAATCTCATGTAGCTCACTTGGTCTGAGCATAGGGACCATTTAAAAAAAGTAGTCTCATCAATGTGATTGTTTTTAATGGAGAATTTGACTATGAGATGAGAGAATTTGACTATGAGATGACAATATAGTAGTTTGGGGAGTATTTTCTATAATAGAATGTATTTGACTACAAGCAGAGTAGGGGCCTCATCCTGAGCATTCTCAAATGGAAAAACACAGTTTGATCATGTGCTGACAGAGAGAGAGGGAGGAGTTTGGGGAGAGTTTAAAATGAGAAGAGTGATTTTTTCTAATAGGCTGCATTTCACTTTGAGCTAACAAGGAGATGAGCATTCTAGAGTGGTGAGGAGTGGTTTCATGTATATTTTTGAGTATCAATTAAGCAGCCAGAAGCACTGTACTTTCTTTATTGCTTAAGGGATTGTGTTAAGTTGTTTTATTTACTATTATTTCCCTTTTCAATAGAATAGAATAGAATAGTATAGAATTGTATAGATGGCTCCAGTGCGCTCATGTCCAATATGCTATAAGGTTGTGGTTGGCTTTAGTCAGCACCTTAGGTATGTACACCATGTGAGGAACAGTGAGGAGAGGGTACTCCTCTGTAAGTGGCAGTCAGGCCGTGTCAATGTCAGGCAGGAGCAGTGTCCAGTGTCAGGATGCTCCACACATCTTAGCAGACTGGACCGGCATATAGACTCCCACTCAGAGCTCAACAGAGCACAGAGGAGACAGGTTTTAGAGGACCTTAGGAGACGGCTGACGATGGAGAGGCTGGCGGTGTTGAGGGCATCGACCCCTGACATCCCTATGGCGACAGATTTAGACATTGTGGAGACTGTAAGGAGAGAAGAGGAGGAGGAGGAAATGTTATGTTCACCTACAGAAGCAGAGGAGGAAGTGGACTGCAAAGAGGATTCCTGCCACTGCCATGCACCAATCCTGAGACTGAAAAAAGCTGTAAAAGAGAGGGATGAGGCACTGCATACAAGAAGTGAGACCAACAAATCCATTAAAGAGGACAACCTTAAGTTGATCTCTGATCTGCAAAGGTTGAGAAAGAAGTACCAGCTGCTGAAAAGGCAGATGGGGATTGGCATGGTGAAGGCCCTCAACTTTCAGGCAGAGTCAGACACAGACACAAATCAAGAGGAGCAGGACCAAGCTAGAGGTTCAGGGGACCAGAGAGAGGAGCCTACAGTGTCCGGGTCAAGCTGCAAACTCATCTTCCCGGGCTCTGCTATGAGTAAGTACTGTTTCTTCAAATAGTGACAAGAGTTTGTGTTTGAAAAGAATATGATAAACCACCTGACTGATTCATGTAGCCTCATGAGATTGTAATTCTTGTCTAAAATGTTATGTTTTTTTGATTAGGTGTGTTTATCGAGGGATTCAGGAAGACCTGTGAGGGCCCTAATCCAAATTATAAGCTGAGTGAAAATTGTGCCTCAAAGGTCAAGAGGGTGACGCAATTTTTAAACTACATGGCGAAGAATGAGACCTACCAGTCCTCTCTCATTTTCCTGACAGACCATGACAAAATAAGGAAGTAAGCAGAATAATTTTTTCTCTCTAGCCTCACAAGCATTAACCAACAATACAGTATTTGATTGTATGATTTGTGTGTGTGTGTGTGTGTGTGTGTGTGTGTGTTTTTAGATGGGTTCAATTCCTCCAGAAGAACAAGGCAATCACCACAGTCAACCACTACACCTTGACTATTGGTGCATTTCTTAAATATTCTGAGGAGACCCCTCCATCTGGCTGCCGGCTGACCGTGAACCAATGGAGGGGGATCAACCGGTTGATGAAGGGCATTAGCAAGTCCATGAGACGACCAGTTTCCCTTCACCAGATAAAGGTGAAGGACAACAAGGAAGGCAAGGTGGTGTCCAAAAAGAGCCTGCTGCAGTGCCAGTCTCTTGCCAAGGCCAAAATCCCTCAAGTGCTGAGTAAGTTTTTCTCAATCTGTGATGTCACTGTTTTTACACACTTATAGACGTCAGAGATGTATAGAATGCATTATGGAGTGGGATTATGAAGCTGCCTTTTTTATTTTCATGTTCACAGAAACATTGGAAGAAACAAGGACACAGAGGAATCAGTACAGGTTTTATGGGTACCTGTGTGCCTACTTTACATCCATATACGGCCACAGACCAGGCCTATATAAAAACATGTTGGTGAAAGAGGTGGAGGAGGCAAAATGTGACCAGTCTGGGGTGTACCTGATCAATGTAAGTCTATGAAATACAGCTGGCTGTGTTTATTTGTTTGTTTGCTTGGTTGGTTATCTTTGGAAACAATTGCAGTCGCAGGAGCGTAATGTGTTTTTTTGTGTTTTTTCTCTGTTCAATTTCTATTAGGTGGGGGAACACAAAACAAATCGGGAGTACGGCATGGTCCAGATGTCGCTGACAAAGGAGGAGTACAGCTGGTTTTCCGACTTCCTCAAATTCAAGCACTGTCTCTTAGGGGGAAAGAAGGCCCAGCACTTCTTTTTCAATTCAACAAACACTCAGATGAAGAACCTGCCTGCCTACCTGAGGGAGGTGTGGAAGGAGATGGGTCTGCCCGAATGTCCTTCATTCACTGACCTGAGGACCTCCATTGTCACTCATGTAGGTCAGATTAGATAGGAATCTAATTAATGTAAGATCCTATTCTATTGTTGTCTGAAGTAATATCAATAATATCATATATTTGTGTGTGTGTGTGTGTGTGTGTCTTACAGGTAAAAAACATGCTCCCAAAGGTTGACAGGGAAAGGGTGGCCAACTTCATGTGCCACAACATCCAGACGGCAGACAAATATTATGCCATGAATTTAAATCCAACCCAAGCAAATGAAACCAGGGCACTCTTTGAGGCTGCACTGAAGGGGGAAGATAACACAGTCGCCGCAGAGAACCAGCCCTCCACCTCAGGAGAAAGAAAGCAGAAGGTGAGAGAGGATGCCTCCCTCTCCGACGGGAGCACCACCCCTGAAGAGACCAAGGTGATGTACCAGGAGTCTGGCACGTCCGCCGGTGACTCGGAAGAGGAGGAAGAGGATGAAGATGAGGAACAGATGGCCAGACAACTTCCAGTAAGATCAGCTATTCTGACAGGACACATTTGATTATCAAAATGTACTTGTAAACTATGTAACAGTCAAGTGTGAATTCTGAGATGTATCTAATTTCTTGTGTTTGCTCTGTCAGGAGACACCTTCCAAGGTGACCAATCCTCAGGTGGAGATGGAACTTACCCCAAAGAGGAAGCGGAGCATCTGCACACGCCGCATGGAGGTCGCCATCAGCCCCATGCTAGTCTCACCCCTCAAAGTGAGGCTCAAGTCGCCCCCCCCACCAGTCCCTCATTGTCACATTAAAAGGGATGCAACAACTAAACTCAAATAAAGTCAGACTAAAAAATGCCATTGCCTCAAGGAGGTTAAAGCTGCAGGAGAAGGTGCAAAAGAGAGGAGGGGACCCCTGATGCAGCTCGAAGGAAGGGGAGCCGACCAACAACAAGACTTCCTCTTCCAAATAGTCATGTAGATTGTTTTAGACTCTCACATTTATACTGTTCTGATTTTGTTTGGTTTGATTTTCAATTTTGGTGTGCTTGTTTACATTTTAGAAGTGTAAAATGTGTGTAATTTAGTCTAACTGTCTGTTCAATTTTCTATTTTGGTGTGATTCTTTATAATGTAAAGGTTTGTTCTGTTTTATTAAATAACTAGTTTAGTAATTATTTGTGTTGTGCTTTCTTTAAGGTTATATTCTAACTGTCTGTTCAATTTTCTATTTTGGTGTGATTCTTTATAATGTAAAGGTTTGTTCTGTTTTATTAAATAACTAGTTGAGTAATTCTTTGTGTTGTGCTTTCTTTAAGGTTTATATTTAGTTTGTCACTTAATTTGTAAGTGTTAAACATTCACTGTCTTGTGTTGTTGTCTGTGAAGGTAGGAACAAATATTTAGGCATTATTGGCATGGGAATCATATGTTTACATTGGCAAAGCAAATGAAGTAGATAATAAACAAAAGTGAAATAAACAATAAAGTCCTGCTGTAGACTGTACTACTGCTGTTCAGGAAGCACAATTTGAACTAGAAACTTACACAGACAGGCTGAAATAAACACAAAAAAATAACAAATGGCATCACCGTAATATCCCGCTTGACCGTAGCTCGCTCGAACTGAGCGCAGCGACCATGAGAAAAGTAAGCCCAAAATGAAGCCTGCCCCACAACGTCATTTGCTTTTGGGTGACAGTGAGAGAACCGTTAGGTTTAGAAGGACAATTCAACCACAGGAATGTTCCTAACGTCCTTCCAATCCATGCAAGCCTTACCTTGACCGTGTGGCATTAACCCTTAAAAATAAAACAGGTTTTTTTGATCTCACAGATTACAATGACATCTCTCCCCATAGGAATACATTGACAGCTCCCCTAAATTCAACCTGGAGCCTATGTGGGTTAATAATGCCTTATGAACCTGTCTTCAATGCCAATCCATCAGGCCACTATGAGGTCTACCTGTGTCGATTCTAAGCTTCCTGGAGCAACCGGAAGTGGTTAAATTCACCCAAAATGTATTTTGATGTACATAACCTGCAAATGTGAAAATGACTGCATTCAACCCTGGGTAGATCAGTCAATTCTTAACATAAAGACTTTAGGATTCTCAGGATTCTGTAAGAGAATACCCAAAGCAAGATATTTGTTTACCTATAGCTTCCTGTGCCAACCGGAAGTGCCTTTAATTGGTGTCTCAGGGGCTTCTCCTTAGGAGGGATGGGGACACCACCACGGGACAGACCCCACACTCATCGCTAGAGATCGAACTTCAGACTCCCTTCAAAACCACTGAACCCCTCAACACACCGAAAGAGATTACGGTGCACACCCTTAGAGGGAGCCGGAACAGGATAACTCCCTCCACCATCACAGAGACACAGAGGAGGAGGAACTATCCAACACCCAGGGAGAGAGAACAAGTGACGTCAGTCGAACACAGTCAGAAAGAGGAGGTGGAAGAGGCGTTAGATAGAGGAGGATATTACCCCAGAGGCCATTCCTCCTGTTCATGTGAGCAAGAAAGAGCAGAAGGCTTCTGATCAGCCAAATGGCAGGCAGAGGGAGAGGTCATAGTGATTCACACCCACAGAGAGAAAGACAACCCACACAACCTCTTGGTTGAGATGAACCACACAGGTAGAGGCAGAGGGCCTTCAGGGCTAGCCAGTCAGCCTGCCTGCTCTGATCCTCAAGTCAATTGTATATAAATTCATGTTCATTAAAGATTTTTATTCAAGAATTGACAAGTCCCATTTCGTTAAAGGGGTCACCCTTTTCCTGCTACAAACACAACTTGCATATCATCACAGACTAGGCCAAAACGTTAATCTTTTAACCTTGCCTGAATAAAACAATGCATTTTTTATAGTGAGCAAGAGTTGCTCCTTTTCCTTTTCTATGATGATTCAAATATTTGGTTGCACCTCAACTGAACGTTGGTTGAGGGCCCCTTTTTTTTAATTAAAAGCATTAAAATTGTGATGTTTCTCACTTATTTACATAACCTACTCCACACTTGCAAAGTGAAAGTTTATAGAAATGTTCTGAAATTAAGTAGTAAACAGAAGAAAAGCAGAATTGAGTCCAATTATAATGCGAATAATTGAATGGTCTATGGTTCAATCCCATTTCTGAAGGTCTGATGAATAATTAATATTGTTTCTCCTCTTCCTTGTGGCAGGGGCAGCAGCACACTGCCCTCCAAAGCCTGCAAAATAATAGCCGGACTGCCCCTTTCCTAGCTCTGCATGGAACTTCCAGTGCCACGTCCTTGGTGACGTGTGGGGTGACATCCGGGATGACCACAGCAACATCCTCTGGAAAGGGAAAAAAGAGGAACAGAATGTGAACAAATGCAAACCGTAGCTTCTAAATACTGGCCAGTTGAAAGGTTCTACTAAGATGTCATGACAAACGGCACCTGTCAGAGTGCTCTCTAAGTCTCTCTCTCTTGGGTGCTCTGAATGGCCTTCCTCTGGCTGAAGCCACAGGGCCAGGAGGAGCCTGGGCACCACCTCCACCACCACCTGAGATGGGCTGAGCAGGTTGCTACGGGGCTCATTGGACTGCTCGCCCAGAATGCTCCTCACAGCTCTTTCCACGGTGCTGTGGACCTTAGGATCGCTGAAATCAACAATAAGGAGAAAACAAAGCTAAACGATGTGCAATGTACTCACTTAGAACACTTTCTTAGTCTGTTTCTGCGTAGTTCCAGATGTGTAGATAAATGGATCAAGTCATATGCGGGGCAGTACATGGAACTCACATGTCAGCTGGCGAGGTGGGGTGCATGGAGCGGCGGAGCTTGCAGAAAGCCTTGTGCTCTATGTTCATCATTTTTAGGCAAGTGTTTACTTCCCAGGCCTGCAGTATGAAACAGGAAGTCCCATTAGTGTAATTTCACAACAGATCTATCCTGCTGTGCTAACTCGTTGTTGAAAGGCTGGTAAAGAGCTCACTAACTTGTAGCATGTCTCTAACTCTCATTCTCTTACCAGCCGAGCGAGGTCGTTTCCCTCCTCCAGGGTTTCCTTCCACACCCTTCAAATAAAACACAGAGCATTTCAACTTTCCTGGCTTCTGATTTTTCTGTTGTTTATTTTACCCACATCTCCTGGAGTGCTGCTGGTGGCAGGGAATGGCAGTGAAGGTGAGTGCTGACGTGGTACTCACCACTCCCTAAGGGATTTTTGCCCTGAGACACCAGCCAGTTGCTCATGTGCTCCGTGGTGACATGGGGAGGGACCTGGCCTTGACTCTGGAGCAGCAGATAGTGGACCATGAGCTTCTTCTGCAAGATGAGGTAAGGTGTGAGACCGTGCCACGAAATACCATGTCATTTACTTTCAGAAGGGCCTCTCGCAACATTTCACAACTGCTCATGCCTCACAATTTGCAAGTGATATTAAGAACTCTTGTTTATGTTTTTGTATGGTGAATCTTACCTGTTTATTGTAATATGTTTCCTCCCAGCAGGCCTGCAGAGTCTGAAAATTAAGGCTGCTCCTACAGAATTCCTTTGAAGATCATGAAAATAATGATGCTTTGTTATGCACATTATGCACAGGCATTTACAGTATGCTAAAATTAATTTATCCTAAGATTACCTTTGTGGGACCATAAGTGAACTCCGGAATGCACCAAACCCTATCCATGGTAAGATGGGGAAGAAATGCAGCACTATAGATATACGGGATGCTCTAGAGATAACAGGAATGACTTACAGTCGCGAATGATCAATGGCTGTGGAGTCCTCCAATATGCTGCACTTAGAATTGAGTTGTAGGCGATGTTTGGCGCAAAATAGAATGTTTACATTCTATTGCCATGGAGAAATGGAATGTGTAGAACCTGTTTAATTGATTATGCTTCTATGTCTTTATTTCGTTAAACATTGAACTCTGTATTATGTCATAATGTGTATATGAGGACGTAGGAGCCCGTCCAGATTCATGACCCGATTATCCAGGTGCATGTTGCTTAGACCTACTAATCCATCCTTGGTTTACAAGTTAAATACATTGTTTATATATGCCTATACAAATCCATCGACCACATCCATTTAAAGCAATGATTGTCAATTGAAATTGTGGTTGTTCTGTTCTCCTGTTGTGCGCCTTGAGTGTTTGTCCCCTTAAGCACATTATTCCAATATTTTTCCGAGCTCTGAATTGACACAATGAACACTTTTGAAAAGATAGTCGGTTAAAAATAAGAGTATGAATGACAATAAACGTATGACTTGGATTGTATGCGTAATAGTGTAGTAAACAGTATCGCTCAGCGCGGGAACTTTTGGTGTTAGGAAAGTTTGCGTTTTTAGCCTCCATGACACGTATCACTTCGTTGTCTTGTTGGTAATAGTAAAAATGCATGACAGTCGGCATTGTAATGGTCTAACAGGTGTTTTTCATTTTGCTTCTCACATTAAACAGACATTTGAGAACGGAATTGCTTACAGTTGTACCTATGATGCAGAGACACACTAAAGCTGTACAGTGTAGTTTGAATAATCAGTTTCAATTATTTGCAGATGAATTCCCTATTATTTACAAATCGAAAGATGTACCATTTGAAATGAATGTGGCAGAACAGTTTAGCATAGAGTTCTTGTGGGTGTCTTCTCCTTCAGTCTTTTTGCCTCCTAGGCCTTGTTTCTCATTACATGGGATTTCCCCAGTGCCAACTTCACACGAGATGGCCGCTGTCTACTGTCATGTGGTGCTGAATGACAGATATCGCTATGCCGATATTGCTGCTGTCCATGGACCTGAAATGTACAATGTACGACCGTCCAAACTTGACCCCACACACAAACACACACATTGATGCCAATCTCTCACACACTTTTGAACATTGCACAACCTGCAACAAAAAACTGAAAGAGCATTTTATTCCGTTTGTGTTTGAATAAAGACCCGAAGAATTCAATCAATGTGTGGATGTTGATTGGACAATGTATATGTGCTTTGCAGAAGTCATTTTTTAAATTCCCTGTAGCGTGAATTTTACTGGAGCATGATCAGATTGCTTTGTTTAAACCAGAATAAAGATTTGGTCTGAGAAACTATGCCGATTATAGCACGATAGCTTTATTTTTATTTTTAAATGAGGCAATGTATATATGACCCCCTTTCAAAGAGTCGCTCATTTATCACTTTCTTGCAGATATACAGTGCCTTCAGAAAGTGTTAATACCCCTTAACGTATTCCTCATGTTGTTTTCTTACAGCCTGAATTCCAAATGGATTAAATTATAGTTTTTTATCATCTCACCCATCTACAGACAACACCCCATAATGACAAAGTAAAAACATGTTTTAATTTTTTTTTGAAATGTATTGAAAATGAAATACAGAAATATTCACAATACATGTTAGAATCACCTTTGGCAGCGATTAAAGCTGTGAGTCTTTCTGGGTAAGTCTCCAAAAGCTTTGCACCCTTGGATTGTACCATATTTGCAATATCACAATATATACAGTACCAGTCAAAAGTCTGGACACACCTACTCATTTAAGGGTTTTTCTTTATTTTACAATTTTTTACATTTTAGAAAAATAGTGAAGACATCAAAACTATGAAATAGCACAATTGGAATCATGTAGTAAGCATTAACTGTTAAACAAATCAAAATATATTTTACATTTGAGAATCTTTGAAGTAGCCATCCTTTTCCTTGACCACTTTGCACACTCTTGGCATTCTCTCAAACCTTTTCATGAGGTAGTCACCAGGAATGTTTTTCAATTAACAGGTGTACCTTCTTAAAAGTTCATTTGTGGAATTTATTTCCTTCTTAAAGCGTTTGAGCCAATAGGTTGTGTTGTGACAAGGTAGGGATGGTTTACAGAAGATATCCCTATTTGGTAAAAGACCAAGTCCATATTATGCCAAGAACAGCTCAAATAAGCAAAGAGAAACAAGTCCATCTTTACTTAAGACATGAATGTCAGTCAAAACGGAAAAATTCAAGAACTTTGAAAGTTTCTTCTAGTGTAGTCCCAAAAACCATGAAGCGTTTTGATGAAACTGGCTCTCATGAGGACTGCCACAGGAAAGGAAGACCCAAAGTTACCTCTGCTGCAGAGGATAGGTTCAGCAGAGTTCACTGCACCTCAGATTGGAGCCCAAATAAAAGCTTCACAGAGTTCAAGAAACACACACATCTCAACATGCACTGTTCATAGGAGACTGTGTGAATCAGGCCTTCATGGTTGAATTGTTCCATTGAAACCACTACTAAAGGACGGACGCCAATAATAAGAAGAGACTTGCATGGGACAAGAAACACGAGCAATGGACCTACAGTGCCTTGCAAAAGTATTCGGCCCCCTTGAACTTTGCGACCTTTTGCCACATTTCAGGCTTCAAACATAAAGATATAAAACTGTATTTTTTTGTGAAGAATCAACAACAAGTGGGACACAATCATGAAGTAGAAGGACATTTATTGGATATTTCAAACTTTTTTAACAAATAAAAAACAGAAAAATTGGGCGTGCAAAATTATTCAGCCCCCTTAAGTTAATACTTTGTAGCGCCACCTTTTGCTGCGATTACAGCTGTAAGTCGCTTGGGGTATGTCTCTATCAGTTTTGCACATCGAGAGACTGACATTTTTTCCCATTCCTCCTTGCAAAACAGCTCCAGCTCAGTGAGGTTGGATGGAGAGCATTTGTGAACAGCAGTTTTCAGTTCTTTCCACAGATTCTTGATTGGATTCAGGTCTGGACTTTGACTTGGCCATTCTAACACCTGGATATGTTTATTTTTGAACCATTCCATTGTAGATTTTGCTTTATGTTTTGGATCATTGTCTTGTTGAAAGACAAATCTCCAGTCCCATCAGGTTTTCTTCCAGAATGGTCCTGTATTTGGCTCCATCCATCTTCCCATCAATTTTAACCATCTTCCCTGTCCCTGCTGAAGAAAAGCAGGCCCAAACCATGATGCTGCCACCACCATGTTTGACAGTGGGGATGGTGTGTTCAGTGTGATGAGCTGTGTTGCTTTTACGCCAAACATAATGTTTTGCATTGTTGCCAAAAAGTTCAATTTTGGTTTCATCTGACCAGAGCACCTTCTTCCACATGTTTGGTGTGTCTCCCAGGTGGCTTGTGGCAAACTTTAAACAACACTTTTTATGGATATCTTTAAGAAATGGCTTTCTTCTTGCCACTCTTCCATAAAGGCCAGATTTGTGCAATATACGACTGATTGTTGTCCTATGGACAGAGTCTCCCACCTCAGCTGTAGATCTCTGCAGTTCATCCAGAGTGATCATGGGACTCTTGGCTGCATCTCTGATCAGTCTTCTCCTTGTATGAGCTGAAAGTTTAGAGGGACGGCCAGGTCTTGGTAGATTTGCAGTGGTCTGATACTCCTTCCATTTCCATATTATCCTTGCTCCTTGGGATGTTTAAAGCTTGGGAAATCTTTTTGTATCCAAATCCGGCTTTAAACTTCTTCACAACAGTATCTCGGACCTGCCTGGTGTGTTCCTTGTTCTTCATGATGCTCTCTGCGCTTTTAACGGACCTCTGAGACTATCACAGTGCAGGTGCATTTATACGGAGACTTGATTACACACAGGTGGATTGTATTTATCATCATTAGTCATTTAGGTCAACATTGGATCATTCAGAGATCCTCACTGAACTTCTGGAGAGAGTTTGCTGCACTGAAAGTAAAGGGGCTGAATAATTTTGCACGCCCAATTTTTCAGTTTTTGATTTGTTAAAAAAGTTCGAAATATCCAATAAATGTCGTTCCACTTCATGACTGTGTCCCACTTGTTGTTGATTCTTCACAAAAATACAGTTTTATATCTTCATGTTTGAAGCCTGAAATGTGGCAAAAGGTTGCAAAGTTCAAGGGGGCCGAATACTTTCGCAAGGCACTGTAAGTCTGGTGGAAATCTGTCCTTTGGTCTGATGAGTTCAAATTTGAGATTTTTTTCCCTTCAATGTGTGTGTGTAAAGAATCCAGGGTGTTTAGTTGGGTCTACTCTTCATTATAAAACAATTTGTTGAATGGTTTAAAATCCATCAGAAGCTGCTTCAATTCATGGTGGCTCTGAGTAAGTCTCGGGGACAGAGCTTGTTTTGCCAAGGAAAGTGACAAGGACTGAGGGAAAGTAAACTGGAAAATACATGGAAAGGATCATGGAAGAACCTCAGAGAACATTGCATTTTCAAGATCATGTAACATCAAAATGCATTTTATATTCCTGCCCTGACAGAAAAACCACATGTAACCAACTTACATTTTATGTGAGCACAAATTACATTTTGGTACACAACGTGATCAGATTTTCACATTTGTAGTTCACATAAGATTACATTCAAATATGTTTTTGGAACACTTCCCGTGTTCACATGTGAAATTCATGTGGTTTTTGCCTAAACGCCCTGCAGTTCCACACTCAAGGTTCTTAATGATGCTTTAAATGCACATGTATGATTGTGCATGTGTAATGGGTTGAAAACAAAGTAACTAAAAACAGACACCCATTTATTATATCCCCCCCCATATTGTTTATGTATTTGTCTTAATGAATCTAAATGGTATTTTCAACATACTTTAGCGTCAGCAGTCCATAAGGCCAATAGATGGCGCTGTTGTACTGTTGTAGCAGGAGAAACATTAAGTTCAGGCCAAGCGCTCACCATTCTGCAGAATTATATATAAGTAACCAGAACTTATAAGGACCAGAACTTTACAGAGGTAAACTGTGTCTGTTCTTTTACTATTACAGGTATGTAACAGCACTTCAAACGTTCAACTACATACACAATATGTAATAACATGCTATTTAACAACGTTGTCCAGATATTATCACGTTAGGAAAGGTTTTGTTTTGGCTCTGTGTCGAACTGAGTGAGAGAAGAAGGTATTTACATTGAGTGAGAGTATATGTTAGCTTGATGCTAGCTGAGGTAAAAAAAAACATTTACGAGTTACAGAGACTATGTTTACTGAGTAGCTGACTTGTACTGGATTTAGTCTAGGAGATTTTTTATCAAGAATCCATTTGTTAGGGATTTCGGAGTTGGTTTTAGATGTTATTGGTTGTTTTGTGTAAAATTGTGCTCACTAGCTGGTAAACTGGCCGAGCACGCTCAGTCTGGTGGACTTTTAGTACATACAGTGAGAGAGAGAGGATTTTCTGGAGGTGCCACTATCTTAAAGCTGAATGTATTGTTGTCACTTTTCTATAGAGGTAGCGGTATATAGAAAAACATTCAGTTATTTATGGTTTCATATATAGGTGTTTCTATTGTATGAATGTGAAATACATTGTGGTTTTCATGTGAAACCAAACATTTTTGAATTCTGTTTTAGGTAAAGTGCATTTATGTTGTGTAATTTAAAGTGTGCACTTGTTTGATGTGAATATTTTCAAAGTACTAACAAGAAAATAGACAATTGAACAAGAGAAAAAAAAAACATTCTTCAGAATAAAGAAAGCGCCAGAACTTGGCAGACGTAAACTTGTGTCCGTTCTTTTTACTATTGCAGGCCACCTCAGCTACACATGTACTCTGTCTGCACACGCATCCACGCATGCACATACACACGGACAAACACACACTAATGTTCTCTCTCTTGTGCTTGTCAGCAGTTCATCGTGGCCCTGTCGTTCGCCTCCTTCACCAAAGCTCTGTCAAGGACCTACATGAAGAGTGCCATCACTCAGACACTTTTTCCCTGTCCAGCTCTCTCATCGGACTCATAGACGGCAGCTTTGAGATGGGTATCAACAATAACATTGAGTTGCTTCAGAACTCATGTAGTAAAAACCAGATACAGACTACAGTATGATTGATTTTTCTTGTGGTTCAATCAGAGTCTGCTCTCAATACTGTCCAGTTTTATAGTTGTTCCTATTAATTGATTGACTGGCTTTTGTCCATGACTCTACTGTCAAACCCCTAACATTGTTTTATTTGATGCTTTGTTGTTGCAGTCTAGTATCCAAACTGATATGCCATTTTTAGTAGAAAAAAAAATGTTTATAATTTGTGATTCCTGACTACTGTAGTGTTGTGGTTTCTTGCAGGTAACCTGCTGTTCCTGGCTGTGGTCAGCCATTTTGGGGCGAAGCTGCACCGGCCCAGGCTCATTGCTATGGGCTGTTTCCTCATGGCTGTAGGATCCTTCCTCACAGGCCTGCCACACTTCTTCATGGGATGGTAAAACAACTGAAATACTGGTTAAACTTGTAGTTGTAGAGATACTCCAATGCGGAGGAAAGTTTCACTTTAGAAATAAAGTAATGTATCCAGTTGTTGATTAATCTCAGTTAACTTCTAACTAAAGTCTTAAGTAATTGGTCAGCTGCTTGATTATGTTTTGGGGCCATACATGTTAAGAGAAGGGATTAACTTGTTATGGCTGCAATCAATGGATCCCGGAGGTCCTAGGTATAATCAACTTCACCAAGCCGCTGGAAATCGAACGCGCCCACAGAACATCAGCGCCGAAACCCCGGCCAGATGAGCCCCCACGAGCCGTATTGATCAGGTTCCTCCGTTTCCAAGACAGAGAGAAGATACTGCAACTCGCAAGAGCCAAAGGGGACATCACCATTGATGGAAAGAGGGTCAGCCTTTTCCCAGATATGAGCGTGGATCTCGCCAGACGTCGCAATCAGTTCAGACCTGCCGCCAAAGCACTGAAGGAGAAGAACATCACCGGCTACCTCATCCACCCTGCATGGATGAAAGTTCAGTACCAAGGCCGAAGCCATCTCTTCAACACACCGGGAGAAGTGCACACTTTTCTCAAAAAACTGAGCAACGTCTGAGCCAGGACGGTCTCTCTGGGGGATAAAATGCAGTTTTTTCAACTCATTTCATTTTCAACTAACCGTATCTTCCCGGGGTGAGTTCTAATACATTTACAGGAGAGTATATTTTGGTTTAGTCCATATCTACTGGGCGAAGCAATAAGTGGGCTTAGGCTTAGGCTTTCCCCCTCATTTATGTTAATCTTTCGAAAAGAGACTCAAGCATCCCTTACCGTGGGCAGTAAATATTCAGCCATAAATATCTATTCACAACGTTTGTTTTCAATTTAGAGAGCTCGCAGGTTTTAGTTTACGCCAAGTTTTAGCTAGTAAGAGCAAGACGGAAAGCGAGCAGCAACGTATCTCTACAAGTGTATTCATGTTTGATTGTTGGGATTGTTGTTTTAGTCTGACAATCGGGGTGGGTGGGATTTTTATTATTTTTTTCTTCCTTTTTTCTATGTTTATTGTTTCCCTCCTAAAGAGACACACAGGTCACTTTTGTGCTCAAACCAAAGTTGAAACATTTCCTAATTATCTGCATATGATAGATTTCTATTCAGTTACATATTTGAAACCCAACCTATGCTTAATCCACTAAAATATGTCACATTCAACGCATAACCTGTCATTATGAAAATCACTGTATTCAAACCTGTGTAGATCAGTCAATTCTTAACTTAAAGACTTAAAACTCAGGATTCTGTAAGTGGCTATGTCAATCAAGACATGTGGTTACTTATAGCTTCCTGTGCCAACCGGAAGTGCCTTTAATTGGGTCACAGTGTTTCGAAGGGTTAAAAAAGTCACATCTCTCCAAAATGTCATATGTGTGACTAGGTAACCCTCCTGAACTGTAAATCAGTCATTTCTCCCAACAGATGTCAAAGAAAAGCTCTCTCTCACACACACACACACAGACACACACACACAGCAAGGATGGAGTGATAAAGTGCGGTGCTTAAAGACACAGAGAGCAGGCAATTGCATTACCATAATCCCTAGGCCGTGCGGAGTTCAACAAGACACCCCACTTGACTGTAGCTCACTTGGTCTGACCACAGTGACCATGCAAAAAAGTAGTCTCATGTAGCAGGCTTTGTCTGCGTAAAAAGTAATCTCATGTAGCTCACTCGGTCTGACCGGTGACCGCAGGGACCATGCAAAAAAAGTAGTATCATGTAGCTCACTCAGACCGGTCTGACCGCAGTGACCGTGCAAAAAAGTAATCTCATGTAGCTCACTTGGTCTGAGCATAGGGACCATTTAAAAAAAGTAGTCTCATCAATGTGATTGTTTTTAATGGAGAATTTGACTATGAGATGAGAGAATTTGACTATGAGATGACAATATAGTAGTTTGGGGAGTATTTTCTATAATAGAATGTATTTGACTACAAGCAGAGTAGGGGCCTCATCCTGAGCATTCTCAAATGGAAAAACACAGTTTGATCATGTGCTGACAGAGAGAGAGGGAGGAGTTTGGGGAGAGTTTAAAATGAGAAGAGTGATTTTTTCTAATAGGCTGCATTTCACTTTGAGCTAACAAGGAGATGAGCATTCTAGAGTGGTGAGGAGTGGTTTCATGTATATTTTTGAGTATCAATTAAGCAGCCAGAAGCACTGTACTTTCTTTATTGCTTAAGGGATTGTGTTAAGTTGTTTTATTTACTATTATTTCCCTTTTCAATAGAATAGAATAGAATAGTATAGAATTGTATAGATGGCTCCAGTGCGCTCATGTCCAATATGCTATAAGGTTGTGGTTGGCTTTAGTCAGCACCTTAGGTATGTACACCATGTGAGGAACAGTGAGGAGAGGGTACTCCTCTGTAAGTGGCAGTCAGGCCGTGTCAATGTCAGGCAGGAGCAGTGTCCAGTGTCAGGATGCTCCACACATCTTAGCAGACTGGACCGGCATATAGACTCCCACTCAGAGCTCAACAGAGCACAGAGGAGACAGGTTTTAGAGGACCTTAGGAGACGGCTGACGATGGAGAGGCTGGCGGTGTTGAGGGCATCGACCCCTGACATCCCTATGGCGACAGATTTAGACATTGTGGAGACTGTAAGGAGAGAAGAGGAGGAGGAGGAAATGTTATGTTCACCTACAGAAGCAGAGGAGGAAGTGGACTGCAAAGAGGATTCCTGCCACTGCCATGCACCAATCCTGAGACTGAAAAAAGCTGTAAAAGAGAGGGATGAGGCACTGCATACAAGAAGTGAGACCAACAAATCCATTAAAGAGGACAACCTTAAGTTGATCTCTGATCTGCAAAGGTTGAGAAAGAAGTACCAGCTGCTGAAAAGGCAGATGGGGATTGGCATGGTGAAGGCCCTCAACTTTCAGGCAGAGTCAGACACAGACACAAATCAAGAGGAGCAGGACCAAGCTAGAGGTTCAGGGGACCAGAGAGAGGAGCCTACAGTGTCCGGGTCAAGCTGCAAACTCATCTTCCCGGGCTCTGCTATGAGTAAGTACTGTTTCTTCAAATAGTGACAAGAGTTTGTGTTTGAAAAGAATATGATAAACCACCTGACTGATTCATGTAGCCTCATGAGATTGTAATTCTAGTCTAAAATGTTATGTTTTTTTGATTAGGTGTGTTTATCGAGGGATTCAGGAAGACCTGTGAGGGCCCTAATCCAAATTATAAGCTGAGTGAAAATTGTGCCTCAAAGGTCAAGAGGGTGACGCAATTTTTAAACTACATGGCGAAGAATGAGACCTACCAGTCCTCTCTCATTTTCCTGACAGACCATGACAAAATAAGGAAGTAAGCAGAATAATTTTTTCTCTCTAGCCTCACAAGCATTAACCAACAATACAGTATTTGATTGTATGATTTGTGTGTGTGTGTGTGTGTGTGTGTGTGTGTGTGTTTTTAGATGGGTTCAATTCCTCCAGAAGAACAAGGCAATCACCACAGTCAACCACTACACCTTGACTATTGGTGCATTTCTTAAATATTCTGAGGAGACCCCTCCATCTGGCTGCCGGCTGACCGTGAACCAATGGAGGGGGATCAACCGGTTGATGAAGGGCATTAGCAAGTCCATGAGACGACCAGTTTCCCTTCACCAGATAAAGGTGAAGGACAACAAGGAAGGCAAGGTGGTGTCCAAAAAGAGCCTGCTGCAGTGCCAGTCTCTTGCCAAGGCCAAAATCCCTCAAGTGCTGAGTAAGTTTTTCTCAATCTGTGATGTCACTGTTTTTACACACTTATAGACGTCAGAGATGTATAGAATGCATTATGGAGTGGGATTATGAAGCTGCCTTTTTTTATTTTCATGTTCACAGAAACATTGGAAGAAACAAGGACACAGAGGAATCAGTACAGGTTTTATGGGTACCTGTGTGCCTACTTTACATCCATATACGGCCACAGACCAGGCCTATATAAAAACATGTTGGTGAAAGAGGTGGAGGAGGCAAAATGTGACCAGTCTGGGGTGTACCTGATCAATGTAAGTCTATGAAATACAGCTGGCTGTGTTTATTTGTTTGTTTGCTTGGTTGGTTATCTTTGGAAACAATTGCAGTCGCAGGAGCGTAATGTGTTTTTTTGTGTTTTTTCTCTGTTCAATTTCTATTAGGTGGGGGAACACAAAACAAATCGGGAGTACGGCATGGTCCAGATGTCGCTGACAAAGGAGGAGTACAGCTGGTTTTCCGACTTCCTCAAATTCAAGCACTGTCTCTTAGGGGGAAAGAAGGCCCAGCACTTCTTTTTCAATTCAACAAACACTCAGATGAAGAACCTGCCTGCCTACCTGAGGGAGGTGTGGAAGGAGATGGGTCTGCCCGAATGTCCTTCATTCACTGACCTGAGGACCTCCATTGTCACTCATGTAGGTCAGATTAGATAGGAATCTAATTAATGTAAGATCCTATTCTATTGTTGTCTGAAGTAATATCAATAATATCATATATTTGTGTGTGTGTGTGTGTGTGTGTGTCTTACAGGTAAAAAACATGCTCCCAAAGGTTGACAGGGAAAGGGTGGCCAACTTCATGTGCCACAACATCCAGACGGCAGACAAATATTATGCCATGAATTTAAATCCAACCCAAGCAAATGAAACCAGGGCACTCTTTGAGGCTGCACTGAAGGGGGAAGATAACACAGTCGCCGCAGAGAACCAGCCCTCCACCTCAGGAGAAAGAAAGCAGAAGGTGAGAGAGGATGCCTCCCTCTCCGACGGGAGCACCACCCCTGAAGAGACCAAGGTGATGTACCAGGAGTCTGGCACGTCCGCCGGTGACTCGGAAGAGGAGGAAGAGGATGAAGATGAGGAACAGATGGCCAGACAACTTCCAGTAAGATCAGCTATTCTGACAGGACACATTTGATTATCAAAATGTACTTGTAAACTATGTAACAGTCAAGTGTGAATTCTGAGATATATCTAATTTCTTGTGTTTGCTCTGTCAGGAGACACCTTCCAAGGTGACCAATCCTCAGGTGGAGATGGAACTTACCCCAAAGAGGAAGCGGAGCATCTGCACACGCCGCATGGAGGTCGCCATCAGCCCCATGCTAGTCTCACCCCTCAAAGTGAGGCTCAAGTCGCCCCCCCCACCAGTCCCTCATTGTCACATTAAAAGGGATGCAACAACTAAACTCAAATAAAGTCAGACTAAAAAATGCCATTGCCTCAAGGAGGTTAAAGCTGCAGGAGAAGGTGCAAAAGAGAGGAGGGGACCCCTGATGCAGCTCGAAGGAAGGGGAGCCGACCAACAACAAGACTTCCTCTTCCAAATAGTCATGTAGATTGTTTTAGACTCTCACATTTATACTGTTCTGATTTTGTTTGGTTTGATTTTCAATTTTGGTGTGCTTGTTTACATTTTAGAAGTGTAAAATGTGTGTAATTTAGTCTAACTGTCTGTTCAATTTTCTATTTTGGTGTGATTCTTTATAATGTAAAGGTTTGTTCTGTTTTATTAAATAACTAGTTTAGTAATTATTTGTGTTGCGCTTTCTTTAAGGTTATATTCTAACTGTCTGTTCAATTTTCTATATTCTACAATTTTCTATATTCTATAAACATTCACTGTCTTGTGTTGTTGTCTGTGAAGGTAGGAACAAATATTTAGGCATTATTGGCATGGGAATCATATGTTTACATTGGCAAAGCAAATTAAGTAGATAATAAACAAAAGTGAAATAAACAATAAAGTCCTGCTGTAGCCTGTACTACTGCTGTTCAGGAAGCACAATTTGAACTAGAAACTTACACAGACAGGCTGAAATAAACACTAAAAAATGGCATCACCGTAATCTCTAGGCCATGCCGAGTTCAACGAGATATCCCGCTTGACCGTAGCTCGCTCGGTCTGAGCGCAGCGACCATGAGAAAAGTAAGCCCAAAATGAAGCCTGCCCCACAACGTCATTTGCTTTTGGGTGACAGTGAGAGAACCGTTAGGTTTAGAAGGACAATTCAACCACAGGAATGTTCCTAACGTCCTTCCAATCCATGCAAGCCTTACCTTGACCGTGTGGCATTAACCCTTAAAAATAAAACAGGGTTTTTTGATCTCACAGATTACAATGACATCTCTCCCCATAGGAATACATTGACAGCTCCCCTAAATTCAACCTGGAGCCTATGTGGGTTAATAATGCCTGTCTTCAATGCCAATCCATCAGGCCACTATGAGGTCTACCTGTGTCGATTCTAAGCTTCCTGGAGCAACCGGAAGTGGTTAAATTCACCCAAAATGTATTTTGATGTACATAACCTGCAAATGTGAAAATGACTGCATTCAACCCTGGGTAGATCAGTCAATTCTTAACATAAAGACTTTAGGATTCTCAGGATTCTGTAAGAGAATACCCAAAGCAAGATATTTGTTTACCTATAGCTTCCTGTGCCAACCGGAAGTGCCTTTAATTGGTGTCTCAGGGGCTTCTCCTTAGGAGGGATGGGGACACCACCACGGGACAGACCCCACACTCATCGCTAGAGATCGAACTTCAGACTCCCTTCAAAACCACTGAACCCCTCAACACACCGAAAGAGATTACGGTGCACACCCTTAGAGGGAGCCGGAACAGGATAACTCCCTCCACCATCACAGAGACACAGAGGAGGAGGAACTATCCAACACCCAGGGAGAGAGAACAAGTGACGTCAGTCGAACACAGTCAGAAAGAGGAGGTGGAAGAGGCGTTAGATAGAGGAGGATATTACCCCAGAGGCCATTCCTCCTGTTCATGTGAGCAAGAAAGAGCAGAAGGCTTCTGATCAGCCAAATGGCAGGCAGAGGGAGAGGTCATAGTGATTCACACCCACAGAGAGAAAGACAACCCACACAACCTCTTGGTTGAGATGAACCACACAGGTAGAGGCAGAGGGCCTTCAGGGCTAGCCAGTCAGCCTGCCTGCTCTGATCCTCAAGTCAATTGTATATAAATTCATGTTCATTAAAGATTTTTATTCAAGAATTGACAAGTCCCATTTCGTTAAAGGGGTCACCCTTTTCCTGCTACAAACACAACTTGCATATCATCACAGACTAGGCCAAAACGTTAATCTTTTAACCTTGCCTGAATAAAACAATGCATTTTTTATAGTGAGCAAGAGTTGCTCCTTTTCCTTTTCTATGATGATTCAAATATTTGGTTGCACCTCAACTGAACGTTGGTTGAGGGCCCCTTTTTTTTAATTAAAAGCATTAAAATTGTGATGTTTCTCACTTATTTACATAACCTACTCCACACTTGCAAAGTGAAAGTTTATAGAAATGTTCTGAAATTAAGTAGTAAACAGAAGAAAAGCAGAATTGAGTCCAATTATAATGCGAATAATTGAATGGTCTATGGTTCAATCCCATTTCTGAAGGTCTGATGAATAATTAATATTGTTTCTCCTCTTCCTTGTGGCAGGGGCAGCAGCACACTGCCCTCCAAAGCCTGCAAAATAATAGCCGGACTGCCCCTTTCCTAGCTCTGCATGGAACTTCCAGTGCCACGTCCTTGGTGACGTGTGGGGTGACATCCGGGATGACCACAGCAACATCCTCTGGAAAGGGAAAAAAGAGGAACAGAATGTGAACAAATGCAAACCGTAGCTTCTAAACACTGGCCAGTTGAAAGGTTCTACTAAGATGTCATGACAAACGGCACCTGTCAGAGTGCTCTCTAAGTCTCTCTCTCTTGGGTGCTCTGAATGGCCTTCCTCTGGCTGAAGCCACAGGGCCAGGAGGAGCCTGGGCACCACCTCCACCACCACCTGAGATGGGCTGAGCAGGTTGCTACGGGGCTCATTGGACTGCTCGCCCAGAATGCTCCTCACAGCTCTTTCCACGGTGCTGTGGACCTTAGGATCGCTGAATTCAACAATAAGGAGAAAACAAAGCTAAACGATGTGCAATGTACTCACTTAGAACACTTTCTTAGTCTGTTTCTGCGTAGTTCCAGATGTGTAGATAAATGGATCAAGTCATATGCGGGGCAGTACATGGAACTCACATGTCAGCTGGCGAGGTGGGGTGCATGGAGCGGCGGAGCTTGCAGAAAGCCTTGTGCTCTATGTTCATCATTTTTAGGCAAGTGTTTACTTCCCAGGCCTGCAGTATGAAACAGGAAGTCCCATTAGTGTAATTTCACAACAGATCTATCCTGCTGTGCTAACTCGTTGTTGAAAGGCTGGTAAAGAGCTCACTAACTTGTAGCATGTCTCTAACTCTCATTCTCTTACCAGCCGAGCGAGGTCGTTTCCCTCCTCCAGGGTTTCCTTCCACACCCTTCAAATAAAACACAGAGCATTTCAACTTTCCTGGCTTCTGATTTTTCTGTTGTTTATTTTACCCACATCTCCTGGAGTGCTGCTGGTGGCAGGGAATGGCAGTGAAGGTGAGTGCTGACGTGGTACTCACCACTCCCTAAGGGATTTTTGCCCTGAGACACCAGCCAGTTGCTCATGTGCTCCGTGGTGACATGGGGAGGGACCTGGCCTTGACTCTGGAGCAGCAGATAGTGGACCATGAGCTTCTTCTGCAAGATGAGGTAAGGTGTGAGACCGTGCCACGAAATACCATGTCATTTACTTTCAGAAGGGCCTCTCGCAACATTTCACAACTGCTCATGCCTCACAATTTGCAAGTGATATTAAGAACTCTTGTTTATGTTTTTGTATGGTGAATCTTACCTGTTTATTGTAATATGTTTCCTCCCAGCAGGCCTGCAGAGTCTGAAAATTAAGGCTGCTCCTACAGAATTCCTTTGAAGATCATGAAAATAATGATGCTTTGTTATGCACATTATGCACAGGCATTTACAGTATGCTAAAATTAATTTATCCTAAGATTACCTTTGTGGGACCATAAGTGAACTCCGGAATGCACCAAACCCTATCCATGGTAAGATGGGGAAGAAATGCAGCACTATAGATATACGGGATGCTCTAGAGATAACAGGAATGACTTACAGTCGCGAATGATCAATGGCTGTGGAGTCCTCCAATATGCTGCACTTAGAATTGAGTTGTAGGCGATGTTTGGCGCAAAATAGAATGTTTACATTCTATTGTCATGGAGAAATGGAATGTGTAGAACCTGTTTAATTGATTATGCTTCTATGTCTTTATTTCGTTAAACATTGAACTCTGTATTATGTCATAATGTGTATATGAGGACGTAGGAGCCCGTCCAGATTCATGACCCGATTATCCAGGTGCATGTTGCTTAGACCTACTAATCCATCCTTGGTTTACAAGTTAAATACATTGTTTATATATGCCTATACAAATCCATCGACCACATCCATTTAAAGCAATGATTGTCAATTGAAATTGTGGTTGTTCTGTTCTCCTGTTGTGCGCCTTGAGTGTTTGTCCCCTTAAGCACATTATTCCAATATTTTTCCGAGCTCTGAATTGACACAAGGAACACTTTT
This sequence comes from Oncorhynchus mykiss, assembly GCF_013265735.2. Lineage (NCBI taxonomy): Eukaryota > Metazoa > Chordata > Actinopteri > Salmoniformes > Salmonidae > Oncorhynchus > Oncorhynchus mykiss. The sequence goes on from NW_023493681.1 coordinate 678,085, forward strand.
GAAAAGATAGTCGGTTAAAAATAAGAGTATGAATGACAATAAACGTATGACTTGGATTGTATGCGTAATAGTGTAGTAAACAGTATCGCTCAGCGCGGGAACTTTTGGTGTTAGGAAAGTTTGCGTTTTTAGCCTCCATGACACGTATCACTTCGTTGTCTTGTTGGTAATAGTAAAAATGCATGACAGTCGGCATTGTAATGGTCTAACAGGTGTTTTTCATTTTGCTTCTCACATTAAACAGACATTTGAGAACGGAATTGCTTACAGTTGTACCTATGATGCAGAGACACACTAAAGCTGTACAGTGTAGTTTGAATAATCAGTTTCAATTATTTGCAGATGAATTCCCTATTATTTACAAATCGAAAGATGTACCATTTGAAATGAATGTGGCAGAACAGTTTAGCATAGAGTTCTTGTGGGTGTCTTCTCCTTCAGTCTTTTTGCCTCCTAGGCCTTGTTTCTCATTACATGGGATTTCCCCAGTGCCAACTTCACACGAGATGGCCGCTGTCTACTGTCATGTGGTGCTGAATGACAGATATCGCTATGCCGATATTGCTGCTGTCCATGGACCTGAAATGTACAATGTACGACCGTCCAAACTTGACCCCACACACAAACACACACATTGATGCCAATCTCTCACACACTTTTGAACATTGCACAACCTGCAACAAAAAACTGAAAGAGCATTTTATTCCGTTTGTGTTTGAATAAAGACCCGAAGAATTCAATCAATGTGTGGATGTTGATTGGACAATGTATATGTGCTTTGCAGAAGTCATTTTTTAAATTCCCTGTAGCGTGAATTTTACTGGAGCATGATCAGATTGCTTTGTTTAAACCAGAATAAAGATTTGGTCTGAGAAACTATGCCGATTATAGCACGATAGCTTTATTTTTATTTTTAAATGAGGCAATGTATATATGACCCCCTTTCAAAGAGTCGCTCATTTATCACTTTCTTGCAGATATACAGTGCCTTCAGAAAGTGTTAATACCCCTTAACGTATTCCTCATGTTGTTTTCTTACAGCCTGAATTCCAAATGGATTAAATTATAGTTTTTTATCATCTCACCCATCTACAGACAACACCCCATAATGACAAAGTAAAAACATGTTTTAATTTTTTTTTCAAATGTATTGAAAATGAAATACAGAAATATTCACAATACATGTTAGAATCACCTTTGGCAGCGATTAAAGCTGTGAGTCTTTCTGGGTAAGTCTCCAAAAGCTTTGCACCCTTGGATTGTACCATATTTGCAATATCACAATATATACAGTACCAGTCAAAAGTCTGGACACACCTACTCATTTAAGGGTTTTTCTTTATTTTACAATTTTTTACATTTTAGAAAAATAGTGAAGACATCAAAACTATGAAATAGCACAATTGGAATCATGTAGTAAGCATTAACTGTTAAACAAATCAAAATATATTTTACATTTGAGAATCTTTGAAGTAGCCATCCTTTTCCTTGACCACTTTGCACACTCTTGGCATTCTCTCAAACCTTTTCATGAGGTAGTCACCAGGAATGTTTTTCAATTAACAGGTGTACCTTCTTAAAAGTTCATTTGTGGAATTTCTTTCCTTCTTAAAGCGTTTGAGCCAATAGGTTGTGTTGTGACAAGGTAGGGATGGTTTACAGAAGATATCCCTATTTGGTAAAAGACCAAGTCCATATTATGCCAAGAACAGCTCAAATAAGCAAAGAGAAACAAGTCCATCTTTACTTAAGACATGAATGTCAGTCAAAACGGAAAAATTCAAGAACTTTGAAAGTTTCTTCTAGTGTAGTCCCAAAAACCATGAAGCGTTTTGATGAAACTGGCTCTCATGAGGACTGCCACAGGAAAGGAAGACCCAAAGTTACCTCTGCTGCAGAGGATAGGTTCAGCAGAGTTCACTGCACCTCAGATTGGAGCCCAAATAAAAGCTTCACAGAGTTCAAGAAACACACACATCTCAACATGCACTGTTCATAGGAGACTGCGTGAATCAGGCCTTCATGGTTGAATTGTTCCATTGAAACCACTACTAAAGGACGGACGCCAATAATAAGAAGAGACTTGCATGGGACAAGAAACACGAGCAATGGACCTACAGTGCCTTGCAAAAGTATTCGGCCCCCTTGAACTTTGCGACCTTTTGCCACATTTCAGGCTTCAAACATAAAGATATAAAACTGTATTTTTTTGTGAAGAATCAACAACAAGTGGGACACAATCATGAAGTAGAAGGACATTTATTGGATATTTCAAACTTTTTTAACAAATAAAAAACAGAAAAATTGGGCGTGCAAAATTATTCAGCCCCCTTAAGTTAATACTTTGTAGCGCCACCTTTTTCTGCGATTACAGCTGTAAGTCGCTTGGGGTATGTCTCTATCAGTTTTGCACATCGAGAGACTGACATTTTTTCCCATTCCTCCTTGCAAAACAGCTCCAGCTCAGTGAGGTTGGATGGAGAGCATTTGTGAACAGCTGAAAGTTTAGAGGGACGGCCAGGTCCTGGTAGATTTGCAGTGGTCTGATACTCCTTCCATTTCAATATTATCCTTGCTCCTTGGGATGTTTAAAGCTTGGGAAATCTTTTTGTATCCAAATCCGGCTTTAAACTTCTTCACAACAGTATCTCGGACCTGCCTGGTGTGTTCCTTGTTCTTCATGATGCTCTCTGCGCTTTTAACGGACCTCTGAGACTATCACAGTGCAGGTGCATTTATACGGAGACTTGATTACACACAGGTGGATTGTATTTATCATCATTAGTCATTTAGGTCAACATTGGATCATTCAGAGATCCTCACTGAACTTCTGGAGAGAGTTTGCTGCACTGAAAGTAAAGGGGCTGAATAATTTTGCACGCCCAATTTTTCAGTTTTTGATTTGTTAAAAAAGTTTGAAATATCCAATAAATGTTGTTCCACTTCATGACTGTGTCCCACTTGTTGTTGATTCTTCACAAAAATACAGTTTTATATCTTTATGTTTGAAGCCTGAAATGTGGCAAAAGGTTGCAAAGTTCAAGGGGGCCGAATACTTTCGCAAGGCACTGTAAGTCTGGTGGAAATCTGTCCTTTGGTCTGATGAGTTCAAATTTGAGATTTTTTTCCCTTCAATGTGTGTGTGTAAAGAATCCAGGGTGTTTAGTTGGGTCTACTCTTCATTATAAAACAATTTGTTGAATGGTTTAAAATCCATCAGAAGCTGCTTCAATTCATGGTGGCTCTGAGTAAGTCTCGGGGACAGAGCTTGTTTTGCCAAGGAAAGTGACAAGGACTGAGGGAAAGTAAACTGGAAAATACATGGAAAGGATCATGGAAGAACCTCAGAGAACATTGCATTTTCAAGATCATGTAACATCAAAATGCATTTTATATTCCTGCCCTGACAGAAAAACCACATGTAACCAACTTACATTTTATGTGAGCACAAATTACATTTTGGTACACAACGTGATCACATTTTCACATTTGTAGTTCACATAAGATTACATTCAAATATGTTTTTGGAACACTTCCCGTGTTCACATGTGAAATTCATGTGGTTTTTGCCTAAACGCCCTGCAGTTCCACACTCAAGGTTCTTAATGATGCTTTAAATGCACATGTATGATTGTGCATGTGTAATGGGTTGAAAACAAAGTAACTAAAAACAGACACCCATTTATTATATCCCCCCCCATATTGTTTATGTATTTGTCTTAATGAATCTAAATGGTATTTTCAACATACTTTAGCGTCAGCAGTCCATAAGGCCAATAGATGGCGCTGTTGTACTGTTGTAGCAGGAGAAACATTAAGTTCAGGCCAAGCGCTCACCATTCTGCAGAATAAGGACCAGAACTTTACAGAGGTAAACTGTGTCTGTTCTTTTACTATTACAGGTATGTAACAGCACTTCAAACGTTCAACTACATACACAATATGTAATAACATGCTATTTAACAACGTTGTCCAGATATTATCACGTTAGGAAAGGTTTTGTTTTGGCTCTGTGTCGAACTGAGTGAGAGAAGAAGGTATTTACATTGAGTGAGAGTATATGTTAGCTTGATGCTAGCTGAGGTAAAAAAAAACATTTACGAGTTACAGAGACTATGTTTACTGAGTAGCTGACTTGTACTGGATTTAGTCTAGGAGATTTTTTATCAAGAATCCATTTGTTAGGGATTTCGGAGTTGGTTTTAGATGTTATTGGTTGTTTTGTGTAAAATTGTGCTCACTAGCTGGTAAACTGGCCGAGCACGCTCAGTCTGGTGGACTTTTAGTACATACAGTGAGAGAGAGAGGATTTTCTGGAGGTGCCACTATCTTCAAGCTGAATGTATTGTTGTCACTTTTCTATAGAGGTAGCGGTATGTAGAAAAACATTCAGTTATTTATGGTTTCATATATAGGTGTTTCTATTGTATGAATGTGAAATACATTGTGGTTTTCATGTGAAACCAAACATTTTTGAATTCTGTTTTAGGTAAAGTGCATTTATGTTGTGTAATTTAAAGTGTGCACTTGTTTGATGTGAATATTTTCAAAGTACTAACAAGAAAATAGACAATTGAACAAGAGAAAAAAAACATTCTTCAGAATAAAGAAAGCGCCAGAACTTGGCAGACGTAAACTTGTGTCCGTTCTTTTTACTATTGCAGGCCACCTCAGCTACACATGTACTCTGTCTGCACACGCATCCACGCATGCACATACACACGGACAAACACACACTAATGTTCTCTCTCTTGTGCTTGTCAGCAGTTCATCGTGGCCCTGTCGTTCGCCTCCTTCACCAAAGCTCTGTCAAGGACCTACATGAAGAGTGCCATCACTCAGACACTTTTTCCCTGTCCAGCTCTCTCATCGGACTCATAGACGGCAGCTTTGAGATGGGTATCAACAATAACATTGAGTTGCTTCAGAACTCATGTAGTAAAAAACAGATACAGACTACAGTATGATTGATTTTTCTTGTGGTTCAATCAGAGTCTGCTCTCAATACTGTCCAGTTTTATAGTTGTTCCTATTAATTGATTGACTGGCTTTTGTCCATGACTCTACTGTCAAACCCCTAACATTGTTTTATTTGATGCTTTGTTGTTGCAGTCTAGTATCCAAACTGATATGCCATTTTTAGTAGAAAAAAAAAATGTTTATAATTTGTGATTCCTGACTACTGTAGTGTTGTGGTTTCTTGCAGGTAACCTGCTGTTCCTGGCTGTGGTCAGCCATTTTGGGGCGAAGCTGCACCGGCCCAGGCTCATTGCTATGGGCTGTTTCCTCATGGCTGTAGGATCCTTCCTCACAGGCCTGCCACACTTCTTCATGGGATGGTAAAACAACTGAAATACTGGTTAAACTTGTAGTTGTAGAGATACTCCAATGCGGAGGAAAGTTTCACTTTAGAAATAAAGTAATGTATCCAGTTGTTGATTAATCTCAGTTAACTTCTAACTAAAGTCTTAAGTAATTGGTCAGCTGCTTGATTATGTTTTGGGGCCATACATGTTAAGAGAAGGGATTAACTTGTTATGGCTGCAATCAATGGATCCCGGAGGTCCTAGGCATAATCAACTTCACCAAGCCGCTGGAAATCGAACGCGCCCACAGAACATCAGCGCCGAAACCCCGGCCAGATGAGCCCCCACGAGCCGTATTGATCAGGTTCCTCCGTTTCCAAGACAGAGAGAAGATACTGCAACTCGCAAGAGCCAAAGGGGACATCACCATTGATGGAAAGAGGGTCAGCCTTTTCCCAGATATGAGCGTGGATCTCGCCAGACGTCGCAATCAGTTCAGACCTGCCGCCAAAGCACTGAAGGAGAAGAACATCACCGGCTACCTCATCCACCCTGCATGGATGAAAGTTCAGTACCAAGGCCGAAGCCATCTCTTCAACACACCGGGAGAAGTGCACACTTTTCTCAAAAAACTGAGCAACGTCTGAGCCAGGACGGTCTCTCTGGGGGATAAAATGCAGTTTTTTCAACTCATTTCATTTTCAACTAACCGTATCTTCCCGGGGTGAGTTCTAATACATTTACAGGAGAGTATATTTTGGTTTAGTCCATATCTACTGGGCGAAGCAATAAGTGGGCTTAGGCTTAGGCTTTCCCCCTCATTTATGTTAATCTTTCGAAAAGAGACTCAAGCATCCCTTACCGTGGGCAGTAAATATTCAGCCATAAATATCTATTCACAACGTTTGTTTTCAATTTAGAGAGCTCGCAGGTTTTAGTTTACGCCAAGTTTTAGCTAGTAAGAGCAAGACGGAAAGCGAGCAGCAACGTATCTCTACAAGTGTATTCATGTTTGATTGTTGGGATTGTTGTTTTAGTCTGACAATCGGGGTGGGTGGGATTTTTATTATTTTTTTCTTCCTTTTTTCTATGTTTATTGTTTCCCTCCTAAAGAGACACACAGGTCACTTTTGTGCTCAAACCAAAGTTGAAACATTTCCTAATTATCTGCATATGATAGATTTCTATTCAGTTACATATTTGAAACCCAACCTATGCTTAATCCACTAAAATATGTCACATTCAACGCATAACCTGTCATTATGAAAATCACTGTATTCAAACCTGTGTAGATCAGTCAATTCTTAACTTAAAGACTTAAAACTCAGGATTCTGTAAGTGGCTATGTCAATCAAGACATGTGGTTACTTATAGCTTCCTGTGCCAACCGGAAGTGCCTTTAATTGGGTCACAGTGTTTCGAAGGGTTAAAAAAGTCACATCTCTCCAAAATGTCATATGTGTGACTAGGTAACCCTCCTGAACTGTAAATCAGTAATTTCTCCCAACAGATGTCAAAGAAAAGCTCTCTCTCACACACACACACACAGACACACACACACAGCAAGGATGGAGTGATAAAGTGCGGTGCTTAAAGACACAGAGAGCAGGCAATTGCATTACCATAATCCCTAGGCCGTGCCGAGTTCAACAAGACACCCCACTTGACTGTAGCTCACTTGGTCTGACCACAGTGACCATGCAAAAAAGTAGTCTCATGTAGCAGGCTTTGTCTGCGTAAAAAGTAATCTCATGTAGCTCACTCGGTCTGACCGGTGACCGCAGGGACCATGCAAAAAAAGTAGTATCATGTAGCTCACTCAGACCGGTCTGACCGCAGTGACCGTGCAAAAAAGTAATCTCATGTAGCTCACTTGGTCTGAGCATAGGGACCATTTAAAAAAAGTAGTCTCATCAATGTGATTGTTTTTAATGGAGAATTTGACTATGAGATGAGAGAATTTGACTATGAGATGACAATATAGTAGTTTGGGGAGTATTTTCTATAATAGAATGTATTTGACTACAAGCAGAGTAGGGGCCTCATCCTGAGCATTCTCAAATGGAAAAACACAGTTTGATCATGTGCTGACAGAGAGAGAGGGAGGAGTTTGGGGAGAGTTTAAAATGAGAAGAGTGATTTTTTTCTAATAGGCTGCATTTCACTTTGAGCTAACAAGGAGATGAGCATTCTAGAGTGGTGAGGAGTGGTTTCATGTATATTTTTGAGTATCAATTAAGCAGCCAGAAGCACTGTACTTTCTTTATTGCTTAAGGGATTGTGTTAAGTTGTTTTATTTACTATTATTTCCCTTTTCAATAGATTAGAATAGAATAGTATAGAATTGTATAGATGGCTCCAGTGCGCTCATGTCCAATATGCTATAAGGTTGTGGTTGGCTTTAGTCAGCACCTTAGGTATGTACACCATGTGAGGAACAGTGAGGAGAGGGTACTCCTCTGTAAGTGGCAGTCAGGCCGTGTCAATGTCAGGCAGGAGCAGTGTCCAGTGTCAGGATGCTCCACACATCTTAGCAGACTGGACCGGCATATAGACTCCCACTCAGAGCTCAACAGAGCACAGAGGAGACAGGTTTTAGAGGACCTTAGGAGACGGCTGACGATGGAGAGGCTGGCGGTGTTGAGGGCATCGACCCCTGACATCCCTATGGCGACAGATTTAGACATTGTGGAGACTGTAAGGAGAGAAGAGGAGGAGGAGGAAATGTTATGTTCACCTACAGAAGCAGAGGAGGAAGTGGACTGCAAAGAGGATTCCTGCCACTGCCATGCACCAATCCTGAGACTGAAAAAAGCTGTAAAAGAGAGGGTTGAGGCACTGCATACAAGAAGTGAGACCAACAAATCCATTAAAGAGGACAACCTTAAGTTGATCTCTGATCTGCAAAGGTTGAGAAAGAAGTACCAGCTGCTGAAAAGGCAGATGGGGATTGGCATGGTGAAGGCCCTCAACTTTCAGGCAGAGTCAGACACAGACACAAATCAAGAGGAGCAGGACCAAGCTCAGGGGACCAGAGAGAGGAGCCTACAGTGTCCGGGTCAAGCTGCAAACTCATCTTCCCGGGCTCTGCTATGAGTAAGTACTGTTTCTTCAAATAGTGACAAGAGTTTGTGTTTGAAAATAATATGATAAACCACCTGACTGATTCATGTAGCCTCATGAGATTGTAATTCTAGTCTAAAATGTTATGTTTTTTTGATTAGGTGTGTTTATCGAGGGATTCAGGAAGACCTGTGAGGGCCCTAATCCAAATTATAAGCTGAGTGAAAATTGTGCCTCAAAGGTCAAGAGGGTGACGCAATTTTTAAACTACATGGCGAAGAATGAGACCTACCAGTCCTCTCTCATTTTCCTGACAGACCATGACAAAATAAGGAAGTAAGCAGAATTATTTTTTCTCTCTAGCCTCACAAGCATTAACCAACAATACAGTATTTGATTGTATGATTTGTGTGTGTGTGTGTGTGTGTGTGTGTTTTTAGATGGGTTCAATTCCTCCAGAAGAACAAGGCAATCACCACAGTCAACCACTACACCTTGACTATTGGTGCATTTCTTAAATATTCTGAGGAGACCCCTCCATCTGGCTGCCGGCTGACCGTGAACCAATGGAGGGGGATCAACCGGTTGATGAAGGGCATTAGCAAGTCCATGAGACGACCAGTTTCCCTTCACCAGATAAAGGTGAAGGACAACAAGGAAGGCAAGGTGGTGTCCAAAAAGAGCCTGCTGGAGTGCCAGTCTCTTGCCAAGGCCAAAATCCCTCAAGTGCTGAGTAAGTTTTTCTCAATCTGTGATGTCACTGTTTTTACACACTTATAGACGTCAGAGATGTATAGAATGCATTATGGAGTGGGATTATGAAGCTGCCTTTTTTTATTTTCATGTTCACAGAAACATTGGAAGAAACAAGGACACAGAGGAATCAGTACAGGTTTTATGGGTACCTGTGTGCCTACTTTACATCCATATACGGCCACAGACCAGGCCTATATAAAAACATGTTGGTGAAAGAGGTGGAGGAGGCAAAATGTGACCAGTCTGGGGTGTACCTGATCAATGTAAGTCTATGAAATACAGCTGGCTGTGTTTATTTGTTTGTTTGCTTGGTTGGTTATCTTTGGAAACAATTGCAGTCGCAGGAGCGTAATGTGTTTTTTTGTGTTTTTTCTCTGTTCAATTTCTATTAGGTGGGGGAACACAAAACAAATCGGGAGTACGGCATGGTCCAGATGTCGCTGACAAAGGAGGAGTACAGCTGGTTTTCCGACTTCCTCAAATTCAAGCACTGTCTCTTAGGGGGAAAGAAGGCCCAGCACTTCTTTTTCAATTCAACAAACACTCAGATGAAGAACCTGCCTGCCTACCTGAGGGAGGTGTGGAAGGAGATGGGTCTGCCCGAATGTCCTTCATTCACTGACCTGAGGACCTCCATTGTCACTCATGTAGGTCAGATTAGATAGGAATCTAATTAATGTAAGATCCTATTCTATTGTTGTCTGAAGTAATATCAATAATATCATATATTTGTGTGTGTGTGTGTGTGTGTGTGTGTGTGTGTGTCTTACAGGTAAAAAACATGCTCCCAAAGGTTGACAGGGAAAGGGTGGCCAACTTCATGTGCCACAACATCCAGACGGCAGACAAATATTATGCCATGAATTTAAATCCAACCCAAGCAAATGAAACCAGGGCACTCTTTGAGGCTGCACTGAAGGGGGAAGATAACACAGTCGCCGCAGAGAACCAGCCCTCCACCTCAGGAGAAAGAAAGCAGAAGGTGAGAGAGGATGCCTCCCTCTCCGACGGGAGCACCACCCCTGAAGAGACCAAGGTGATGTACCAGGAGTCTGGCACGTCCGCCGGTGACTCGGAAGAGGAGGAAGAGGATGAAGATGAGGAACAGATGGCCAGACAACTTCCAGTAAGATCAGCTATTCTGACAGGACACATTTGATTATCAAAATGTACTTGTAAACTATGTAACAGTCAAGTGTGAATTCTGAGATATATCTAATTTCTTGTGTTTGCTCTGTCAGGAGACACCTTCCAAGGTGACCAATCCTCAGGTGGAGATGGAACTTACCCCAAAGAGGAAGCGGAGCATCTGCACACGCCGCATGGAGGTCGCCATCAGCCCCATGCTAGTCTCACCCCTCAAAGTGAGGCTCAAGTCGCCCCCCCCCCACCAGTCCCTCATTGTCACATTAAAAGGGATGCAACAACTAAACTCAAATAAAGTCAGACTAAAAAATGCCATTGCCTCAAGGAGGTTAAAGCTGCAGGAGAAGGTGCAAAAGAGAGGAGGGGACCCCTGATGCAGCTCGAAGGAAGGGGAGCCGACCAACAACAAGACTTCCTCTTCCAAATAGTCATGTAGATTGTTTTAGACTCTCACATTTATACTGTTCTGATTTTGTTTGGTTTGATTTTCAATTTTGGTGTGCTTGTTTACATTTTAGAAGTGTAAAATGTGTGTAATTTAGTCTAACTGTCTGTTCAATTTTCTATTTTGGTGTGATTCTTTATAATGTAAAGGTTTGAGAGAACCGTTAGGTTTAGAAGGACAATTCAACCACAGGAATGTTCCTAACGTCCTTCCAATCCATGCAAGCCTTACCTTGACCGTGTGGCATTAACCCTTAAAAATAAAACAGACAGGGTTTTTTGATCTCACAGATTACAATGACATCTCTCCCCATAGGAATACATTGACAGCTCCCCTAAATTCAACCTGGAGCCTATGTGGGTTAATAATGCCTTATGAACCTGTCTTCAATGCCAATCCATCAGGCCACTATGAGGTCTACCTGTGTCGATTCTAAGCTTCCTGGAGCAACCGGAAGTGGTTAAATTCACCCAAAATGTATTTTGATGTACATAACCTGCAAATGTGAAAATGACTGCATTCAACCCTGGGTAGATCAGTCAATTCTTAACATAAAGACTTTAGGATTCTCAGGATTCTGTAAGAGAATACCCAAAGCAAGATATTTGTTTACCTATAGCTTCCTGTGCCAACCGGAAGTGCCTTTAATTGGTGTCTCAGGGGCTTCTCCTTAGGAGGGATGGGGACACCACCACGGGACAGACCCCACACTCATCGCTAGAGATCGAACTTCAGACTCCCTTCAAAACCACTGAACCCCTCAACACACCGAAAGAGATTACGGTGCACACCCTTAGAGGGAGCCGGAACAGGATAACTCCCTCCACCATCACAGAGACACAGAGGAGGAGGAACTATCCAACACCCAGGGAGAGAGAACAAGTGACGTCAGTCGAACACAGTCAGAAAGAGGAGGTGGAAGAGGCGTTAGATAGAGGAGGATATTACCCCAGAGGCCATTCCTCCTGTTCATGTGAGCAAGAAAGAGCAGAAGGCTTCTGATCAGCCAAATGGCAGGCAGAGGGAGAGGTCATAGTGATTCACACCCACAGAGAGAAAGACAACCCACACAACCTCTTGGTTGAGATGAACCACACAGGTAGAGGCAGAGGGCCTTCAGGGCTAGCCAGTCAGCCTGCCTGCTCTGATCCTCAAGTCAATTGTATATAAATTCATGTTCATTAAAGATTTTTATTCAAGAATTGACAAGTCCCATTTCGTTAAAGGGGTCACCCTTTTCCTGCTACAAACACAACTTGCATATCATCACAGACTAGGCCAAAACGTTAATCTTTTAACCTTGCCTGAATAAAACAATGCATTTTTTATAGTGAGCAAGAGTTGCTCCTTTTCCTTTTCTATGATGATTCAAATATTTGGTTGCACCTCAACTGAACGTTGGTTGAGGGCCCCTTTTTTTTAATTAAAAGCATTAAAATTGTGATGTTTCTCACTTATTTACATAACCTACTCCACACTTGCAAAGTGAAAGTTTATAGAAATGTTCTGAAATTAAGTAGTAAACAGAAGAAAAGCAGAATTGAGTCCAATTATAATGCGAATAATTGAATGGTCTATGGTTCAATCCCATTTCTGAAGGTCTGATGAATAATTAATATTGTTTCTCCTCTTCCTTGTGGCAGGGGCAGCAGCACACTGCCCTCCAAAGCCTGCAAAATAATAGCCGGACTGCCCCTTTCCTAGCTCTGCATGGAACTTCCAGTGCCACGTCCTTGGTGACGTGTGGGGTGACATCCGGGATGACCACAGCAACATCCTCTGGAAAGGGAAAAAAGAGGAACAGAATGTGAACAAATGCAAACCGTAGCTTCTAAACACTGGCCAGTTGAAAGGTTCTACTAAGATGTCATGACAAACGGCACCTGTCAGAGTGCTCTCTAAGTCTCTCTCTCTTGGGTGCTCTGAATGGCCTTCCTCTGGCTGAAGCCACGGGGCCAGGAGGAGCCTGGGCAGCACCTCCACCACCACCTGAGATGGGCTGAGCAGGTTGCTACGGGGCTCATTGGACTGCTCGCCCAGAATGCTCCTCACAGTTCTTTCCACGGTGCTGTGGACCTTAGGATCGCTGAAATCAACAATAAGGAGAAAATAAAGCTAAACGATGTGCAATGTACTCACTTAGAACACTTTCTTAGTCTGTTTCTGCGTAGTTCCAGATGTGTAGATAAATGGATCAAGTCATATGCGGGGCAGTACATGGAACTCACATGTCAGCTGGCGAGGTGGGGTGCATGGAGCGGCGGAGCTTGCAGAAAGCCTTGTGCTCTATGTTCATAATTTTTAGGCAAGTGTTTACTTCCCAGGCCTGCAGTATGAAACAGGAAGTCCCATTAGTGTAATTTCACAACAGATCTATCCTGCTGTGCTAACTCGTTGTTGAAAGGCTGGTAAAGAGCTCACTAACTTGTAGCATGTCTCTAACTCTCATTCTCTTACCAGCCGAGCGAGGTCGTTTCCCTCCTCCAGGGTTTCCTTCCACACCCTTCAAATAAAACACAGAGCATTTCAACTTTCCTGGCTTCTGATTTTTCTGTTGTTTATTTTACCCACATCTCCTGGAGTGCTGCTGGTGGCAGGGAATGGCAGTGAAGGTGAGTGCTGACGTGGTACTCACCACTCCCTAAGGGATTTTTGCCCTGAGACACCAGCCAGTTGCTCCGTGGTGACATGGGGAGGGACCTGGCCTTGACTCTGGAGCAGCAGATAGTGGACCATGAGCTTCTTCTGCAAGATGAGGTAAGGTGTGAGACCGTGCCACGAAATACCATGTCATTTACTTTCAGAAGGGCCTCTCGCAACATTTCACAACTGCTCATGCCTCACAATTTGCAAGTGATATTAAGAACTCTTGTTTATGTTTTTGTATGGTGAATCTTACCTGTTTATTGTAATATGTTTCCTCCCAGCAGGCCTGCAGAGTCTGAAAATTAAGGCTGCTCCTACAGAATTCCTTTGAAGATCATGAAAATAATGATGCTTTGTTATGCACATTATGCACAGGCATTTACAGTATGCTAAAATTAATTTATCCTAAGATTACCTTTGTGGGACCATAAGTGAACTCCGGAATGCACCAAACCCTATCCATGGTAAGATGGGGAAGAAATGCAGCACTATAGATATACGGGATGCTCTAGAGATAACAGGAATGACTTACAGTCGCGAATGATCAATGGCTGTGGAGTCCTCCAATATGCTGCACTTAGAATTGAGTTGTAGGCGATGTTTGGCGCAAAATAGAATGTTTACATTCTATTGCCATGGAGAAATGGAATGTGTAGAACCTGTTTAATTGATTATGCTTCTATGTCTTTATTTCGTTAAACATTGAACTCTGTATTATGTCATAATGTGTATATGAGGACGTAGGAGCCCGTCCAGATTCATGACCCGATTATCCAGGTGCATGTTGCTTAGACCTACTAATCCATCCTTGGTTTACAAGTTAAATACATTGTTTATATATGCCTATACAAATCCATCGACCACATCCATTTAAAGCAATGATTGTCAATTGAAATTGTGGTTGTTCTGTTCTCCTGTTGTGCGCCTTGAGTGTTTGTCCCCTTAAGCACATTATTCCAATATTTTTCCGAGCTCTGAATTGACACAAGGAACACTTTTGAAAAGATAGTCGGTTAAAAATAAGAGTATGAATGACAATAAACGTATGACTTGGATTGTATGCGTAATAGTGTAGTAAACAGTATCGCTCAGCGCGGGAACTTTTGGTGTTAGGAAAGTTTCCGTTTTTAGCCTCCATGACACGTATCACTTCGTTGTCTTGTTGGTAATAGTAAAAATGCATGACAGTCGGCATTGTAATGGTCTAACAGGTGTTTTTCATTTTGCTTCTCACATTAAACAGACATTTGAGAACGGAATTGCTTACAGTTGTACCTATGATGCAGAGACACACTAAAGCTGTACAGTGTAGTTTGAATAATCAGTTTCAATTATTTGCAGATGAATTCCCTATTATTTACAAATCGAAAGATGTACCATTTGAAATGAATGTGGCAGAACAGTTTAGCATAGAGTTCTTGTGGGTGTCTTCTCCTTCAGTCTTTTTGCCTCCTAGGCCTTGTTTCTCATTACATGGGATTTCCCCAGTGCCAACTTCACACGAGATGGCCGCTGTCTACTGTCATGTGGTGCTGAATGACAGATATCGCTATGCCGATATTGCTGCTGTCCATGGACCTGAAATGTACAATGTACGACCGTCCAAACTTGACCCCACACACAAACACACACATTGATGCCAATCTCTCACACACTTTTGAACATTGCACAACCTGCAACAAAAAACTGAAAGAGCATTTTATTCCGTTTGTGTTTGAATAAAGACCCGAAGAATTCAATCAATGTGTGGATGTTGATTGGACAATGTATATGTGCTTTGCAGAAGTCATTTTTTAAATTCCCTGTAGCGTGAATTTTACTGGAGCATGATCAGATTGCTTTGTTTAAACCAGAATAAAGATTTGGTCTGAGAAACTATGCCGATTATAGCACGATAGCTTTATTTTTATTTTTAAATGAGGCAATGTATATATGACCCCCTTTCAAAGAGTCGCTCATTTATCACTTTCTTGCAGATATACAGTGCCTTCAGAAAGTGTTAATACCCCTTAACGTATTCCTCATGTTGTTTTCTTACAGCCTGAATTCCAAATGGATTAAATTATAGTTTTTTATCATCTCACCCAGCTACAGACAACACCCCATAATGACAAAGTAAAAACATGTTTTAATTTTTTTTTCAAATGTATTGAAAATGAAATACAGAAATATTCACAATACATGTTAGAATCACCTTTGGCAGCGATTAAAGCTGTGAGTCTTTCTGGGTAAGTCTCCAAAAGCTTTGCACCCTTGGATTGTACCATATTTGCAATATCACAATATATACAGTACCAGTCAAAAGTCTGGACACACCTACTCATTTAAGGGTTTTTCTTTATTTTACAATTTTTTACATTTTAGAAAAATAGTGAAGACATCAAAACTATGAAATAGCACAATTGGAATCATGTAGTAAGCATTAACTGTTAAACAAATCAAAATATATTTTACATTTGAGAATCTTTGAAGTAGCCATCCTTTTCCTTGACCACTTTGCACACTCTTGGCATTCTCTCAAACCTTTTCATGAGGTAGTCACCAGGAATGTTTTTCAATTAACAGGTGTACCTTCTTAAAAGTTCATTTGTGGAATTTCTTTCCTTCTTAAAGCGTTTGAGCCAATAGATTGTGTTGTGACAAGGTAGGGATGGTTTACAGAAGATATCCCTATTTGGTAAAAGACCAAGTCCATATTATGCCAAGAACAGCTCAAATAAGCAAAGAGAAACAAGTCCATCTTTACTTAAGACATGAATGTCAGTCAAAACGGAAAAATTCAAGAACTTTGAAAGTTTCTTCTAGTGTAGTCCCAAAAACCATGAAGCGTTTTGATGAAACTGGCTCTCATGAGGACTGCCACAGGAAAGGAAGACCCAAAGTTACCTCTGCTGCAGAGGATAGGTTCAGCAGAGTTCACTGCACCTCAGATTGGAGCCCAAATAAAAGCTTCACAGAGTTCAAGAAACACACACATCTCAACATGCACTGTTCATAGGAGACTGCGTGAATCAGGCCTTCATGGTTGAATTGTTCCATTGAAACCACTACTAAAGGACGGACGCCAATAATAAGAAGAGACTTGCATGGGACAAGAAACACGAGCAATGGACCTAAGTCTGGTGGAAATCTGTCCTTTGGTCTGATGAGTTCAAATTTGAGATTTTTTTCCCTTCAATGTGTGTGTGTAAAGAATCCAGGGTGTTCAGTTGGGTCTACTCTTCATTATAAAACAATTTGTTGAATGGTTTAAAATCCATCAGAAGCTGCTTTAATTCATGGTGGCTCTGAGTAAGTCTCGGGGACAGAGCTTGTTTTGCCAAGGAAAGTGAAAAGGACTGAGGGAAAGTAAACTGGAAAATACATGGAAAGGATCATGGAAGAACCTCAGAGAACATTGCATTTTCAAGATCATGTAACATCAAAATGCATTTTATATTCCTGCCCTGACAGAAAAAACACATGTAACCAACTTACATTTTATGTGAGCACAAATTACATTTTGGTACACAACGTGATCACATTTTCACATTTGTAGTTCACATAAGATTACATTCAAATATGTTTTTGGAACACTTCCCGTGTTCACATGTGAAATTCATGTGGTTTTTGCCTAAACGCCCTGCAGTTCCACACTCAAGGTTCTTAATGATGCTTTAAATGCACATGTATGATTGTGCATGTGTAATGGGTTGAAAACAAAGTAACTAAAAACAGACACCCATTTATTATATCCCCCCCCATATTGTTTATGTATTTGTCTTAATGAATCTAAATGGTATTTTCAACATACTTTAGCGTCAGCAGTCCATAAGGCCAATAGATGGCGCTGTTGTACTGTTGTAGCAGGAGAAACATTAAGTTCAGGCCAAGCGCTCACCATTCTGCAGAATAAGGACCAGAACTTTACAGAGGTAAACTGTGTCTGTTCTTTTACTATTACAGGTATGTAACAGCACTTCAAACGTTCAACTACATACACAATATGTAATAACATGCTATTTAACAACGTTGTCCAGATATTATCACGTTAGGAAAGGTTTTGTTTTGGCTCTGTGTCGAACTGAGTGAGAGAAGAAGGTATTTACATTGAGTGAGAGTATATGTTAGCTTGATGCTAGCTGAGGTAAAAAAAAACATTTACGAGTTACAGAGACTATGTTTACTGAGTAGCTGACTTGTACTGGATTTAGTCTAGGAGATTTTTTATCAAGAATCCATTTGTTAGGGATTTCGGAGTTGGTTTTAGATGTTATTGGTTGTTTTGTGTAAAATTGTGCTCACTAGCTGGTAAACTGGCCGAGCACGCTCAGTCTGGTGGACTTTTAGTACATACAGTGAGAGAGAGAGGATTTTCTGGAGGTGCCACTATCTTAAAGCTGAATGTATTGTTGTCACTTTTCTATAGAGGTAGCGGTATATAGAAAAACATTCAGTTATTTATGGTTTCATATATAGGTGTTTCTATTGTATGAATGTGAAATACATTGTGATTTTCATGTGAAACCAAACATTTTTGAATTCTGTTTTAGGTAAAGTGCATTTATGTTGTGTAATTTAAAGTGTGCACTTGTTTGATGTGAATATTTTCAAAGTACTAACAAGAAAATAGACAATTGAACAAGAGAAAAAAAACATTCTTCAGAATAAAGAAAGCGCCAGAACTTGGCAGACGTAAACTTGTGTCCGTTCTTTTTACTATTGCAGGCCACCTCAGCTACACATGTACTCTGTCTGCACACGCATCCACGCATGCACATACACACGGACAAACACACACTAATGTTCTCTCTCTTGTGCTTGTCAGCAGTTCATCGTGGCCCTGTCGTTCGCCTCCTTCACCAAAGCTCTGTCAAGGACCTACATGAAGAGTGCCATCACTCAGACACTTTTTCCCTGTCCAGCTCTCTCATCGGACTCATAGACGGCAGCTTTGAGATGGGTATCAACAATAACATTAAGTTGCTTCAGAACTCATGTAGTAAAAATCAGATACAGACTACAGTATGATTGATTTTTCTTGTGGTTCAATCAGAGTCTGCTCTCAATACTGTCCAGTTTTATAGTTGTTCCTATTAATTGATTGACTGGCTTTTGTCCATGACTCTACTGTCAAACCCCTAACATTGTTTTATTTGATGCTTTGTTGTTGCAGTCTAGTATCCAAACTGATATGCCATTTTTAGTAGAAAAAAAAATGTTTATAATTTGTGATTCCTGACTACTGTAGTGTTGTGGTTTCTTGCAGGTAACCTGCTGTTCCTGGCTGTGGTCAGCCATTTTGGGGCGAAGCTGCACCGGCCCAGGCTCATTGCTATGGGCTGTTTCCTCATGGCTGTCGGATCCTTCCTCACAGGCCTGCCACACTTCTTCATGGGATGGTAAAACAACTGAAATACTGGTTAAACTTGTAGTTGTAGAGATACTCCAATGCGGAGGAAAGTTTCACTTTAGAAATAAAGTAATGTATCCAGTTGTTGATTAATCTCAGTTAACTTCTAACTAAAGTCTTAAGTAATTGGTCAGCTGCTTGATTATGTTTTGGGGCCATACATGTTAAGAGAAGGGATTAACTTGTTATGGCTGCAATCAATGGATCCCGGAGGTCCTAGGCATAATCAACTTCACCAAGCCGCTGGAAATCGAACGCGCCCACAGAACATCAGCGCCGAAACCCCGGCCAGATGAGCCCCCACGAGCCGTATTGATCAGGTTCCTCCGTTTCCAAGACAGAGAGAAGATACTGCAACTCGCAAGAGCCAAAGGGGACATCACCATTGATGGAAAGAGGGTCAGCCTTTTCCCAGATATGAGCGTGGATCTCGCCAGACGTCGCAATCAGTTCAGACCTGCCGCCAAAGCACTGAAGGAGAAGAACATCACCTCATCATACCTCATCCACCCTGCATGGATGAAAGTTCAGTACCAAGGCCGAAGCCATCTCTTCAACACACCGGGAGAAGTGCACACTTTTCTCAAAAAACTGAGCAACGTCTGAGCCAGGACGGTCTCTCTGGGGGATAAAATGCAGTTTTCTCAACTCATTTCATTTTCAACTAACCGTATCTTCCCGGGGTGAGTTCTAATACATTTACAGGAGAGTATATTTTGGTTTAGTCCATATCTACTGGGCGAAGCAATAAGTGGGCTTAGGCTTAGGCTTTCCCCCTCATTTATGTTAATCTTTCGAAAAGAGACTCAAGCATCCCTTACCGTGGGCAGTAAATATTCAGCCATAAATATCTATTCACAACGTTTGTTTTCAATTTAGAGAGCTCGCAGGTTTTAGTTTACGCCAAGTTTTAGCTAGTAAGAGCAAGACGGAAAGCGAGCAGCAACGTATCTCTACAAGTGTATTCATGTTTGATTGTTGGGATTGTTGTTTTAGTCTGACAATCGGGGTGGGTGGGATTTTTATTATTTATTTATTATTATTTCTCCCAACAGATGTCAAAGAAAAGCTCTCTCTCACACACACACACACAGACACACACACACAGCAAGGATGGAGTGATAAAGTGCGGTGCTTAAAGACACAGAGAGCAGGCAATTGCATTACCATAATCCCTAGGCCGTGCCGAGTTCAACAAGACACCCCACTTGACTGTAGCTCACTTGGTCTGACCACAGTGACCATGCAAAAAAGTAGTCTCATGTAGCAGGCTTTGTCTGCGTAAAAAGTAATCTCATGTAGCTCACTCGGTCTGACCGGTGACCGCAAAAGTAGTATCATGTAGCTCACTCAGACCGGTCTGACCGCAGTGACCGTGCAAAAAAGTAATCTCATGTAGCTCACTTGGTCTGAGCATAGGGACCATTTAAAAAAAGTAGTCTCATCAATGTGATTGTTTTTAATGGAGAATTTGACTATGAGATGAGAGAATTTGACTATGAGATGACAATATAGTAGTTTGGGGAGTATTTTCTATAATAGAATGTATTTGACTACAAGCAGAGTAGGGGCCTCATCCTGAGCATTCTCAAATGGAAAAACACAGTTTGATCATGTGCTGACAGAGAGAGAGGGAGGAGTTTGGGGAGAGTTTAAAATGAGAAGAGTGATTTTTTTCTAATAGGCTGCATTTCACTTTGAGCTAACAAGGAGATGAGCATTCTAGAGTGGTGAGGAGTGGTTTCATGTATATTTTTGAGTATCAATTAAGCAGCCAGAAGCACTGTACTTTCTTTATTGCTTAAGGGATTGTGTTAAGTTGTTTTATTTACTATTATTTCCCTTTTCAATAGAATAGAATAGAATAGTATAGAATTGTATAGATGGCTCCAGTGCGCTCATGTCCAATATGCTATAAGGTTGTGGTTGGCTTTAGTCAGCACCTTAGGTATGTACACCATGTGAGGAACAGTGAGGAGAGGGTACTCCTCTGTAAGTGGCAGTCAGGCCGTGTCAATGTCAGGCAGGAGCAGTGTCCAGTGTCAGGATGCTCCACACATCTTAGCAGACTGGACCGGCATATAGACTCCCACTCAGAGCTCAACAGAGCACAGAGGAGACAGGTTTTAGAGGACCTTAGGAGACGGCTGACGATGGAGAGGCTGGCGGTGTTGAGGGCATCGACCCCTGACATCCCTATGGCGACAGATTTAGACATTGTGGAGACTGTAAGGAGAGAAGAGGAGGAGGAGGAAATGTTATGTTCACCTACAGAAGCAGAGGAGGAAGTGGACTGCAAAGAGGATTCCTGCCACTGCCATGCACCAATCCTGAGACTGAAAAAAGCTGTAAAAGAGAGGGATGAGGCACTGCATACAAGAAGTGAGACCAACAAATCCATTAAAGAGGACAACCTTAAGTTGATCTCTGATCTGCAAAGGTTGAGAAAGAAGTACCAGCTGCGGAAAAGGCAGATGGGGATTGGCATGGTGAAGGCCCTCAACTTTCAGGCAGAGTCAGACACAGACACAAATCAAGAGGAGCAGGACCAAGCTAGAGGTTCAGGGGACCAGAGAGAGGAGCCTACAGTGTCCGGGTCAAGCTGCAAACTCATCTTCCCGGGCTCTGCTATGAGTAAGTACTGTTTCTTCAAATAGTGACAAGAGTTTGTGTTTGAAAAGAATATGATAAACCACCTGACTGATTCATGTAGCCTCATGAGATTGTAATTCTAGTCTAAAATGTTATGTTTTTTTGATTAGGTGTGTTTATCGAGGGATTCAGGAAGACCTGTGAGGGCCCTAATCCAAATTATAAGCTGAGTGAAAATTGTGCCTCAAAGGTCAAGAGGGTGACGCAATTTTTAAACTACATGGCGAAGAATGAGACCTACCAGTCCTCTCTCATTTTCCTGACAGACCATGACAAAATAAGGAAGTAAGCAGAATTATTTTTTCTCTCTGGCCTCACAAGCATTAACCAACAATACAGTATTTGATTGTATGATTTGTGTGTGTGTGTGTGTGTGTGTGTGTGTGTTTTTAGATGGGTTCAATTCCTCCAGAAGAACAAGGCAATCACCACAGTCAACCACTACACCTTGACTATTGGTGCATTTCTTAAATATTCTGAGGAGACCCCTCCATCTGGCTGCCGGCTGACCGTGAACCAATGGAGGGGGACCAACCGGTTGATGAAGGGCATTAGCAAGTCCATGAGACGACCAGTTTCCCTTCACCAGATAAAGGTGAAGGACAACAAGGAAGGCAAGGTGGTGTCCAAAAAGAGCCTGCTGGAGTGCCAGTCTCTTGCCAAGGCCAAAATCCCTCAAGTGCTGAGTAAGTTTTTCTCAATCTGTGATGTCACTGTTTTTACACACTTATAGACGTCAGAGATGTATAGAATGCATTATGGAGTGGGATTATGAAGCTGCCTTTTTTTATTTTCATGTTCACAGAAACATTGGAAGAAACAAGGACACAGAGGAATCAGTACAGGTTTTATGGGTACCTGTGTGCCTACTTTACATCCATATACGGCCACAGACCAGGCCTATATAAAAACATGTTGGTGAAAGAGGTGGAGGAGGCAAAATGTGACCAGTCTGGGGTGTACCTGATCAATGTAAGTCTATGAAATACAGCTGGCTGTGTTTATTTGTTTGTTTGCTTGGTTGGTTATCTTTGGAAACAATTGCAGTCGCAGGAGCGTAATGTGTTTTTTTGTGTTTTTTCTCTGTTCAATTTCTATTAGGTGGGGGAACACAAAACAAATCGGGAGTACGGCATGGTCCAGATGTCGCTGACAAAGGAGGAGTACAGCTGGTTTTCCGACTTCCTCAAATTCAAGCACTGTCTCTTAGGGGGAAAGAAGGCCCAGCACTTCTTTTTCAATTCAACAAACACTCAGATGAAGAACCTGCCTGCCTACCTGAGGGAGGTGTGGAAGGAGATGGGTCTGCCCGAATGTCCTTCATTCACTGACATGAGGACCTCCATTGTCACTCATGTAGGTCAGATTAGATAGGAATCTAATTAATGTAAGATCCTATTCTATTGTTGTCTGAAGTAATATCAATAATATCATATATTTGTGTGTGTGTGTGTGTGTGTGTGTGTGTCTTACAGGTAAAAAACATGCTCCCAAAGGTTGACAGGGAAAGGGTGGCCAACTTCATGTGCCACAACATCCAGACGGCAGACAAATATTATGCCATGAATTTAAATCCAACCCAAGCAAATGAAACCAGGGCACTCTTTGAGGCTGCACTGAAGGGGGAAGATAACACAGTCGCCGCAGAGAACCAGCCCTCCACCTCAGGAGAAAGAAAGCAGAAGGTGAGAGAGGATGCCTCCCTCTCCGACGGGAGCACCACCCCTGAAGAGACCAAGGTGATGTACCAGGAGTCTGGCACGTCCGCCGGTGACTCGGAAGAGGAGGAAGAGGATGAAGATGAGGAACAGATGGCCAGACAACTTCCAGTAAGATCAGCTATTCTGACAGGACACATTTGATTATCAAAATGTACTTGTAAACTATGTAACAGTCAAGTGTGAATTCTGAGATATATCTAATTTCTTGTGTTTGCTCTGTCAGGAGACACCTTCCAAGGTGACCAATCCTCAGGTGGAGATGGAACTTACCCCAAAGAGGAAGCGGAGCATCTGCACACGCCGCATGGAGGTCGCCATCAGCCCCATGCTAGTCTCACCCCTCAAAGTGAGGCTCAAGTCGCCCCCCCACCAGTCCCTCATTGTCACATTAAAAGGGATGCAACAACTAAACTCAAATAAAGTCAGACTAAAAAATGCCATTGCCTCAAGGAGGTTAAAGCTGCAGGAGAAGGTGCAAAAGACAGGAGGGGACCCCTGATGCAGCTCGAAGGAAGGGGAGCCGACCAACAACAAGACTTCCTCTTCCAAATAGTCATGTAGATTGTTTTAGACTCTCACATTTATACTGTTCTGATTTTGTTTGGTTTGATTTTCAATTTTGGTGTGCTTGTTTACATTTTAGAAGTGTAAAATGTGTGTAATTTAGTCTAACTGTCTGTTCAATTTTCTATTTTGGTGTGATTCTTTATAATGTAAAGGTTTGTTCTGTTTTATTAAATAACTAGTTTAGTAATTATTTGTGTTGTGCTTTCTTTAAGGTTATATTCTAACTGTCTGTTCAATTTTCTATTTTGGTGTGATTCTTTATAATGTAAAGGTTTGTTCTGTTTTATTAAATAACTAGTTGAGTAATTCTTTGTGTTGTGCTTTCTTTAAGGTTTATATTTAGTTTGTCACTTAATTTGTAAGTGTTAAACATTCACTGTCTTGTGTTGTTGTCTGTGAAGGTAGGAACAAATATTTAGGCATTATTGGCATGGGAATCATATGTTTACATTGGCAAAGCAAATTAAGTAGATAATAAACAAAAGTGAAATAAACAATAAAGTCCTGCTGTAGACTGTACTACTGCTGTTCAGGAAGCACAATTTGAACTAGAAACTTACACAGACAGGCTGAAATAAACACTAAAAAATAACAAATGGCATCACCGTAATATCCCGCTTGACCGTAGCTCGCTCGGTCTGAGCGCAGCGACCATGAGAAAAGTAAGCCCAAAATGAAGCCTGCCCCACAACGTCATTTGCTTTTGGGTGACAGTGAGAGAACCGTTAGGTTTAGAAGGACAATTCAACCACAGGAATGTTCCTAACGTCCTTCCGATCCATGCAAGCCTTACCTTGACCGTGTGGCATCAACCCTTAAAAATAAAACAGGGTTTTTTGATCTCACAGATTACAATGACATCTCTCCCCATAGGAATACATTGACAGCTCCCCTAAATTCAACCTGGAGCCTATGTGGGTTAATAATGCCTTATGAACCTGTCTTCAATGCCAATCCATCAGGCCACTATGAGGTCTACCTGTGTCGATTCTAAGCTTCCTGGAGCAACCGGAAGTGGTTAAATTCACCCAAAATGTATTTTGATGTACATAACCTGCAAATGTGAAAATGACTGCATTCAACCCTGGGTAGATCAGTCAATTCTTAACATAAAGACTTTAGGATTCTCAGGATTCTGTAAGAGAATACCCAAAGCAAGATATTTGTTTACCTATAGCTTCCTGTGCCAACCGGAAGTGCCTTTAATTGGTGTCTCAGGGGCTTCTCCTTAGGAGGGATGGGGACACCACCACGGGACAGACCCCACACTCATCGCTAGAGATCGAACTTCAGACTCCCTTCAAAACCACTGAACCCCTCAACACACCGAAAGAGATTACGGTGCACACCCTTAGAGGGAGCCGGAACAGGATAACTCCCTCCACCATCACAGAGACACAGAGGAGGAGGAACTATCCAACACCCAGGGAGAGAGAACAAGTGACGTCAGTCGAACACAGTCAGAAAGAGGAGGTGGAAGAGGCGTTAGATAGAGGAGGATATTACCCCAGAGGCCATTCCTCCTGTTCATGTGAGCAAGAAAGAGCAGAAGGCTTCTGATCAGCCAAATGGCAGGCAGAGGGAGAGGTCATAGTGATTCACACCCACAGAGAGAAAGACAACCCACACAACCTCTTGGTTGAGATGAACCACACAGGTAGAGGCAGAGGGCCTTCAGGGCTAGCCAGTCAGCCTGCCTGCTCTGATCCTCAAGTCAATTGTATATAAATTCATGTTCATTAAAGATTTTTATTCAAGAATTGACAAGTCCCATTTCGTTAAAGGGGTCACCCTTTTCCTGCTACAAACACAACTTGCATATCATCACAGACTAGGCCAAAACGTTAATCTTTTAACCTTGCCTGAATAAAACAATGCATTTTTTATAGTGAGCAAGAGTTGCTCCTTTTCCTTTTCTATGATGATTCAAATATTTGGTTGCACCTCAACTGAACGTTGGTTGAGGGCCCCTTTTTTTTAATTAAAAGCATTAAAATTGTGATATTTCTCACTTATTTACATAACCTACTCCACACTTGCAAAGTGAAAGTTTATAGAAATGTTCTGAAATTAAGTAGTAAACAGAAGAAAAGCAGAATTGAGTCCAATTATAATGCGAATAATTGAATGGTCTATGGTTCAATCCCATTTCTGAAGTTCTGATTAATAATTAATATTGTTTCTCCTCTTCCTTGTGGCAGGGGCAGCAGCACACTGCCCTCCAAAGCCTGCAAAATAATAGCCGGACTGCCCCTTTCCTAGCTCTGCATGGAACTTCCAGTGCCACGTCCTTGGTGACGTGTGGGGTGACATCCGGGATGACCACAGCAACATCCTCTGGAAAGGGAAAAAAGAGGAACAGAATGTGAACAAATGCAAACCGTAGCTTCTAAACACTGGCCAGTTGAAAGGTTCTACTAAGATGTCATGACAAACGGCACCTGTCAGAGTGCTCTCTAAGTCTCTCTCTCTTGGGTGCTCTGAATGGCCTTCCTCTGGCTGAAGCCACAGGGCCAGGAGGAGCCTGGGCACCACCTCCACCACCACCTGAGATGGGCTGAGCAGGTTGCTACGGGGCTCATTGGACTGCTCACCCAGAATGCTCCTCACAGCTCTTTCCACGGTGCTGTGGACCTTAGGATCGCTGAAATCAACAATAAGGAGAAAACAAAGCTAAACGATGTGCAATGTACTCACTTAGAACACTTTCTTAGTCTGTTTCTGCGTAGTTCCAGATGTGTAGATAAATGGATCAAGTCATATGCGGGGCAGTACATGGAACTCACATGTCAGCTGGCGAGGTGGGGTGCATGGAGCGGCGGAGCTTGCAGAAAGCCTTGTGCTCTATGTTCATCATTTTTAGGCAAGTGTTTACTTCCCAGGCCTGCAGTATGAAACAGGAAGTCCCATTAGTGTAATTTCACAACAGATCTATCCTGCTGTGCTAACTCGTTGTTGAAAGGCTGGTAAAGAGCTCACTAACTTGTAGCATGTCTCTAACTCTCATTCTCTTACCAGCCGAGCGAGGTCGTTTCCCTCCTCCAGGGTTTCCTTCCACACCCTTCAAATAAAACACAGAGCATTTCAACTTTCCTGGCTTCTGATTTTTCTGTTGTTTATTTTACCCACATCTCCTGGAGTGCTGCTGGTGGCAGGGAATGGCAGTGAAGGTGAGTGCTGATGTGGTACTCACCACTCCCTAAGGGATTTTTGCCCTGAGACACCAGCCAGTTGCTCATGTGCTCCGTGGTGACATGGGGAGGGACCTGGCCTTGACTCTGGAGCAGCAGATAGTGGACCATGAGCTTCTTCTGCAAGATGAGGTAAGGTGTGAGACCGTGCCACGAAATACCATGTCATTTACTTTCAGAAGGGCCTCTCGCAACATTTCACAACTGCTCATGCCTCACAATTTGCAAGTGATATTAAGAACTCTTGTTTATGTTTTTGTATGGTGAATCTTACCTGTTTATTGTAATATGTTTCCTCCCAGCAGGCCTGCAGAGTCTGAAAATTAAGGCTGCTCCTACAGAATTCCTTTGAAGATCATGAAAATAATGATGCTTTGTTATGCACATTATGCACAGGCATTTACAGTATGCTAAAATTAATTTATCCTAAGATTACCTTTGTGGGACCATAAGTGAACTCCGGAATGCACCAAACCCTATCCATGGTAAGATGGGGAAGAAATGCAGCACTATAGATATACGGGATGCTCTAGAGATAACAGGAATGACTTACAGTCGCGAATGATCAATGGCTGTGGAGTCCTCCAATATGCTGCACTTAGAATTTAGTTGTAGGCGATGTTTGGCGCAAAATAGAATGTTTACATTCTATTGCCATGGAGAAATGGAATGTGTAGAACCTGTTTAATTGATTATGCTTCTATGTCTTTATTTCGTTAAACATTGAACTCTGTATTATGTCATAATGTGTATATGAGGACGTAGGAGCCCGTCCAGATTCATGACCCGATTATCCAGGTGCATGTTGCTTGGTTTACAAGTTTAATACATTTTAATACAGTTTAATATATTGTTTATATATGCCTATACAAATCCATCGACCACATCCATTTAAAGCAATGATTGTCAATTGAAATTGTGGTTGTTCTGTTCTCCTGTTGTGCGCCTTGAGTGTTTGTCCCCTTAAGCACATTATTCCAATATTTTTCCGAGCTCTGAATTGACACAAGGAACACTTTTGAAAAGATAGTCGGTTAAAAATAAGAGTATGAATGACAATAAACGTATGACTTGGATTGTATGCGTAATAGTGTAGTAAACAGTATCGCTCAGCGCGGGAACTTTTGGTGTTAGGAAAGTTTCCGTTTTTAGCCTCCATGACACGTATCACTTCGTTGTCTTGTTGGTAATAGTAAAAATGCATGACAGTCGGCATTGTAATGGTCTAACAGGTGTTTTTCATTTTGCTTCTCACATTAAACAGACATTTGAGAACGGAATTGCTTACAGTTGTACCTATGATGCAGAGACACACTAAAGCTGTACAGTGTAGTTTGAATAATCAGTTTCAATTATTTGCAGATGAATTCCCTATTATTTACAAATCGAAAGATGTACCATTTGAAATGAATGTGGCAGAACAGTTTAGCATAGAGTTCTTGTGGGTGTCTTCTCCTTCAGTCTTTTTGCCTCCTAGGCCTTGTTTCTCATTACATGGGATTTCCCCAGTGCCAACTTCACACGAGATGGCCGCTGTCTACTGTCATGTGGTGCTGAATGACAGATATCGCTATGCCGATATTGCTGCTGTCCATGGACCTGAAATGTACAATGTACGACCGTCCAAACTTGACCCCACACACAAACACACACATTGATGCCAATCTCTCACACACTTTTGAACATTGCACAACCTGCAACAAAAAACTGAAAGAGCATTTTATTCCGTTTGTGTTTGAATAAAGACCCGAAGAATTCAATCAATGTGTGGATGTTGATTGGACAATGTATATGTGCTTTGCAGAAGTCATTTTTTAAATTCCCTGTAGCGTGAATTTTACTGGAGCATGATCAGATTGCTTTGTTTAAACCAGAATAAAGATTTGGTCTGAGAAACTATGCCGATTATAGCACGATAGCTTTATTTTTATTTTTAAATGAGGCAATGTATATATGACCCCCTTTCAAAGAGTCGCTCATTTATCACTTTCTTGCAGATATACAGTGCCTTCAGAAAGTGTTAATACCCCTTAACGTATTCCTCATGTTGTTTTCTTACAGCCTGAATTCCAAATGGATTAAATTATAGTTTTTTATCATCTCACCCAGCTACAGACAACACCCCATAATGACAAAGTAAAAACATGTTTAAATTTTTTTTTCAAATGTATTGAAAATGAAATACAGAAATATTCACAATACATGTTAGAATCACCTTTGGCAGCGATTAAAGCTGTGAGTCTTTCTGGGTAAGTCTCCAAAAGCTTTGCACCCTTGGATTGTACCATATTTGCAATATCACAATATATACAGTACCAGTCAAAAGTCTGGACACACCTACTCATTTAAGGGTTTTTCTTTATTTTACAATTTTTTACATTTTAGAAAAATAGTGAAGACATCAAAACTATGAAATAGCACAATTGGAATCATGTAGTAAGCATTAACTGTTAAACAAATCAAAATATATTTTACATTTGAGAATCTTTGAAGTAGCCATCCTTTTCCTTGACCACTTTGCACACTCTTGGCATTCTCTCAAACCTTTTCATGAGGTAGTCACCAGGAATGTTTTTCAATTAACAGGTGTACCTTCTTAAAAGTTCATTTGTGGAATTTCTTTCCTTCTTAAAGCGTTTGAGCCAATAGGTTGTGTTGTGACAAGGTAGGGATGGTTTACAGAAGATATCCCTATTTGGTAAAAGACCAAGTCCATATTATGCCAAGAACAGCTCAAATAAGCAAAGAGAAACAAGTCCATCTTTACTTAAGACATGAATGTCAGTCAAAACGGAAAAATTCAAGAACTTTGAAAGTTTCTTCTAGTGTAGTCCCAAAAACCATGAAGCGTTTTGATGAAACTGGCTCTCATGAGGACTGCCACAGGAAAGGAAGACCCAAAGTTACCTCTGCTGCAGAGGATAGGTTCAGCAGAGTTCACTGCACCTCAGATTGGAGCCCAAATAAAAGCTTCACAGAGTTCAAGAAACACACACATCTCAACATGCACTGTTCATAGGAGACTGCGTGAATCAGGCCTTCATGGTTGAATTGTTCCATTGAAACCACTACTAAAGGACGGACGCCAATAATAAGAAGAGACTTGCATGGGACAAGAAACACGAGCAATGGACCTAAGTCTGATGGAAATCTGTCCTTTGGTCTGATGAGTTCAAATTTGAGATTTTTTTCCCTTCAATGTGTGTGTGTAAAGAATCCAGGGTGTTTAGTTGGGTCTACTCTTCATTATAAAACAATTTGTTGAATGGTTTAAAATCCATCAGAAGCTGCTTCAATTCATGGTGGCTCTGAGTAAGTCTCGGGGACAGAGCTTGTTTTGCCAAGGAAAGTGAAAAGGACTGAGGGAAAGTAAACTGGAAAATACATGGAAAGGATCATGGAAGAACCTCAGAGAACATTGCATTTTCAAGATCATGTAACATCAAAATGCATTTTATATTCCTGCCCTGACAGAAAAACCACATGTAACCAACTTACATTTTATGTGAGCACAAATTACATTTTGGTACACAACGTGATCACATTTTCACATTTGTAGTTCACATAAGATTACATTCAAATATGTTTTTGGAACACTTCCCGTGTTCACATGTGAAATTCATGTGGTTTTTGCCTAAACGCCCTGCAGTTCCACACTCAAGGTTCTTAATGATGCTTTAAATGCACATGTATGATTGTGCATGTGTAATGGGTTGAAAACAAAGTAACTAAAAACAGACACCCATTTATTATATCCCCCCCCAATATTGTTTATGTATTTGTCTTAATGAATCTAAATGGTATTTTCAACATACTTTAGCGTCAGCAGTCCATAAGGCCAATAGATGGCGATGTTGTACTGTTGTAGCAGGAGAAACATTAAGTTCAGGCCAAGCGCTCACCATTCTGCAGAATTATATATAAGTAACCAGAACTTATAAGGACCAGAACTTTACAGAGGTAAACTGTGTCTGTTCTTTTACTATTACAGGTATGTAACAGCACTTCAAACGTTCAACTACATACACAATATGTAATAACATGCTATTTAACAACGTTGTCCAGATATTATCACGTTAGGAAAGGTTTTGTTTTGGCTCTGTGTCGAACTGAGTGAGAGAAGAAGGTATTTACATTGAGTGAGAGTATATGTTAGCTTGATGCTAGCTGAGGTAAAAAAAAACATTTACGAGTTACAGAGACTATGTTTACTGAGTAGCTGACTTGTACTGGATTTAGTCTAGGAGATTTTTTATCAAGAATCCATTTGTTAGGGATTTCGGAGTTGGTTTTAGATGTTATTGGTTGTTTTGTGTAAAATTGTGCTCACTAGCTGGTAAACTGGCCGAGCACGCTCAGTCTGGTGGACTTTTAGTACATACAGTGAGAGAGAGAGGATTTTCTGGAGGTGCCACTATCTTAAAGCTGAATGTATTGTTGTCACTTTTCTATAGAGGTAGCGGTATATAGAAAAACATTCAGTTATTTATGGTTTCATATATAGGTGTTTCTATTGTATGAATGTGAAATACATTGTGGTTTTCATGTGAAACCAAACATTTTTGAATTCTGTTTTAGGTAAAGTGCATTTATGTTGTGTAATTTAAAGTGTGCACTTGTTTGATGTGAATATTTTCAAAGTACTAACAAGAAAATAGACAATTGAACAAGAGAAAAAAAACATTCTTCAGAATAAAGAAAGCGCCAGAACTTGGCAGACGTAAACTTGTGTCCGTTCTTTTTACTATTGCAGGCCACCTCAGCTACACATGTACTCTGTCTGCACACGCATCCACGCATGCACATACACACGGACAAACACACACTAATGTTCTCTCTCTTGTGCTTGTCAGCAGTTCATCGTGGCCCTGTCGTTCGCCTCCTTCACCAAAGCTCTGTCAAGGACCTACATGAAGAGTGCCATCACTCAGACACTTTTTCCCTGTCCAGCTCTCTCATCGGACTCATAGACGGCAGCTTTGAGATGGGTATCAACAATAACATTGAGTTGCTTCAGAACTCATGTAGTAAAAACCAGATACAGACTACAGTGTGATTGATTTTTCTTGTGGTTCAATCAGAGTCTGCTCTCAATACTGTCCAGTTTTATAGTTGTTCCTATTAATTGATTGACTGGCTTTTGTCCATGACTCTACTGTCAAACCCCTAACATTGTTTTATTTGATGCTTTGTTGTTGCAGTCTAGTATCCAAACTGATATGCCATTTTTAGTAGAAAAAAAAATGTTTATAATTTGTGATTCCTGACTACTGTAGTGTTGTGGTTTCTTGCAGGTAACCTGCTGTTCCTGGCTGTGGTCAGCCATTTTGGGGCGAAGCTGCACCGGCCCAGGCTCATTGCTATGGGCTGTTTCCTCATGGCTGTAGGATCCTTCCTCACAGGCCTGCCACACTTCTTCATGGGATGGTAAAACAACTGAAATACTGGTTAAACTTGTAGTTGTAGAGATACTCCAATGCGGAGGAAAGTTTCACTTTAGAAATAAAGTAATGTATCCAGTTGTTGATTAATCTCAGTTAACTTCTAACTAAAGTCTTAAGTAATTGGTCAGCTGCTTGATTATGTTTTGGGGCCATACATGTTAAGAGAAGGGATTAACTTGTTATGGCTGCAATCAATGGATCCCGGAGGTCCTAGGTATAATCAACTTCACCAAGCCGCTGGAAATCGAACGCGCCCACAGAACATCAGCGCCGAAACCCCGGCCAGATGAGCCCCCACGAGCCGTATTGATCAGGTTCCTCCGTTTCCAAGACAGAGAGAAGATACTGCAACTCGCAAGAGCCAAAGGGGACATCACCATTGATGGAAAGAGGGTCAGCCTTTTCCCAGATATGAGCGTGGATCTCGCCAGACGTCGCAATCAGTTCAGACCTGCCGCCAAAGCACTGAAGGAGAAGAACATCACCGGCTACCTCATCCACCCTGCATGGATGAAAGTTCAGTACCAAGGCCGAAGCCATCTCTTCAACACACCGGGAGAAGTGCACACTTTTCTCAAAAAACTGAGCAACGTCTGAGCCAGGACGGTCTCTCTGGGGGATAAAATGCAGTTTTTTCAACTCATTTCATTTTCAACTAACCGTATCTTCCCGGGGTGAGTTCTAATACATTTACAGGAGAGTATATTTTGGTTTAGTCCATATCTACTGGGCGAAGCAATAAGTGGGCTTAGGCTTAGGCTTTCCCCCTCGTTTATGTTAATCTTTCGAAAAGAGACTCAAGCATCCCTTACCGTGGGCAGTAAATATTCAGCCATAAATATCTATTCACAACGTTTGTTTTCAATTTAGAGAGCTCGCAGGTTTTAGTTTACGCCAAGTTTTAGCTAGTAAGAGCAAGACGGAAAGCGAGCAGCAACGTATCTCTACAAGTGTATTCATGTTTGATTGTTGGGATTGTTGTTTTAGTCTGACAATCGGGGTGGGTGGGATTTTTATTATTTTTTTCTTCCTTTTTTCTATGTTTATTGTTTCCCTCCTAAAGAGACACACAGGTCACTTTTGTGCTCAAACCAAAGTTGAAACATTTCCTAATTATCTGCATATGATAGATTTCTATTCAGTTACATATTTGAAACCCAACCTATGCTTAATCCACTAAAATATGTCACATTCAACGCATAACCTGTCATTATGAAAATCACTGTATTCAAACCTGTGTAGATCAGTCAATTCTTAACTTAAAGACTTAAAACTCAGGATTCTGTAAGTGGCTGTCAATCAAGACATGTGGTTACTTATAGCTTCCTGTGCCAACCGGAAGTGCCTTTAATTGGGTCACAGTGTTTCGAAGGGTTAAAAAAGTCACATCTCTCCAAAATGTCATATGTGTGACTAGGTAACCCTCCTGAACTGTAAATCAGTCATTTCTCCCAACAGATGTCAAAGAAAAGCTCTCTCTCACACACACACACACAGACACACACACACAGCAAGGATGGAGTGATAAAGTGCGGTGCTTAAAGACACAGAGAGCAGGCAATTGCATTACCATAATCCCTAGGCCGTGCCGAGTTCAACAAGACACCCCACTTGACTGTAGCTCACTTGGTCTGACCACAGTGACCATGCAAAAAAGTAGTCTCATGTAGCAGGCTTTGTCTGCGTAAAAAGTAATCTCATGTAGCTCACTCGGTCTGACCGGTGACTGCAGGGACCATGCAAAAAAAGTAGTATCATGTAGCTCACTCAGACCGGTCTGACCGCAGTGACCGTGCAAAAAAGTAATCTCATGTAGCTCACTTGGTCTGAGCATAGGGACCATTTAAAAAAAGTAGTCTCATCAATGTGATTGTTTTTAATGGAGAATTTGACTATGAGATGAGAGAATTTGACTATGAGATGACAATATAGTAGTTTGGGGAGTATTTTCTACAATAGAATGTATTTGACTACAAGCAGAGTAGGGGCCTCATCCTGAGCATTCTCAAATGGAAAAACACAGTTTGATCATGTGCTGACAGAGAGAGAGGGAGGAGTTTGGGGAGAGTTTAAAATGAGAAGAGTGATTTTTTCTAATAGGCTGCATTTCACTTTGAGCTAACAAGGAGATGAGCATTCTAGAGTGGTGAGGAGTGGTTTCATGTATATTTTTGAGTATCAATTAAGCAGCCAGAAGCACTGTACTTTCTTTATTGCTTAAGGGATTGTGTTAAGTTGTTTTATTTACTATTATTTCCCTTTTCAATAGAATAGAATAGAATAGTATAGAATTGTATAGATGGCTCCAGTGCGCTCATGTCCAATATGCTATAAGGTTGTGGTTGGCTTTAGTCAGCACCTTAGGTATGTACACCATGTGAGGAACAGTGAGGAGAGGGTACTCCTCTGTAAGTGGCAGTCAGGCCGTGTCAATGTCAGGCAGGAGCAGTGTCCAGTGTCAGGATGCTCCACACATCTTAGCAGACTGGACCGGCATATAGACTCCCACTCAGAGCTCAACAGAGCACAGAGGAGACAGGTTTTAGAGGACCTTAGGAGACGGCTGACGATGGAGAGGCTGGCGGTGTTGAGGGCATCGACCCCTGACATCCCTATGGCGACAGATTTAGACATTGTGGAGACTGTAAGGAGAGAAGAGGAGGAGGAGGAAATGTTATGTTCACCTACAGAAGCAGAGGAGGAAGTGGACTGCAAAGAGGATTCCTGCCACTGCCATGCACCAATCCTGAGACTGAAAAAAGCTGTAAAAGAGAGGGATGAGGCACTGCATACAAGAAGTGAGACCAACAAATCCATTAAAGAGGACAACCTTAAGTTGATCTCTGATCTG
This sequence comes from Oncorhynchus mykiss, assembly GCF_013265735.2. Taxonomy (NCBI): domain Eukaryota; kingdom Metazoa; phylum Chordata; class Actinopteri; order Salmoniformes; family Salmonidae; genus Oncorhynchus; species Oncorhynchus mykiss. The sequence continues at coordinate 713,265 of NW_023493681.1, forward strand.
CAAAGGTTGAGAAAGAAGTACCAGCTGCTGAAAAGGCAGATGGGGATTGGCATGGTGAAGGCCCTCAACTTTCAGGCAGAGTCAGACACAGACACAAATCAAGAGGAGCAGGACCAAGCTAGAGGTTCAGGGGACCAGAGAGAGGAGCCTACAGTGTCCGGGTCAAGCTGCAAACTCATCTTCCCGGGCTCTGCTATGAGTAAGTACTGTTTCTTCAAATAGTGACAAGAGTTTGTGTTTGAAAAGAATATGATAAACCACCTGACTGATTCATGTAGCCTCATGAGATTGTAATTCTAGTCTAAAATGTTATGTTTTTTTGATTAGGTGTGTTTATCGAGGGATTCAGGAAGACCTGTGAGGGCCCTAATCCAAATTATAAGCTGAGTGAAAATTGTGCCTCAAAGGTCAAGAGGGTGACGCAATTTTTAAACTACATGGCGAAGAATGAGACCTACCAGTCCTCTCTCATTTTCCTGACAGACCATGACAAAATAAGGAAGTAAGCAGAATTATTTTTTCTCTCTAGCCTCACAAGCATTAACCAACAATACAGTATTTGATTGTATGATTTGTGTGTGTGTGTGTGTGTGTGTGTGTGTGTTTTTAGATGGGTTCAATTCCTCCAGAAGAACAAGGCAATCACCACAGTCAACCACTACACCTTGACTATTGGTGCATTTCTTAAATATTCTGAGGAGACCCCTCCATCTGGCTGCCGGCTGACCGTGAACCAATGGAGGGGGATCAACCGGTTGATGAAGGGCATTAGCAAGTCCATGAGACGACCAGTTTCCCTTCACCAGATAAAGGTGAAGGACAACAAGGAAGGCAAGGTGGTGTCCAAAAAGAGCCTGCTGGAGTGCCAGTCTCTTGCCAAGGCCAAAATCCCTCAAGTGCTGAGTAAGTTTTTCTCAATCTGTGATGTCACTGTTTTTACACACTTATAGACGTCAGAGATGTATAGAATGCATTATGGAGTGGGATTATGAAGCTGCCTTTTTTTATTTTCATGTTCACAGAAACATTGGAAGAAACAAGGACACAGAGGAATCAGTACAGGTTTTATGGGTACCTGTGTGCCTACTTTACATCCATATACAGCCACAGACCAGGCCTATATAAAAACATGTTGGTGAAAGAGGTGGAGGAGGCAAAATGTGACCAGTCTGGGGTGTACCTGATCAATGTAAGTCTATGAAATACAGCTGGCTGTGTTTATTTGTTTGTTTGCTTGGTTGGTTATCTTTGGAAACAATTGCAGTCGCAGGAGCGTAATGTGTTTTTTTGTGTTTTTTCTCTGTTCAATTTCTATTAGGTGGGGGAACACAAAACAAATCGGGAGTACGGCATGGTCCAGATGTCGCTGACAAAGGAGGAGTACAGCTGGTTTTCCGACTTCCTCAAATTCAAGCACTGTCTCTTAGGGGGAAAGAAGGCCCAGCACTTCTTTTTCAATTCAACAAACACTCAGATGAAGAACCTGCCTGCCTACCTGAGGGAGGTGTGGAAGGAGATGGGTCTGCCCGAATGTCCTTCATTCACTGACCTGAGGACCTCCATTGTCACTCATGTAGGTCAGATTAGATAGGAATCTAATTAATGTAAGATCCTATTCTATTGTTGTCTGAAGTAATATCAATAATATCATATATTTGTGTGTGTGTGTGTGTGTCTTACAGGTAAAAAACATGCTCCCAAAGGTTGACAGGGAAAGGGTGGCCAACTTCATGTGCCACAACATCCAGACGGCAGACAAATATTATGCCATGAATTTAAATCCAACCCAAGCAAATGAAACCAGGGCACTCTTTGAGGCTGCACTGAAGGGGGAAGATAACACAGTCGCCGCAGAGAACCAGCCCTCCACCTCAGGAGAAAGAAAGCAGAAGGTGAGAGAGGATGCCTCCCTCTCCGACGGGAGCACCACCCCTGAAGAGACCAAGGTGATGTACCAGGAGTCTGGCACGTCCGCCGGTGACTCGGAAGAGGAGGAAGAGGATGAAGATGAGGAACAGATGGCCAGACAACTTCCAGTAAGATCAGCTATTCTGACAGGACACATTTGATTATCAAAATGTACTTGTAAACTATGTAACAGTCAAGTGTGAATTCTGAGATATATCTAATTTCTTGTGTTTGCTCTGTCAGGAGACACCTTCCAAGGTGACCAATCCTCAGGTGGAGATGGAACTTACCCCAAAGAGGAAGCGGAGCATCTGCACACGCCGCATGGAGGTCGCCATCAGCCCCATGCTAGTCTCACCCCTCAAAGTGAGGCTCAAGTCGCCCCCCCACCAGTCCCTCATTGTCACATTAAAAGGGATGCAACAACTAAACTCAAATAAAGTCAGACTAAAAAATGCCATTGCCTCAAGGAGGTTAAAGCTGCAGGAGAAGGTGCAAAAGACAGGAGGGGACCCCTGATGCAGCTCGAAGGAAGGGGAGCCGACCAACAACAAGACTTCCTCTTCCAAATAGTCATGTAGATTGTTTTAGACTCTCACATTTATACTGTTCTGATTTTGTTTGGTTTGATTTTCAATTTTGGTGTGCTTGTTTACATTTTAGAAGTGTAAAATGTGTGTAATTTAGTCTAACTGTCTGTTCAATTTTCTATTTTGGTGTGATTCTTTATAATGTAAAGGTTTGTTCTGTTTTATTAAATAACTAGTTTAGTAATTATTTGTGTTGTGCTTTCTTTAAGGTTATATTCTAACTGTCTGTTCAATATTCTATTTTGGTGTGATTCTTTATAATGTAAAGGTTTGTTCTGTTTTATTAAATAACTAGTTGAGTAATTCTTTGTGTTGTGCTTTCTTTAAGGTTTATATTTAGTTTGTCACTTAATTTGTAAGTGTTAAACATTCACTGTCTTGTGTTGTTGTCTGTGAAGGTAGGAACAAATATTTAGGCATTATTGGCATGGGAATCATATGTTTACATTGGCAAAGCAAATTAAGTAGATAATAAACAAAAGTGAAATAAACAATAAAGTCCTGCTGTAGACTGTACTACTGCTGTTCAGGAAGCACAATTTGAACTAGAAACTTACACAGACAGGCTGAAATAAACACTAAAAAATAACAAATGGCATCACCGTAATATCCCGCTTGACCGTAGCTCGCTCGAACTGAGCGCAGCGACCATGAGAAAAGTAAGCCCAAAATGAAGCCTGCCCCACAACGTCATTTGCTTTTGGGTGACAGTGAGAGAACCGTTAGGTTTAGAAGGACAATTCAACCACAGGAATGTTCCTAACGTCCTTCCAATCCATGCAAGCCTTACCTTGACCGTGTGGCATTAACCCTTAAAAATAAAACAGGGTTTTTTGATCTCACAGATTACAATGACATCTCTCCCCATAGGAATACATTGACAACTCCCCTAAATTCAACCTGGAGCCTATGTGGGTTAATAATGCCTTATGAACCTGTCTTCAATGCCAATCCATCAGGCCACTATGAGGTCTACCTGTGTCGATTCTAAGCTTCCTGGAGCAACCGGAAGTGGTTAAATTCACCCAAAATGTATTTTGATGTACATAACCTGCAAATGTGAAAATGACTGCATTCAACCCTGGGTAGATCAGTCAATTCTTAACATAAAGACTTTAGGATTCTCAGGATTCTGTAAGAGAATACCCAAAGCAAGATATTTGTTTACCTATAGCTTCCTGTGCCAACCGGAAGTGCCTTTAATTGGTGTCTCAGGGGCTTCTCCTTAGGAGGGATGGGGACACCACCACGGGACAGACCCCACACTCATCGCTAGAGATCGAACTTCAGACTCCCTTCAAAACCACTGAACCCCTCAACACACCGAAAGAGATTACGGTGCACACCCTTAGAGGGAGCCGGAACAGGATAACTCCCTCCACCATCACAGAGACACAGAGGAGGAGGAACTATCCAACACCCAGGGAGAGAGAACAAGTGACGTCAGTCGAACACAGTCAGAAAGAGGAGGTGGAAGAGGCGTTAGATAGAGGAGGATATTACCCCAGAGGCCATTCCTCCTGTTCATGTGAGCAAGAAAGAGCAGAAGGCTTCTGATCAGCCAAATGGCAGGCAGAGGGAGAGGTCATAGTGATTCACACCCACAGAGAGAAAGACAACCCACACAACCTCTTGGTTGAGATGAACCACACAGGTAGAGGCAGAGGGCCTTCAGGGCTAGCCAGTCAGCCTGCCTGCTCTGATCCTCAAGTCAATTATATATAAATTCATGTTCATTAAAGATTTTTATTCAAGAATTGACAAGTCCCATTTCGTTAAAGGGGTCACCCTTTTCCTGCTACAAACACAACTTGCATATCATCACAGACTAGGCCAAAACGTTAATCTTTTAACCTTGCCTGAATAAAACAATGCATTTTTTATAGTGAGCAAGAGTTGCTCCTTTTCCTTTTCTATGATGATTCAAATATTTGGTTGCACCTCAACTGAACGTTGGTTGAGGGCCCCTTTTTTTTAATTAAAAGCATTAAAATTGTGATGTTTCTCACTTATTTACATAACCTACTCCACACTTGCAAAGTGAAAGTTTATAGAAATGTTCTGAAATTAAGTAGTAAACAGAAGAAAAGCAGAATTGAGTCCAATTATAATGCGAATAATTGAATGGTCTACGGTTCAATCCCATTTCTGAAGGTCTGATGAATAATTAATATTGTTTCTCCTCTTCCTTGTGGCAGGGGCAGCACCACACTGCCCTCCAAAGCCTGCAAAATAATAGCCGGACTGCCCCTTTCCTAGCTCTGCATGGAACTTCCAGTGCCACGTCCTTGGTGACGTGTGGGGTGACATCCGGGATGACCACAGCAACATCCTCTGGAAAGGGAAAAAAGAGGAACAGAATGTGAACAAATGCAAACCGTAGCTTCTAAACACTGGCCAGTTGAAAGGTTCTACTAAGATGTCATGACAAACGGCACCTGTCAGAGTGCTCTCTAAGTCTCTCTCTCTTGGGTGCTCTGAATGGCCTTCCTCTGGCTGAAGCCACAGGGCCAGGAGGAGCCTGGGCACCACCTCCACCACCACCTGAGATGGGCTGAGCAGGTTGCTACGGGGCTCATTGGACTGCTCGCCCAGAATGCTCCTCACAGCTCTTTCCACGGTGCTGTGGACCTTAGGATCGCTGAAATCAACAATAAGGAGAAAACAAAGCTAAACGATGTGCAATGTACTCACTTAGAACACTTTCTTAGTCTGTTTCTGCATAGTTCCAGATGTGTAGATAAATGGATCAAGTCATATGCAGGGCAGTACATGGAACTCACATGTCAGCTGGCGAGGTGGGGTGCATGGAGCGGCGGAGCTTGCAGAAAGCCTTGTGCTCTATGTTCATCATTTTTAGGCAAGTGTTTACTTCCCAGGCCTGCAGTATGAAACAGGAAGTCCCATTAGTGTAATTTCACAACAGATCTATCCTGCTGTGCTAACTCGTTGTTGAAAGGCTGGTAAAGAGCTCACTAACTTGTAGCATGTCTCTAACTCTCATTCTCTTACCAGCCGAGCGAGGTCGTTTCCCTCCTCCAGGGTTTCCTTCCACACCCTTCAAATAAAACACAGAGCATTTCAACTTTCCTGGCTTCTGATTTTTCTGTTGTTTATTTTACCCACATCTCCTGGAGTGCTGCTGGTGGCAGGGAATGGCAGTGAAGGTGAGTGCTGACGTGGTACTCACCACTCCCTAAGGGATTTTTGCCCTGAGACACCAGCCAGTTGCTCATGTGCTCCGTGGTGACATGGGGAGGGACCTGGCCTTGACTCTGGAGCAGCAGATAGTGGACCATGAGCTTCTTCTGCAAGATGAGGTAAGGTGTGAGACCGTGCCACGAAATACCATGTCATTTACTTTCAGAAGGGCCTCTCGCAACATTTCACAACTGCTCATGCCTCACAATTTGCAAGTGATATTAAGAACTCTTGTTTATGTTTTTGTATGGTGAATCTTACCTGTTTATTGTAATATGTTTCCTCCCAGCAGGCCTGCAGAGTCTGAAAATTAAGGCTGCTCCTACAGAATTCCTTTGAAGATCATGAAAATAATGATGCTTTGTTATGCACATTATGCACAGGCATTTACAGTATGCTAAAATTAATTTATCCTAATATTACCTTTGTGGGACCATAAGTGAACTCCGGAATGCACCAAACCCTATCCATGGTAAGATGGGGAAGAAATGCAGCACTATAGATATACGGGATGCTCTAGAGATAACAGGAATGACTTACAGTCGCGAATGATCAATGGCTGTGGAGTCCTCCAATATGCTGCACTTAGAATTGAGTTGTAGGCGATGTTTGGCGCAAAATAGAATGTTTACATTCTATTGCCATGGAGAAATGGAATGTGTAGAACCTGTTTAATTGATTATGCTTCTATGTCTTTATTTCGTTAAACATTGAACTCTGTATTATGTCATAATGTGTATATGAGGACGTAGGAGCCCGTCCAGATTCATGACCCGATTATCCAGGTGCATGTTGCTTAGACCTACTAATCCATCCTTGGTTTACAAGTTAAATACATTGTTTATATATGCCTATACAAATCCATCGACCACATCCATTTAAAGCAATGATTGTCAATTGAAATTGTGGTTGTTCTGTTCTCCTGTTGTGCGCCTTGAGTGTTTGTCCCCTTAAGCACATTATTCCAATATTTTTCCGAGCTCTGAATTGACACAAGGAACACTTTTGAAAAGATAGTCGGTTAAAAATAAGAGTATGAATGACAATAAACGTATGACTTGGATTGTATGCGTAATAGTGTAGTAAACAGTATCGCTCAGCGCGGGAACTTTTGGTGTTAGGAAAGTTTCCGTTTTTAGCCTCCATGACACGTATCACTTCGTTGTCTTGTTGGTAATAGTAAAAATGCATGACAGTCGGCATTGTAATGGTCTAACAGGTGTTTTTCATTTTGCTTCTCACATTAAACAGACATTTGAGAACGGAATTGCTTACAGTTGTACCTATGATGCAGAGACACACTAAAGCTGTACAGTGTAGTTTGAATAATCAGTTTCAATTATTTGCAGATGAATTCCCTATTATTTACAAATCGAAAGATGTACCATTTGAAATGAATGTGGCAGAACAGTTTAGCATAGAGTTCTTGTGGGTGTCTTCTCCTTCAGTCTTTTTGCCTCCTAGGCCTTGTTTCTCATTACATGGGATTTCCCCAGTGCCAACTTCACACGAGATGGCCGCTGTCTACTGTCATGTGGTGCTGAATGACAGATATCGCTATGCCGATATTGCTGCTGTCCATGGACCTGAAATGTACAATGTACGACCGTCCAAACTTGACCCCACACACAAACACACACATTGATGCCAATCTCTCACACACTTTTGAACATTGCACAACCTGCAACAAAAAACTGAAAGAGCATTTTATTCCGTTTGTGTTTGAATAAAGACCCGAAGAATTCAATCAATGTGTGGATGTTGATTGGACAATGTATATGTGCTTTGCAGAAGTCATTTTTTAAATTCCCTGTAGCGTGAATTTTACTGGAGCATGATCAGATTGCTTTGTTTAAACCAGAATAAAGATTTGGTCTGAGAAACTATGCCGATTATAGCACGATAGCTTTATTTTTATTTTTAAATGAGGCAATGTATATATGACCCCCTTTCAAAGAGTCGCTCATTTATCACTTTCTTGCAGATATACAGTGCCTTCAGAAGTGTTAATACCCCTTAACGTATTCCTCATGTTGTTTTCTTACAGCCTGAATTCCAAATGGATTAAATTATAGTTTTTTATCATCTCACCCAGCTACAGACAACACCCCATAATGACAAAGTAAAAACATGTTTTAATTTTTTTTTCAAATGTATTGAAAATGAAATACAGAAATATTCACAATACATGTTAGAATCACCTTTGGCAGCGATTAAAGCTGTGAGTCTTTCTGGGTAAGTCTCCAAAAGCTTTGCACCCTTGGATTGTACCATATTTGCAATATCACAATATATACAGTACCAGTCAAAAGTCTGGACACACCTACTCATTTAAGGGTTTTTTCTTTATTTTACAATTTTTTACATTTTAGAAAAATAGTGAAGACATCAAAACTATGAAATAGCACAATTGGAATCATGTAGTAAGCATTAACTGTTAAACAAATCAAAATATATTTTACATTTGAGAATCTTTGAAGTAGCCATCCTTTTCCTTGACCACTTTGCACACTCTTGGCATTCTCTCAAACCTTTTCATGAGGTAGTCACCAGGAATGTTTTTCAATTAACAGGTGTACCTTCTTAAAAGTTCATTTGTGGAATTTCTTTCCTTCTTAAAGCGTTTGAGCCAATAGGTTGTGTTGTGACAAGGTAGGGATGGTTTACAGAAGATATCCCTATTTGGTAAAAGACCAAGTCCATATTATGCCAAGAACAGCTCAAATAAGCAAAGAGAAACAAGTCCATCTTTACTTAAGACATGAATGTCAGTCAAAACGGAAAAAT